>NW_026067952.1:5157339-5214850 GCF_014885135.2 Alexandromys fortis
CGGAAGCGAACAAAGCCGTCCCTGCTGACCTAAATCGGGCGGGCGGGCAGGATCGGGCGGGCGGGCAGGAGCGGGCGGGCGGGGTGGCGATCGCTGAAGTGGCTAATGGCAGGCAGACGGGACTCTGTGGCGATCGCGTTCGGTGCCGCGTTCGCGTCCCGAGCTGCGCCGCTGCGGGCGGGGAAATCGGCAGCCTGTGTGCCTGACCTGCTGCGGACACAGCGGGTCTAAGGAGCGGGTGCTGGGCCCCACGATGGGCGGCCAACTGCAGCGGTCGGATCAATAAATCACCAGTAATTGATATTTAAACAAATTTAATAACAAAACAGACTCACAAAACCAAGGTTCCAGCGGGGTAGCCAGCGGAAACAGGAGAGCAAGCGGAAGGGGCCGCGCAGCCTCTGCCCGCGCACTATATCAGTAAACATACGCCTGAGGGCAGCCCGCCCCCAAGGGGAGGGCTTATCCCTACAAAAGGTTACACAATTTTGTTTCATTTAGCATTTATTTAGCAGTGTAATATCGAGTAATAAATGTGCTGGCAGGTTTTATTAAAAGGCAAGCTTAAGTCAATTATAGCTCTCTCTCTCACAAAGTTGCTCAACATGTCCCTGTTATCTGCATTCTTGAAGAACACTACACATTTTTTTGCCATTAATTCTTGCTCCTTTGTAAAATTATAAAGCTACAGAAATATTGTATGCTTCTATACCCACATTGCATACATTTAAAAGAACAAGCTATTCCCCCATTTTCCTGACCACTTTTCCAGTGCAGAAGGATCTAGAAGGCACCCTTAGCAAGATGTCACAATAACGGACAGATGTGTGGTAGCAGTTTTGAAAACGTGGGAAAACATTACACTAACATGAGAGAGATGTACATCAAACATGGTCTACCTTACACCGTTGGCTTTTCACTACTGAAAGAGATTGAAATAAAAGCCGGTGTCTCTAGTAGGTGCTTTCATTTTCTTTTTCTTTTATTTTGTTTCTCCTTCTCTGTGTCCACAATGTAATATGCCAACTAATAACTTGGAAAGTAAGCGTCCGCTATTTGCTCCTCCCCTTCTTTCCGTGGACCTGAAGAGAGCATCTGTTGGCAGTCAAAGGCTCCCTGGAAGGCTTTTTTGACCACACAGATGGTTCCTGAAATTCCTCTTGACGTTTTCAGATCCGCTTCTGCTTGATCTGATGGTGAGGGACCACACCTGGGCCTTTTTTTTACAATTAGTGGAAACTTGAAAGGACTTGGGCTTAAGAAATTACAAATTCCAGAATGAAGCACTAATGAAGTTCCTGGACACAAATCACTTCACACACTCCACTTAGAGGATTTGTTTAATTGACTGAGGAAATAGTTTGAAGGGGAAAGGAGCATTGCTTTTCATTAGCGTTCAAATGAAGTGCAAATTATAGAACTCGGGCTCCATATTTCCTAAAGATAGAAACTCTGGAGAGAGGGAGAAAAATCAGGGACGGAACTTAGTTTAAGATCAGAAACAAATGCAGTCTGGGTAGGAAAGTTTGGGCAATTTTCTACTTGGGTAATTTGAGAGCAGCCAGCTAATGGTGGGTTGGGAATGACTTCTCCCCCCACCTCCCCCGTGCCTCAGGTTTGCATTCCAGTTTTATTTTGTATTTGTTTTATTTCACGTTCGGCTTGATTCTTTAATAAAAAAGAGACTTCCCTAGGCTGAGAAGACAAGGCAAGTATGCAAACCAAGCGCCGGGCCTGCAAACTTACTTTGAGGAATTGGGTATTAAATGACTAAAGATGACGCCTGCAATTATAGGGACTGGCATAGAATTACAAGCTTTATTAATCTGCAGGGTTCCAGGCTGCGGGTGGTTATCAGGTAGATCAGTAACCAATTTCTGCTGCATATTTCATCCTTGCACAATTATAGCCGCTGCACAACCATAACGTCGACCATGTCGTTATATTAATTTGTTGTAAGGACTGTTTCTTCGGCTCTTCATGGTGTGAATTTTACTTCTGAATCTACTTAGCAGACAGGCCTGGTTCCCTTTAGTCCAGTTCAAGGCTCAGCGACTGTCAGCTCCGTACACAGAGAGGAAGAGGGCCAGAGTCAGTCCCAGCGGGCTCATCATCTTAACAGCTGGGCTGTGCGCCTGGACTGGCCCACAACAGGCCAGGCAAGAATGCTGATACAGTTATAAAGCAGATGTTGCGGCTAGGTGTGTGGGGTTTGTCCTCACCCGTGCCGTTAGCACTTGGGAGGCAGAGGCAGGTGGTTCTCTGTAAGTTCAAATCCAACACGGTGTACACCACAAGCTTCAGGCTAGCCAGGGCTACATGGACTCTACCTCAAAAACATGATACAGCACAAAACAACAACAATAACCGAATAAAACTATCAAGCAAATATCATCGAGATAGTGGTGATGATTTATGGGTGGGGTAGTGCCCCTTATGGCTGAGGCTGGGAAAGACGCGAGTCTCCAGAGGCATTGTGGGAAAAGCACGGAATCCCTTTAAAGGCACTGCCGCCTTTTTTCTTCCTTTTACGACAAATTACCCTTCTTGGGTCCAGGTCTGTGGGAGCAGAACCTGAGGTGGAGGTGCAGATGAGAAAGCCTCCACTGTGGTTGCATTGTGAGGTTTTCTCCCCAAACTACATCAGACAGGAGGAGTGTTTGGAGGGCTGGTTCAAGCACACATTACTGCCCATCCATCAGAATTTGTGGTCCAAAAAATCTTGGGTTTGAGATTTATGCCCCTGGAAAACTCCCGGGTGAAATGTATGATTTTGGTCCATCCTTGAGAACCTCACTCTCATGTTCATGTCTAGCCAGTAGCAGTGGACTGCCGTGGATGCTGTGCATGTGGCTTAATGCAAAACTATGAACCTTCTTACAGCATTGAGATTTTGGGGGAGTGGGTGGGATGGGGAGAGGAAGGACGTTTCTGTGACTCAATATCATGATTTTTGAGTGTCAGCATTATAGATAATGATGTCATGGTACAATGTTACCTATAAGGAGAGAGCTGGAAAAAGATGCAGGGTTCGGCAGGCTAGACACAAAACAAGGACCCAGCTTTGGCTCTGTCCAGCTGCAGTCCGACCCCATGGGGGTCCTGTACCATGAACCACACTGGGCTTGGTTCTGCTCTGTCTCATCTTTCAACATCCCCACATCTATACCAGTGCTCTGTAGTAGGGGTGCATGGCTTGGTTGGGTAGAGGTGTTTTGGGTGAAGAGGAATGTGTGAACTGTCAGTGGCTGGGGAAAGTCAAGATATTTTGGACTGTGAAGAAGCATTATTGTGTCCCTTAGGTTTAGAGTGTTGGAGGCAGAGTCTGACACAGAAACGGCACTCACCAAGAGATGACTGTGGACACATGTCTTTAGCTCGTTGGCTCGCAAGCTGCCTGTTTGTCTTTGGGGACTATAGCAATTCTAAAGCTTTTCCATCAGAACATATTCTGGGGCTGGGGAACTGCAGGTTAGCTTGAAGAGCTTGCCTTGCAGGAATCCACCATGAATCTGGTTCTCCAGACCATTTTCTTCCTGGCAAAATTGGGTGCCTTTCCAGTTGATATTGTATAAATCACAGGAAGGCTGTCCAAAGCCTCCTAAACTGGAGTAACCATTATGCAAGCTGTCATACATGACTAACCCATTATTATGGCCTCCCAGAAGCTAAGGGACTCCCACCTCATTTCTGGGGGAGCCCATTTCACACCTGACTAACTCTTATTTAAAAAAGTCAGCCCGATACTCATTACAAACTTGCCTTTGCTAAAAGACATTGCGCTGCCTCCCATGAAGCACTACCCTCCTCCCCAGCAGACTCCCTTCCTTGTCATGCCCGAAATAATTCTCCCTCCTCCATGGTGCTTACCTCTTTAGTTAATATTATAAAGGATAGATCAAGGGTGAATAAATATAATATGGTTATATTATTTATTACAGCCTTTTTGAATTCCCACTTACGGTAATGATGGCAGGTAGAATTCATTCTGTTTCTAAGGAATCAATTTGCTATTATCCTCCAAATGTCATCATTCTCAGCTTAATGTGGGGGATTTGTTACTACAAATAGACATGGTTATTGCTCTGTCCAGTAAGTAGCCGAGGATGCCAGAAGGCTCTGGGTGATGGTGGCATCATGGCTTGACTACGAAATGCACCGACTAGGTTGATATTTGCTGCAAGCCTGGTAGGCATGGGTGTACCAGGGTTAGAAATGTGTGTCGTGACTGTCCAATGAGTATTCTCAGTATGGCAGGGAGCTGTGGTTGTGTTCAAGCATGTGCGTTTGGGGGGTGGCGGTGCCCGTGTTGACTTTTCAGACTCGGGACTTGTTGTCAGGGAAGAGCAGCACTCACATCGTTGGAGTCCTACATTTCTGTGGTGCTGGTTGGCACCAGTCTTTTATCCATGCATGTGGCTCCATTGTGGGTGGCCTCACTTATCCTGCAGCCTCAGATCTTCAGAAGAAAGGGAAGAGAAAGCGGAGTTTGCTGCCCTGCAACCTCAGAGACCTTTTACCCTTCTCCCCACTTTCTCCTAGCCCTCACTCACCTCCACCAACTCCTTCTTCTCTAGCTCTTCCTCCCTCCTCCTCATTCACCACTTCCCTTTCTTCCTCTTTCTCATCTATCCCCCTTCCTCCTCTCCCACCTTCACTTCCTCTGTATCATTGTAACTCTTATTTGTTACCAACTGTATCCCTTTTCCTACCCCTTCTGTATTTTCCACCTCCTCCTCTTCCTCCTCCTCTGCTTTTTCTCCTCTTCTCTTTTCTTCTCACCCTCCACATTTGCATCTTTGTAGATTTGGTGTCCTCCTCCTCCTCCTCCTCCTCCTCCTGCTGCTGCTGCTGCTGCTGCTGCTGTTCTCTCACTTCCTCTCCTCCTTCTCCCACTTCATGTCTTTTCAGCTTCTTATGTCACCCACCCCCTTTGGGTGGCTCTTCTCTCCTGGCTTCTCACTCCCCTCCCCATACCTTTGGTATTATTTCTATCTTCTCTTTGTCTCCATGCCCTGCAATGATGGAGTTTTTCTAATATTTTCCCCCAATTGTTCCTTTCCAGCTAGGACAGCATCATCTTCCTTAAGACAGCTGCTGTGCCTCTGTCTCTCCATTCCTGTGTGACAGTGACTTATATTTCCTTGAGGTTTCTGATAGGCATACAAACTCAGCATGTCCTAGCCTTGGCTGACTTCCCTCCTATGTCTATAATTACTGTTCACTGTATTATCTTTTTTCTTGGTACCAGGGGTCATGGAGGACTTCCTGTTGATAGAGGAGACTGCAAGCAAGTCTTGGAGCATGCCATTTTCTCTTCTTAAGTTCATGGAGATGGCTACTTTGGATTGGAGAGGGAGGGGGAGAGGAGTGGGAGAGAGGGAAAGGAGTGGGGGAAGGGGGAGAAGGGTGGGAGGAGGGGGAGGGAAATGGGAGGCTTGGAGGAGGCGGAAACTTTTTTTTCTTTTCCTTTTCTCAATAAAATAAAAAAGAGAAAAGATTATAGTTTTTGGGCTTAAAAATTTTTATTGCGATGACATTCACATAAAATAACCATTTCAAACAATCAATGTAGTGACATCTTGTACATTCACAATGTGTGTAGCTGACAACTCTATCCACTTCTAAAATATTTTCATTGCACCACAAGGGAGCCATGTGTTTATTAAGCAGTCACTCCTTACCCTGTCTACCCAGGCTGGGTCTACCTATTGTGGATATTTCACATAGATAGAATAATACGCCTGTGACCTTTTGTGTCTGGCTTCTTTCACTTAGCATAATGTTTTCAAGGTCCATCTGTGGCACAGAATGTATCAATGCTCCGTTTATTTTTATGGCTGAATAATATTCCATTGCACGTGTATATCACAATGTGTCTATTCTTCCATTGATGGACACTTGGACTGTCTCTGCTTTTTAGCGATTGTGAGTAGTTCTGCTGTGATTGTATGTGTACATACAATTGTTTGAAGGGAGTCTGGCTCTTTATTGCTATGGAACAGAGCTCAGCAAATGTTCCTTTATAGAGTCAGAGAGTAAATATTTCAGGCTTTGTGGGTCGTTGAGTACCTGCCAGAACTACCTGTACAGAGTTGTATCACTGTATCCCAGGAAAGCCATAGAAAGTGTGTGAACAATTAGCACGCCTTTTGCGATGTTCCAACAAAGCAACAGAGAGGGGCAGTTGACCTGAGCTCATTCTTCAGCCCTGCTGATGGCCACTGAAGAACGACATTGCTGTCCTTGCTCACCTTGATCCCCGTGTCTCTGCCTGATCTTATACGGCCCCAGATGTCACCATTCTGCCTTTATCACAATTCAGATGGAACAGAGTGGATGTGGCTGTAGGTTTGGAAAAGCAGAAAGTCGTCAGTGTAAGAAGGGAAGAGAGAAATGCGGTCTGGTTGGAATACAGAAGGTACCCAGATGTGCTCTGGAGAGGCAACTCTGGCCTCTGCTCCAATGGCTGGGAAGCAGGTAGGTGAAGTCCAGTAATTGCTTTATGCATTCTTGTTTTTCTGGGGTTTCTCAGAGTGTAAACCAAAACTTTGGGGCATTCCTACCAAGGATGTACAGTGGACTCTTTCATATACTTCGGGTTCATCTCACTTTAAGGGATATGAAGAGGCAAGTTCATTGTCTAGAATGTACTTTCTCAGAGAGCTGTAAGTTTTACAGAACTCCAGGAGACGTGTTCTTGTAGGAGACAGAAAGGCCTCTAGAGATGAATAAAAAGAGTTTATGAATGAAAACCGAGTGAGTCCTTCCTGCATGAGCAGGAAGCCATCTGGGTTACAGACAGTAGTGGGGATTTGAGTCTCTTCGTCCTTGTCCGTTACAGAGGCACCTGCCACATGGACGGTTTTTGTCTGAGAGAAGAGACTGCTTTAGAAACTGTTTTCCTCAAGGCCCAAACTTCTGTAGATACAGAGGATGCACAGTGGAGATACAGAAGTCCAGTCTGACGAGTAGGGAGAAGCAGCCAAACCCTGGCTTTCCTGCCTGCTAGATGTGGGACTTGCAAATTCCTTCCCCTCTCTGGACACCTCTGATTGGCCATCTGTAAGATGAATAATCTCCTGCCGTGAGCTCTGGGTGTCTGTAGCCTCCTCCTGGTCTACCCCATCCTTCCATGTGTGTCTCTTCTTTCAGATGTCTTACTTTTGACAAGTACAGTCCCACCCTGCACAACCCTGTGGTAAATGGACATCTTTCTAACTCAGTGTACACAGGGAATGTTTCTCCTATGTAGACTACTAGGAGACTTTATTTTTACACCGATGGATCTTTGGATCCTGTTCTTACAGGCAAGCTAACTGCTCTATATGGGGCTGGACTGTTTATTTGTAAAAGGAGATTCCTTGTTCATTTCCCTGCTTCCCTGCCCTGAATGATCTCACGGAGCCTATATTAATTTCAACACTGTTTGGCCTGTTAGCTCAAGCTTCTTATTAACTAACTCTTACATCTTAAATTAACCAATTTCTATTAATCATTGTATCACCATGAGGCTGTGGCCTACCAGTAAGGTTCTGGTGTCTGTCTCATTCAGCAGCTACATAGCGTCTCCCAGACTCTGCCTTCTTTCTCCCAGCATTCAGTTTAGTTTTCCCTGCCTAGCTTTATTCTGCCCTGCCATAGTCAAAGCAGCCTCTTTATTAATCAATGGTAATAAAACATATTCACAGCCTACAGAGGGGAATCCCACATCATCTGCATATATGGTCACCCAAGTTAATTTCATGCTTCTTTTATATATTTATTTATTATTATTATTAGTATGTGTGCGCCTCTATTTAGGTGTCTGGGTACATACATGTGCTTGCCACACTGTGCACATGGATGTTAGGGGATAAATTTTGGGAGTTGGTTTTTTCTTCCCATCAAATTCTGGTCATCAGAATTGTGTGGCAAGAACTTTGACCCACTAATTCCTTCTAAGTCAACCATAAGAGTATTTTCCTAGACTGTCTTGTTAGATGTAGATCATAGAAGTAGATCGTGCTGAATTCTCACCAGTGATATGTGGGTGGAAGTGAAATACATACACACTGTTAGACTTGGACCATAAATTCTGACACACATCATTTTCATTTTGTTCATTTGCCTGTGGATGAGTCTGAAACCACAGGTTTTGGGAGAACAGGAGCTGTGGCTATGTGGCGAAGTACTATATTCATGCTTAGAAAATGTCCATTGTCCTTTTTTTTTTTTTAATTTTCAAGACAGGGTTTCTTTGTGGCTTTGGATCTTGTCCTGGAATTATCTCTGTAGACCAGGCTGGCCTCGAACTCACAGAGATCTGCCTGCCTCTGCCTCCAGAGTGCTGGGATTAAAGGCATGCGCCACCACCGCCCAACTGAAAACATTCATTGTCTTAAGCCATTAGAACATTGAGAGTGTTTGAATGAGCAGGCATCCTGACTAGTTCACCTGCTCTATACTTAGGATGGAGATGCAGGAGGCAAGAAGGAAAGAGGGAGATGGGCCTTCCCTTTGGAGCTACTTCCCACGGAAGCATGGCTCTTCAGAAGTATAGTTTGGAGGAGAGGCAGTATTGCTTGCAGATGGAAGGACCATCTTCAGTCACAGGGACAAGCTCACACCTGGGATAGAGGAAGGGGGAGATGTGAAGGCCAGAGCTCAGAGACTGCTGTGAGCTGGCTGCCAGAATCATGAGTGAGTGTGGAAACAGCTGTTTTCTTAGCCAAAGGCTAGGTTTTTCCTGCTTGTTGTAACCTGACACTTGCCATTAGCTTTGTCTTTGGGAGACTGTGGCAAAGCCACACTCAGAACCTTCCTATAGGTAGGGTAACCGAAGCATTACCAGAGAAGGCCTGGGACATGTAGGCTTCTTGTTTGATACTAGCCAGCTCCTGACAGTTCTCAGTTTCCAGAAAATTTCCTTGAACTTGATGTGTGCTGGGAGCAGGGGCTGAGGGCACTCTAGAGAGTCTGGAGCTTGACACAAGAGGTCTCAGGCTGCTTGTGATAGGATTTGTTTAATTATTATTATTTTTTTGAGTAAATAACTAGATTGAATTGTTTTTATTTTTTTCCTATTCATTTTGAACTCATCCTATGGAGCTTTTCAGGGGATGGCTATACAGAGGAGTGTGTGTGTGTGATTGAGACATGTTAGTGTGTGTGTGTGTGTGTGTGTGTGTGTGTGTGTGTGTGTGTGTGAAAGAGAGAGAGAGAGATAGAAAGAGAGAGAGAGAGTTAGCCAAAGACAACCTTGGCTGTCATTCTTTAGGAGTCATCGATGTTGTCTTCTGAGACAGGGTCTCTCAAAGGCTTGAGTTCTACCAGTCAGGTGAGGCAGGCTTCACAGTGAGCCCCAGGGATCTGTCTCCTCAGTGTTGGGAATGCAAGCATGCCCTGTTACACCTGGCTACCTCCTCATCCACAACAGATTAACTCCGTAACAAGATTCTGAAATATTTTGTTTTCTTAATATAGTGGAGATTGGTTTCCTTCATCATCTCCAGTGGGGGGTAGGACTGTGCTAAAGCTTTTTCATCTTGTGGTCCTGCTGTTCTTTTGTCCTATGAAATTCATTTGGTGAGTGGGAAGAGAGGGAATGGAGGAGCCAGTGGTTTACGTGAGCTGTGCTTGATTGCTGTGATGACATCTTCTTCTATCTCTGGGATTCCGGGAAACATGGCCCAGTGTGTGTCCAGAGGAAGGAGAAACGGAAATAGGAAACGAAGCATAGGTAGCTATGGACGATAGCTCGTCTCTAAAGAAATGATGGTTGGGTCCCAAGAAAAGCCGTTGTTCATGACTAAATATCAAAAGAAGGCAAATGATTCGATGGAACTGTTGTGCTATTAGTGGAGTTTATTTCCAGAGTAATGCGGCTGGGACTTTAAGCTCGTTAGCTTTAATCCCTGAGACTTCTGAACTTGAGATGAGCCCACCGCTTTTATCTGGATCCAGGCTCATGCCCAGTGCCTGGGAACTTTCCCCACTCCCTGTGAGGTGGAGGGGCTCTGTCTCAGCAGAGCTACCCAGGTAATCGGCTCTGCTTCTCTTCCTAGGAGCCTCCTCTATGTCTGTAGAAGGCTGTTGATTCCCTAGCTTTCATTATGGAATAATAGCTCTGAGAGATTTTTGCCGAAAGAGAGAGTTCATGACATTGAATTGATCTGTCCTAAGGCTGAGAACACATTGAGATGAAACCAGGGTGGCATTCAGCAGGGGGAGTTGGCGCTCTGTTTGACTAAATATGGGGCAAGGTTGTTCCCCTGATGGAGGATAGTTAGAGGCAATTACTGACGGGGGGCTGATGGGGCTCTCTGACTTCTTGCTCTTTGCTGCTTGGACCTTTTCATCCCTTTCATATCCGAGGTGCCCTCCGCATTCAATTTTCTGTAACCTCACACGGAATCTCAATTCTAGCGAGGATCTAGAAACTAGAATTCACCTTTGCTCCTCTCAGGAGAAATTATTTGTGAGCCTATGTAGAAACGCAAGGTTTTCTGCAAAGCAGTTTTCTGAATATGAAAGGTAGGGGCCAACAAGCAAGGAACTCGCTGACTTTGGTCTTTCAAATCACCCACACTAGATTGCTACACCTTTGAAATCTGCCCTGCTGACCGATGTCTCATCCCTAGAGAAAGACACTCTTAGGAAAACCTAGCACAAAAGGATTAGTGAGCCCACAGTTCTTTTTCCCCACTCTTAATGACCTTATTAGAGAAATTGCACCCTGGGTAACAATATAGTAAAAACTCCCTGTGGAGTTACTTAGACTGAAAATCGGATTCCTTGGGAAGAAAATGGTAACTGTCAGCAATGTTCAGGTTTGAATTAAACCTGAGACTGCATGACCCATATTCTTATGTAAACACGAATCCTTTAATCTACCTGCATTTGATAGTCATTTTGGATAATCTCTTCTAGTGTAACATTAAAATGTTTGCAGATCCCAGGACAGCATGCCTGGGTTTTCAGAGAGCTTGTGACGAGGCACCTTTGGTGGTTCCGTCTCCCCGGCAAACTGAGGTGGAGAATTGGTGCTGTTATTCAGATTATTATTAATTAGTAGCAATAATGAAATTGCTGTTTATTGTTGCCTGCTTCTTTCCCTCTTTCCCTGGTGTGTAGTGTATGTTATCTTTAGGCATGAGAAGAGCCCTAAACCAGGGCTCAGTTATGTCCATGGGCCTGCCTGAGGCCACCCGGTCAGGAAGAGACACAGTGAGATTCCAAGCTAGGACTGTTGACTCAAGGATTTTTCTTTGATTTTGCATGAATATATCAACTTTAGTCACATTTAGGAAAGGGTATTTTGTAAGTATATAGTGTGGAGTTCTGGCTGCAGTGCACACCCATGTACCCATGCCTCTGATCAAAGTGTAAAATGTATTTCCATCACCTATGCAATGCCCTCATGTCCCTTGGCAGTCCTTCCTCCCTAGACAACCAATGACCTGATTTTTCACACTGTAGAATAGATTTACCTTTTTGAAAAGTATTTCTTGGAAATAGGATTATGTAGTAATTTATATTTGTTTTGAATTTATTCTTTGATAATTTCATACATGAATACAGTATAGTTAGCTCATATCTACCCACTTGTTCCCTCAACTTCCTCCTCCATGGTTCCATTCGTCTCCCAACTTCATGTCATAGGTGAAGGTGTCAACCTCCTCCTCCTCCTCCTCCTCCTCCTCCTCCTCCTCCTCCTCCTCCTCCTCCTCCTCTTCTTCCTACTACCTCTCTATGCAACTCCCACTGAGTTCAGTTACTGTGCCCACATAAGCATGGGTATTGGTCCCCATCCACAGAGGCTTGCTTAGCCAACCATGGGTATATCATTGATGATAGCTCACTCTTCCTTCCCCCATGGCCATTAATTCTCAGTGGCTCCTCAGCTAGGGGTGGGGCCTCACAAACTTCTTTCCTCTCCATGGTGGAATGTTGACTGGTTTAATCTGTAGCTCATGCTCCTGTGTTCTCTGGTCACCCCAGGTGGACTCCGGCAAACCCCAGTGCAGCTCAGTCTCTGAGATTATAACAGTATTCATTCAAATTTGAGTTTGGGGCTACACATGCTTTGCCCATTTTTCTTAGTCTTGGTGTGTCATGTTTCACATTGTGTTATGCTGGGTTGAAAAATGCAGCCCCTTATTACAAGATAAAAAGAACTAGTGATCAGTTTGATGATTGGAGTATAGTGAGACGTCAACAAATTCCCTGTGCTTATTTCTGGTTTATGTCTCATTGATGATTGTGGGTTTTTTTTTTCATGAAGTATTTATTACTTAGTGCCTAATTTTCTTCACATCTTGGAGCAATCAGGGGACTGGGTCTGCCGAGTGTGGCCAGGCAGAAACTGGTATCTATTTGCTTTATACCGTTCTCTTGGTTGGGCAGATGTTTTCTTTCTCATCAGTGCGCCCTCCCTCCTTGCTACAGTCCTTGGCATCTTCCTTCTCTCTTCTCCCTCCCTGCTCTCTCATCTCCACACTTCCCCCTTTTTCTTTTGTCCCTTCGTCTTTCTTGTCTTCTTCCACTATCCCTTCTCACCCTCCTCCCCCACTGTCTCTTTCTCTCTCAGTCTCTCTTCTACACCCATTTCTCTTGAAATTTGTCTAACATTTTTAACTATTTAGAGATAAAGCAAATACCACATGGTTCCATCACCTAGAACCACATGGAGCTACGGAAAGCCTTAGGGTCTCTCGATGTCTTGGTGACTTTGTACCCTTGCAGCCTGTCTCTGCTCTGTGAAAGGACAGGACACAGACGTCCCCATGTGGGTTTGCTCTACCCACAAAGCATGAGTAATGACCTCGTTTTGTCTCATTAATTTGTATCTTCAACACATATTTTCTGGATATTTCTCTCTCCTAGGCATTGGGCGAGACATTGCACAGGTAGGAACCAACCACCTAAATGTGGTCCCCAAAGTCTGCTTCCTTAAACTTGGAAATGCTGACAGACTTACATCTAATTAATCAAGAGACATCCTTAGCAGTTCCTAAACTCTCCCTAGGTGTCACATGGAGGTCGCCCCCCCCCCCCCCGGTAGATAGCAGGCACATGTTTGCTGTCTTGGTGCTACATGGTCTAGCACTTTGCTAGTACAATCACAAAAAAGGGCAGTGTTTTGTTCCAAAGTAGTTTTGAATTGCAAAGGAGGTTGCAGAAGTCTTGGAGAGAGTTCTCTGAATCCTTTGGTTGGCTTCCCCTAAAGGCGGTATCTTGCGTAATCAGAATTCACTGTCAAAATTAGGAAATTGGAGGGTAAGTCTGAGATCGATCTTATTGTACCTCCTCCCTCCCTTCCTCTCTCCTCTCCTTTTTCTTTTCATTTCCTTTCCTCTCTCCTCCCTTCCCCCTTTCCTCCTATCCTTTCTCTCTCCTTCACTTCTCCTCTTTCTTTCCTTCCTCTTTTTCTTTCCCTTCTACCCTCTCTCTCCCTCTCCTTGCATTGACAATTCTGTGAAGTTTAATCATGTGTATACGTTTAGATAATTTCCCCCACAGTCAAGAAGAGGCAGCACTGACCCACCCCATCAGGAAATTCTCTTGTGTTACTGTTTAACAACCACACAGGTCTCTGTCTCTAACCCCTGGGCAACGACTCATCTGTTCTCCACAACTGCGATTATTCCATTTCAAGAACATGATGTAAATGGAACCAGACAGTCTGCAAGCCCGGGCGATGGACCTTGCTCCCTCTGTGCAATGCCCTGGTGGCTCATCAAAGTTCTCCCACGTATCAATAGTTCATCTCGCTTTCACTTTTAAGATAAAAGGACTCCAGAATAGGACACTCGAGCAAGAAATTCTTTTGTGAAAATATTCATTTTGTTTTCAAAGTTAACCTTTACAAAAACATCTTCCCTCCCCAGGGACCTGCAGCAATTAATCTGAGTTTGATATGCAAGTTTGCAAATTGGTAGATGATTGTTATTTTTATTTGATTTGTAAATGTTTTCCTAGTGTTAAAGGACTGCCTCTTCCCAAACTGGGCTCCCACTTTTGCTTGGGGCTCAATACATAGGAGAGTCTTCCCTCCACTGTAGAGTTGTTGCTTGCGTTATTTAGGTTGGTGCCAGGAGCTGTAATGAATGGTGCTCTCAGACAGGGGCTTTACATAAGACAAGTTTGTGCTTTGTTTTAGCCACAGAGTATGTGACCATGTCTTGTCTTTGGAAGGCGTTGCTTTATAAGAATATTTGGAGATCGAGGTCCAAGTCTTTCATGATCTTGAATTCTTCTCCACGCAGTATCACACAGGGAATGGGGAACACCTGCTTCGCAATGGGCGGTATGTTTAGAAGGCCGTCACCTCCCATTTCTATTCCAGTTTGACTGGCTAGCACCCTTAAGGTAGGTGGGATGAGAATGGAAAGATATACTTGGAAGGTAACCATCTTTCTCTAGTTGAGCTCCTCATACAATGGAAGGAGGAAATTACAATTCCTTGGTGGTTGGCTTTGTTGGCTTCCATTCTCATTAAAGCCCTCATTTCAACTTAACGGTTTTGATGGCATTTGTAATGGGTGCCACCCATGGCTTCACATTCTTGACTTGGACCTTTCTGTGGCAGATTGATAAATCACTACCCCTCCAAATGGCCTCAGCTTCTTCTCTTCCCTACGTGAGTGGACAAATTAGATTTCTTCTTTTAGCGTCGCGCGAAGTTTACTGACCTTGGACAAACGGGACCGTCTTTCTGGGATCTTGGCTGAAGGTGGCTTCCATAAATCTGGGCTAGCCTGTTAATCCAACCCCGTGTTTACTGTTGCCCGTTCATTTTTAACCTGGAAACTAATGAAAACGCAAGCAGCCCTGAGACCACACAGCTCAACTGCTGTCAGAAACGGGAGGGTTTGACAGTTTAGCCTCGAGAGCGCTAAATCCAGCTCCTGATAAATAATTTACCCTGAGAACTGGGAAGCTGGCCTCACTGTCTTGCCTAACTTGCTTCTTGAGGAATGTAGACCATTCTGGTCATACTAGAGAGGAGAGAAAGAGAAAATTTATCTTCCTTGCTCCCTGGCTGCCCATCCTTCATGTCTCCACAACCATTTCAAGAAAGCCGTGGATTTCTGTTTGCTCCCGCAATGAATACCTCATTTCCAGTTTGCCTTGCCTTTTGCCCGGTCCATAATCACTTGTAGCTCTGCCTGTCAGAGCCCCAGGAACGACTTCATATGGGCTCACCATGTGCTGATTGATGTCGCGTTTACATCTAGGGTGAAAGGGGAGGAGGAGATGGAACTCAAATGTCTTCTTTCCGCTTCCCCTGCCCCTTAATTGACAGGACCTGGCGGAGGCCGCGCCAACCTTGTGAGTTTTCGAGTCAGGTTTCATTTTGGGTGGTACGAATCATTTCTTTCCTGTTTCTGCAGTTGCTTTTCTGTATGCCTGGGGGACGGAATAGCTCAGCTATGCATTTAGTTCTCCGTTGTTGGGGTTTTTCAGGGGTCGGTGCAACTCTGATGCTCATTAAGATTACTGAGCCTCATCATTTTTAATGTTAGGCCCAAGGTAATAGTTAATGAGGCTGAAAAGTATATTAATAAAATCGCTTGTAGTAATTAGCAAGAAATTATAATGGTAGGGTGATGGGGCGATTTTAGAAATCAGTTAGGAGTGATCAAGACCAATCTCGAATGTCACTACGTATTATTTTTTGCTTTCAATCATCATGAACTACACCTTTGCATTTTTATCTCTGAAAATAAAGCCTTTGATTGAGCTCATGCATATTGCGATGACTTCATTCTCTTTTGTTCCCTTCCAAGGAGCATAGAGACTTGGAAGTAGATGGGCCTTTTGAATAATTTGCAAACCATCATGCCGCCCCCCCCCCTCCAGAGGCGGGTGAGTTGGCCATTATTTCTCCTTTGTGGCTTCCTATCTGAGAAGAGAGGCCATCTGAGGCCACAGAGTCATATCGGCTTCTGGTGAGAGGAGATCAGAGGAGGGAAGGATATCAATGGGACTCATCAACTGGGGGGCGGGGATGGGTGATGATAGCAAATGCACGTAAGTCCATAGATTTGGGAGACCAGAGACGAGGGTTTTATTATTATTATTATTATTATTAATTTATTTATTTATTTATTTTGAGATGAGGGTTTTAACACCTTTGGAACATCCCCAGTTAAATGTATTTGTCACTCTTTCCCGCCAGCCTCTGTTTTGTGTCACAATTAGGTTTGGATGTAAAACTTCTAAATTGACCAGGACTAAAGCCAGAACTCCCATCTTCCTGGCTAGACCTTCAGTTGATTGGAGTGTCTTGGAATTTTCTTTGCCATTGCTCCCGTTATTATCTTGGTGTGCTTATCATTCTTTAATTAAAACTATTCATTATTAATGTGTGTGTGTCTGTGAGTGTCAGCACAGGTGTGCCCTAGTGCACATGGGGAGGTCAGGGGACACCGCTGGGGAGTCAGTTCTCTCCTTCCATACTGAGTTCTGAGGACTGAACTCAGGTCATCGGGCTTGGCCCGCAGTAACCACTCTCACCCACAGAACCCTCTCACTGGCCCACTTATTTTTCATTAATTTTCGTGTCTGCTCAGATTGGAGGAGCATCTGAAAAAAGTCTAAAGATCATAGAAGCTTCCCATACTCAGACACCATTCGTGTCGCTTCATGAAATAGTGACGGACTTATTGAAATATATATGTTACATTTCACTCCTATTTCCCGTGTTCCCCTTCCATCATGTTTTTTGAGAACTTACGATATGCAAGGCAGCGTGTGTGCAAATTCCCGAGGATAGAGCAGTGAGCAGATGTCACTCCTGTCTTCCAGAAGTGCTCTGGCTAAACTGCTTGGTGTGCAAATCTCCCCGCTAACTTCTGCTGTCAACTAGAGACAGTCGAAAATGTGAGGGAGTCTCAGCAGCGGGTTATCTCTTTTGGATTGGACTGCGGGCATGTCTTGGGGGCATTTTCTTGATTGCTAACTGATGTAGGAGGGAGTAGCCCACTATGGGCAGTAACATCCTTACACATGCAGACCTGGGCTCTATAAGGAAGCTAGCAGAGCAATTCAGAGAACAAGCCAATAAACACCATCTCTCTGTGATTTCTGTTTTTGTGTCTGCCTCCAGATTCCTCTCTTGGGTTCCCTCCCTGACTTCCCTCTGTTATAGACCATTACCTAGAGGTGTAATATGAAATGAACCCTTTCCTCCCTGGGTTGCTTTGGGTCGTGGTGTTTATGACAGCAACAGAAAAGCAGGCCAGGCTAGGGGAGCATGGAGATGCTGCACGGAGATCGGAAGGTTTGGATTATCTGTAAGATGGAGTGGTATTTCTGGACGTGAAAGGCTAAGGTGGATGGTCTAGGCAGGGACACAACATACCGGCATTAGCAGAAGGGTACAGAAGCTTGCAGGCCTGAGGAACTTGGCAAGCTGTGTGATGCTGCTGCGGTTGCTTTGCGTCTCTTGAGGGAATGGTGGATTGTCTGGGTGTGAGTATGTGTGATACCAAGGCATTGTGTTTATCTTGACATCTGTCTAGGGTTTTAGTCACCTTGGCTAAATTTGTCTCTAGGAAAACGTCTATAGCATCTGCTGCATGGGGTGCTTTTCAGGGAGCTCAGTGGCAAGAGCCGGGGAAGGAGGAGGATGTGGCTGCTCCCATTATGAGCACCAGCCCCCAGGCTGTGACCTTGGATGGAATGAAGGTGAGTATGGGCTGTTTGTCCTTGTTGAAAGTGGCCTCTAAGATTGAGGAGGGACCTCTTCATCTCGCACTTAAATGTGTTTACTCCAAGTGTTCTTCAAAACTTCTGTCCTGGGTCAGGCTGCCCCCGTGGCCCCGTAACAGGGAGAGAGGAGAATGGCAAGCAGCTAGCAATGTTAAAAACATTGCACCCTTGAGTACAGCCAGAGGGAATGTCTCTTCTCAGGGAGGCCAGTGTTGTTAATCATTCTGTATAAAAATGCCTGTGGTAAGGAGAAGGATAGAAAACTCATCCTTGGAGAAACTGCTCTGCTCTGCCAGGAAATCGCTTCCAGTTCAACTGTTTTAGATTTTCCCAGTCATTTCTGATGGATGTGCAAGGGTCCTCTTTGATAATGATATCTATCTGCTCCTGGATATCTGTCCTGTTTCTTTTTGCTGGCGCCATGCTTAATAAACTTACTCATTTGCAACCAAAATTCAGCGTTGCTAGATCCTTCTCCAGGTGGAACCGGGTGGTAGAGAAGAGGCAGAAGGCATCTTACAATAGAAATCTGCTCAAAGAACAGAGACAGAAGTGGAACTGTGGAACATGTGGGCTTAGTGACGAGTGGATACGACTTCCAAAGTTCATCCACTCTGTAGCATGTGTTCGTACCAGTTCTTTCCGCTTCACTCCTGAATTGTGAATCGTGGTGCACAATTAAGGTGTGTTCAGATGGGGTATTCCTTGTCGGACAAGAAGGATTTGTGTTTTGGAGTTTTTCAGACTTGGGAAAAGACTTAATGGGTTAATCATCTCTAATCTGAAAACCTGGAACCTGGAATGCTCTTGGCTCTTTCAGACTCGGGCTGATCAATTGCTGCCACATTGTGCTTACTTTATCATCTGTTGATGGACACATGGGGATTTCCATATTTGGCTATTGTGAATAGCGCTGCTATGATGGCATCATGTTCAAGTTTTTGTTTGAACACCTGTGCTCAATTCTCTGGGATTGTCGATCAAGGACTCCATTTGCTGGGTCATCTGGTATTTCTGTGTTGAACTTAATGAAGTGCAACTAGAACTGACAAACTATAGAAACAGAAGTATATCAGTGATTGCTCAGGTTTGGGGGAAATTGAGGACTTTGAAGGGTGATAACCAGAGGGTATGGGATTTCCTTTTGTAAGGAAAATATGCTAATATTAACTGTGGTGAAGGCTGTCCATATCTGTGAATATACTAAAAACTATTGAAATATAACTTTTAATTTAATGAAATATAATTTTACTTTTGAGACAGGGTCTCATTGTGTAGTGCAGGCTACAAACACATGATCGTCCTGCCTTAGTCTCTGAAGAGCTGGTATTATAGGTGTCTGCCACTGTACCCACTACATTTTACCCTTTAAATTGGTAAATTGTATGGTTTATAAGTTACATATTGATAAATCAAGTTTTTATAAAAAGAAAGCAAATGGCCTTCTTTATTTGAAATTACTTTTATGGCCTTAGTGAACTTGTAGATACAAAGGTAAACATTACTGTTATAGCTCAGAATTATGTATTTTTGTTTAGTGTTTATTGAAAAAGTAATGATGAGAGCTCAGAGCAAGGTCAGTCTTATCTTTGAGCTGTATTCCCTGACCCTTGCAAGGTCCATGGACCTTACTGACTGTCCTCACATCTGTGGTAAATGAGCGAGCTGCCCTCGGAGTCCAGGGAACTGGTTTATCATGTAGAGCCCATGATAAAGCTTTGTTTTGTAGAACAGCCAGGGTGCTGAGGCTCAGATTTACTGGTGTTCTTATGTTCATTTAGGCTGCAATTTGAGTCATTATTCTTGCTGGGAGGCCGTGTTTCCAGCCAAGCTCACTGTCATGAGGCCAATGCTGTGACTTCTTCTGTGGAAGGGAGGCTGGGCTGCCCAAGAGTGGGCTGTCTTCAGGGCATATTGAGGATCACATGATAGGGGTCCAAGACTCTTCAGGCCAGCTTTTATTATTATTTTTTTCATCAGAATATTAGTTTAACTATCAAACATAGTTCCAGGAAATTTTTATTCATTTTTATTGATTCTCTAAAATATAAAATCAAGATTACCTTGAAATGTTTGATGTTAAGAAAAAGTTTGCTACATTTTTTAGTTGAAACATTCTTGAGAATTTTTTTACTCTGTTTCTGTCATACAGTTCCAACTTGTAAAAGATGCTATTAATATCTATCTATCTATCTATCTATCTATCTATCTATCTATCTATCTATCTATCTATCTGTCTGTCTATCTATCATCTACCTATCATCTATCTATATCTGCCAGTCCATCTATATACTTACTCATTTAAGTTTTCTCTGCAATGTGATCAGGACTTAATAAAGTAGCCCACTGGGAGCTGAGTGTACTCAATGTTTGCTTAAATGTTTAACTCTGAAGATTAGTCTCTTTAAAAAGTTTGGAGCTCATTGGCTCATCTTTTTCTCTGGATCAGCTTCTGCAGCCTAAATCTTGAGTATCTCCCCCAATTCCATGCATTAAGAGACTAGTTTCAAGCTCAAGGTACTGGTGGTATCTTTAGGAGGTGGGGCCAAGGAATGGAAGAGTGCCTTGGAAGGGGATGTTGGGACTCTAACCCCTTTCTCTTTCTCTCTCTTTGAGTCATGATTGCCCTAGGAACAGCTTATACCACTGTGTGTTCTTTCCTTGATGTCCTACCTCATCACAGGTCCCCAAAAGAGTCCCAGACTGGACCTTTGAGTCAAAACCCCTGAAGTATGAACCCAAATAAACCTTCCTTCCTTTAAGTTGAGTGCTTTGGATATTTGTTACAGGGCTGGAAAGTGGACCACCACAGTAGCCTTGCTTTCTCAACGGTAATGTAGGAGATCTGTCTGAAGTAAGCCATGTACAATGGTTAGATAAAGCTGCTGGCTCAACAATAACTCAGTAAGGGTTAGCAGTCACTCTTGTCTGCAGCTGCTGGCTCACGGAGCTTCTTTTACTGATCTAAGATTACACACAGAAAGTGAAAACCAGGCTTTCTAGCTCTTGTTTAGTTGGGTTAACAGGCTCCATGCTACTTCCTAAGGCATCTTTAGACACCAAGGAAGGATCCTGTTGCCTCCCAAAAGACTTAAGCTTACTTTTCAGAGAGATTTCTCCAGGAAATACTTGAAGAGAAATACAAAGGTTGTGAGACTTGAGAGCCTCATGGCAATGACATCATTTGGGGCTGGAGCTCAGACCCAGTCTGCCCATGTCAGTGTGTCTGGTCCTGGTAATGGCGGTGGGAACTGAGTTGTGCCTGAAGATCTCATGCCTTGTATCTTGGGCATCTGAATACCCAGTGATGATAAGGTGCCAAATGTTATGCCATGGTTTATAGTACCAGTGTCAACTTTCATCTCCTTGAGGAATACACTGGAGAGAGTTTTTTAGGTATCTAAACTAAGCGATGGGCTTGTGTTTTGAACTGTCAAGGTCAATCTTCCCACCCATGTGCTAAGTTTGCACTTTCACAAATCCTGTGGACCAGGTATTAGATATAGATACGGAGTCTGCTTTCTCTGATGAATAGTAATTTTTCGACAGAAGACTGACAGGATCTTTTCAGTCTTAGGAATTTTCTGTTATACTTGCTATAGCCTGGTGGATACAGAGAGGGGAATGACTTTCTTTCCCCATGTTTCTGGGGTGAGAGCAGAGTGGCCGCCTCGGATTGGATTCTCAGTTTGTTGCATTGTCCTGTTCAGGCATCAGTTGTCAGTGTTGACAGCTTCGTCTGACACTCCTGTGCTGTAGGGGTCAGGCCGGCTGGGTGACAGGCCAAGCACAGGTTGGGTGTGCTATCTTGATGGAGAGTGACTGGGCAGTGGTACTCCGGGACCTTAGAAGGGTCATTTGACCAACTGGGATGGATCAGAGCTTCTGTTCTTGCTGTGGGTCCACAAACTTTGTCTCTTTCTCAGCCCTGTTCACCTCAGTTGTGGGCAGGTAGAAGACACTGAAGTTCATCGTTACAGAAAGGTAAAAATAAAATCCCAGGCAGCTTTGGGATTTTTGGGAAAGTAGTGATCAATATTCCCAGATTCCTCTGTGAGAGCCACCACCCCCAGTCCTTCCTGTCTGTCTACATCTCTCGGGTATCTGCTGTCTCCTGATGGACCCTTCTTGGGGTCAAACTTTTATTCTTTCTCAGAATTCTGACACTGAACAAGCCACTCTCTAGATGGTTCTCTACATCCAGGCTCAGAATCCCCAAATTCAAACAGTGAACATGCATTCGCTTCAGGGCTGTGTTTAAGACTCTACACCTTTGGTCTGACATCCGCAGCCTTTTCTGCCTCTCTTGGCTTGTTATTAGTGTGCCAAATGGGTCTCCACAATGGATTTACCCCCACTAGCTTCTCCTGACAGGGAACCACCTGCCCATCCAACACTGCCATCAGTGTCTTCTGTGTATTTGTTTCCTAGGCACGGACTGATCGTACATGCTACCCTCACCCCACATTCTTTCTTCTGCCTTGAACCTCCTTTCTGCCTTCTTCCACTCTGTCCTCCTAACTCATTCCCAGGAGATGCTTCCATCTTCTTTGAGTACATCCTACTACATGAGATAGCCCTCTGCTTCTAGGCTGAGCCTGCGACTCCCTTCCATACTCCTACGCCCTCTCTCTTATTGCTTTTGTTAATGATTCATGCCCCCGGTTGTGTGTTTTACTCATGATCCATATTAGATTCTTGTGGGAAAGGCTTGGCCTGGTGCGTATTCACACCCTGGAGACAAGGAAGCAGTGTGTCATGGTGGTGATGAGTTAGTTGTGATTTCAAACTCCACGTTGATCTGTGTGACTGAAAGGGATTTGTTCAGCTTTTCTCAGGCTGAATTCCACATCAGGAACAACACATCACGTATTTATTACCTGGACTTACTGTGTGGGTGGACTTAAATAACTTTTGTAGACCAACCAGTAGCTAGCAGAGTGGGATGTATATATGTAACCTGTTGTCATAGGCATTGCCATCTTCCTCATTCATCAGTGGGTTCTAGAGCTTGCTAGAAACTCAAGTTTTTGATTAACTAGAATAACAAACCAGATGTGTAATATAAATCATTTTATTGAATTCCCATTTTCTCTGAAATGGAGTTAATAAAACATTAATTTTCTCATGTCTTTTCCCCCAGCCTTCAAAAGTGAATGTCTCTCAGACCTTAGAAAACACTTTGTTTGCTTAAGCGACCCAGGAACATTTGGAAGAAAGCCACTTTACCCAATAAACTAATAGCTAATGTCAGGATTCACCTCCCTGCTGTTTGACTGACACCCCATTTCCCCCTCTTAAAAGAGCTAAATGGCCTATATTTCTTTTTTAAATTAAAGTAAATGAAAATGAATTTCCCCACTCCCTTGGAGATGACTGGAGACACACTGGGATGTCAAATAAAAAAAAAAAAAAAGCTGGGGACTGCTGAGCTCCAACTCAACACTGTAGGTTCCCAGGAAAGAGGAAACACGAGAAGCATCCAGCATGGAAGAGGAAGGTGGCGGGAGACTCAGGGAAGACGTGTCTGCCTTGTAGAGATGGAGGAGATGGGAAGGGAGGGCCCTCTGGAAAAACAACTACAGAACGAACGAACTTTAACTTCAGCAAAAAGAAGCCAAGGCCCCCCCGAGATGGGTTGAATAATTAATTGCCCAGGTTACTCCTGGCCACCCTAGGCATGCTTTCTCATTATGCAAAAATACTAAAACCAGAGGGGAAATGATTTTTTTGAGCTTGGAGATGTCTCGGTTCTCCGACTTTGCTAACAAGATTTAAGCCCATTATTCCTGTCTGACTGTGAGCCTTCTCCATAGCAGAGCCTCGACTTCCTGAGGGACTGCGACTGAGTTCGTTTGAGTTTAACAAGTGTTTATTGAAACCCAGGATGTGACTGGCGTCAATACTGGAACCATGTTGTATGCTAGACACGGATACTAGTTCTTTAGCCCAAAGGGATTCGTGGAGAGGTGAGGAGAAAGGCTGGAGAATTGCTTGTTGATGTGTCTGCACCTACCCTCCACCTCAGCACAGAAGCCAAGTCATCTTAGACCAGGGAGGACGCTTCTCAACAGCCGTTTGGAGCTTTGGTTGGGACCAATACAGCAGTACCACTATAGTGGGCTCCCAGGTGCTTCTGTTTGCTTCTCATCAGCTCTGGTCTTTC
The DNA here is from genome assembly GCF_014885135.2 of Alexandromys fortis. NCBI lineage: Eukaryota > Metazoa > Chordata > Mammalia > Rodentia > Cricetidae > Alexandromys > Alexandromys fortis. The sequence continues at coordinate 5,181,206 of NW_026067952.1, forward strand.
TTACCAACCGCAGTAACTATCCCAAATCCTACACCAGAACGAGGAGTCATCCCTCTTCTCTCTCTGCTGTGCATGGCTTTCTCTTGCACCTGGAATAAAAAGTTAACACTATCTAAATTCATCAACATTGCTTTGTGTGGTCTTGGCCCCTGCCTGCCCCTCCCTTTCCCTCTTTCTAATTAGAATTCACCCCCCCCCCCAACTCTGTAGTTTTCTAAGAGGGTCCATTGCTTCATACAGAATCTGAACTCCCTCCTCCCCATTTTTCCTTCTGTCTTTGTCATAGACAATTGCTATCCTATTATTATTTGTTTTCTCTCTTGTTCTTGTTTGTTCAACTATGCAGTGAGTTCACACGGGCAGAGCTCATGTTTTTCTAGTCTCTGTTTTGAGCATAGCACGCAGAAGTTGCTCAATAAACACCCAAGGTGAGCTACTAAAGGTACCTTCTCTGCCCTTTACAGCTGGATCAGTGCCAGTCGCTCCCGGAAAATAGACGCAGTTGCACAAAATGTCCCCCAGATGCTCTTAATTGCGTGGAGGGCGCTTTCTATCAGGTGATGCTATTTTAAGTTATGGTGGAAAATTTAGGAGTTGGGGGCTGGCTAGAGGAAGTAGATCACTGGGATGTGAGACTTGAAGGACATTTTGGGACTCGCGTTTCTTGCCCTGTCTACTTACTTCCTTCGACCACACGGCCATCATGAGGTAGAAAATGTCACTCTCCCATTCTGCCTTTCCATTGACCGACAGCAATGGGGCAAGCCAGTCACAGAGTAAATCCCCCTGAAACCAGGAGCCACAATAAAAATTTGCCTCTCCTGGAGTAATTTTGTTTTTCTGGCGTCTGTCAGAGTGGCAAGGGCCTGACTAGCACAGCCTATTAGAGAAGGGGGTGGGGGCGGGGTCTAGACCACGTCTACTGGTCCATTGTTTCAGGACTGCCCGATTGGAAAAGGAAGTGAGCTTTATGGCTTCTCCCTCCAGGATCTCAAAATTCATTGAGTGTAAGAGCTCAAAGACGTAGCATCCAGTTGATTGACAGCTCTTTGGCCCCAGCCTGGCCCAGAAATGTTTTCTTGAAGAGACAGTCCTGCCTGCCTGTCTCCAGGTGATGTTTTCAGGCTTAATTAGAGGCTGTTACCCCTTCTTAAGTAGTCACACACCAGGCACGCCAAGTAACCTTAGCATCGAGTGCAGGGGTAGGAGACCGGAATAACAATTTGATTTCAAGTACTTAAGAGCCAAAGGCCTCTGCATCACAATTGCTCGCTTCCTTACTTTAACAACTTAACTGAATTCTATATGAATTTTTAAATTTGTTCAAAAGCGTTTTATGGAGTCTCCACACTGCTCACTATGCTGGCTTGGACACTGGGGGAGCTACTGTGGAGAAAGGCTCCCTGCTACCAAGCGCGATTGTGAGCATGCCATTGGGAGCCTTTCGCTGGCCTTCCCGTGTTTAATCCTTGCAGCAGCCCCTGGAAGTTGGAGATAGAGATAAAGAGCGCCGCCAGGGAGCTGCCTTCACCGCAAAGACAGTAATCTAGGCCTACAACCAGGGTTTGATGTGGTTCCTCTCCACAGGAAGTTTTCACACATTGGTTGTAGCAGGAGGTGCAACCAATAAATGAGCAGCTGTACAGTCCCCTCTGTGCTCGGCCCATCTTTCTTTCTAAAGCCATAGCTATCCCAGGCTGGTCTTCATGACAGGCCATGTTCTCTGCAGCCTGCATAATAGATCTCTAATGAGATTGCTCCTTGAGTTTTAGAGCAGAAGGGTACCTCTGGTTTAAATTACCCTAACCAACTGACTAGGGATTTGTCCCACCCTGCAATGTGTCAGTCAAAGAGATGAGTAACGGTAAAAGTAGAGAAAGGAAATTCAATCAGTGTAGCGCACTGGAAACAGGACTGAATAAAGGAGTCTGGTGACTCCAGGCCCATCGTGAGTATTAACAAGTGGAGGCTTGGTCATTCCTTGTTCTGAAAGGTAGTTCCAGGGTCTTTTCCTTGCTTAAGGGGACATGCTGATCTCTTGTCCTCATTTGAGGGGTGGTTCTCTGCTTCTGGCCTCCCCTATTCCCTTTCTTGATCTCACTGTGTAGTCCAGACTAATCCCCAATTCTTTATAACCAAGGCTGCGTCTGAACTGCCCCTAGTCCTAAGGACTAAAGCCCGTGGGGGGACTGTCCAGATTCAAACTGTAACTCCATGTGAAGAAATGCAGTCCTAGGCACATGAGCATGGTAGGTACTGGAGGCTGATATGGGATTCGCCTTAGAGCAGCCACACATTTGCTTTAAAGCAATTAAAAACCCACTTAAAAAGTAGAGTCAACACTGTAACCTCCACAGTGGTTACTTGTTAAGACTGAGTAGGATAGTTTGAACAAGCTTCTTACCCATGTCTGATGCTCAGTTATATACAATGGAATATCAGCTAAGCTTTAGTTTTAGGACTTGCTGTTAGTGTTTGATACTTTGTTTCATAGAGGAGACAAAGTATTTAGCATAGTATGATGGGATGTAGCACACTGTAGTGGGAGGAATGTGGAGTTTGTGGCAGCAGATCCAGTGGCTGAGGCTCCTCCCATCCCAGAGCAGCAGGGAGCAGATAGCATCAGAGGTCAGAGCAGGGATGGTCTTGTAGCTTTGGAGGCTTGCTCCTTCACGGCTCACTACTTCCAGCTTGGCCCTACCTCCTTAGATGGTTTACAACTCTCCAGTCAGTACCACAAGTTGGAGACCAAAGTATCCAGACAATGAGCCTGTGGAGAACATCGCACATATAAACCCCAGCACTGTTTTTTCTCTTTCCTTCTCTCCCCCATTCTTCATGTCCCTCACGTGTTTCTTTAGACACGGAAGCCTTCATTCTTTTCTGCCTTTGGAACTGAAATGAATGAGCCTAACATATTGGCACAGTGCATCCCATCAAGGAGAGAAGTGCCCATTGCTGGCCTCAGACTCCTGCCAGGAATGGTGGATTGCAGTTGGCGTTGATGACTGGTGACTGAGCTGGCTGTTGCAAGAGGAGGTCACTTATCATTATGACTATGGACTTGGAGGTCAAGGGACCACTAGGTTTTTCTCATTCAGAATTCCATGGCTGTCGTTATTCCATCCATTTTTTTCTGATGGTCACAGGGAGGAGCCACAAGGGCCACTGCCCAGGAGACCTGGGCACAGGACAGTCAGCACCAAAATTCATCATCGCATAGCGATGGCAATGTGGTTGGAGTAAAGGCAGGGTAGGAGAATAAGGAACAGAACCATGACTGAGAGGATCTGTAAAGCTTGAAGTAGAATCTGGAGGGAGGAAGGGAGCAGTTCAAAATACTCAAGAAATATAGGAGGGCGGGTAGATGTGGGGACGGGTGGATGGGAGAGGGTAGCTAAGTGGGCAGGTGAGTGTAGGGGTGGGAGAGCCTTGCCCACTCCCTCAGCTTGAGGCAGCTCTCCTTGTGAGGTCTTGTGCGTGGCTGAGAAGACAGACAGATTTAACGGCCACTGCAGGCTATCAAACCTCTGCTTGAGAGGGAGTCTGGGGCGGCCATAGGGAACGCTTCCTGAGGCAGAGATTTGTGGGGCTGGAGCGATAGTGCAGTCAGGCCATTCTTCTGTCCCTCCTGCATCCAGGATCTGTTGTTCCCGGGAGCCCGTTTTTCATTTCCAGGGCAGAGCTGACTGTTGGCTCGGAGCAGGACAAGTTTGGCTTTGGGAGATGATGTACGGTATCCAAGTGTGCTGTGTGGTTAGTAAATTATCCCTGGATCACTGGACGATGCCAGGTTTTAAATACAGCCCGAGAGCTTTATGTGGCTTCTACAGTTCTGACTTTGCAGAGGGAGTCAGGCCTGAATTAGCAGGGAATGGGCCTACTATGTGCCAGGGCTTGACACTCCAGGTCTCAAGGAATGTCTGTACTTAACGAGAGGTAGGGGACAAGCCTTTCGTGGACACCTACTGTGTGCCAGGCCTTTAACACATTCTATTTAATTTCATCATTGCCACAGTTCTGTGGGAAAATTTTTAATGAAAGTAGGGAGGCTGAGGCCCAGGAAGGTGAAGGAACTTGATGCAGGACAGGCACTGGCATGTGACAGCCTGGAATTTGATATGGGCCTGATTGACCATACAAATTTCTCTCTGTATTGCGTGACAAACGTTTAGACCAAACAACCATTTTTTTTCTGCAAAGATCCAGATAGTAAACCTTTTAGACTTGGCGGGATATAAGGTTTTTGTCCCATGTATTTAGCTTTGCCACGGTGGCACCAAAGTAGCCATTGATATGACAGAAACAAGTGAGTTTCGTTAATGTCCAATAAAACTTTATGAACTAAAACATTCAGTGGGCCAGACGGGGCCTGCAAGCCAGAGTTTGCAAAGCTTTGTTTTGGAGAGTATGGCCTGACCTAGATGGTAGGTTGGCCCAGATCACTGAGGATAGCTGGATTTCTTCTCCCACTACTGACCTCTCAGATGGGGTAGGAGTGCACAGTGACCCAATGGCTCAGAGAGAGTGGCCTGTACCTGGAAGCCCTCCAGGCTGTCAGAACTCTTCCAGATGTTTGTCACAAGAAATGATGTGCTGCTGCCTGGGAGGGCACGGGCTTGTCTCTGTGGTCCACACGTGAGACACATGATGTAGGTAAAATTACATGGAGGAGATGGGAGGGTCATCATCTCTGTTCCTCAGTTCTGAAAGTAATCATAACATTTAAGAATATTATTTGTGTATGTGTGTGTGTGTGTGTGTGTGTGTGTGTGCGCGCGCGCGTGTGTGCATGTGAACGAATGTGTGGTATGTGGACGGGCATGCTCATTTATAGTTCAAAGGTTGATAATGCATCACCTTGCCCATATTTTATGTAGCTATTGATGAACTGAACTCAGGTCCTTATTTGTGCATGGCAAGCCTGTTACCAACTGAGCCACCCCCTCAGTCCCTGTTCTTTCTACTTCCGATAATACATCGCCCTGAATTTTAGAGTCTCTCTGTTCATCCAGTGATACTTCTTCTGGCTTACCGATGGAGCTATTACAGGCTTTCACACCAGAAAGGATTCACCCTCTATTACTATAAAATTTCAAGTTTCACAATAATTTTTGCACATATGTTCTTCCAGAAAAATATTTAGCATAACTCAACCAAGCACTGTGCTCCTTCAGAATCCTGACCTGACTTCTATTGGCTCTGCCTTGGACCCACAGATTACTTTAGAGGCCATAGGCATTTTTTAGAATGTTGAATTATCTAAGCACTAAATAAGTTTGGTTTTGTTTGGAGGCAGGTTGCGTGTAGTCCAGGCTGACTTTGAACTTGCTACTTTACCTTCTGAGCACATAGCCTCTCCAGTGCTACCACACCTGGTTTATGCAGTACTGAGGCTGGAACCCAGGGCTCCCTGCCTTGCTAAGCACACCCTTCAGCAGCTTAGCTAGATCCCTCTCCTAGCTCAAGAGGATGTGTTTTGCCGTTTGCTCACATCTCTGGCGGTGCGCTCCAGCCAAGTTTGAGTGTCTCTCCTTAGATTCTGCATATTTCCTGTTTATTTTGCATTCATTTTTGTGTGTTTCGTATGTGAGTTAGCAGTTTCCATTATGTTTTCTAGCCAGCTTGTGCTGATTTAAAGCTATGTGTTTTAATGGGCCGTGGAAATGATTCCGAGGGTAAAGTACTTTCTGTGCACACATGAGGATGTGACATGGTAGTAGGCAGTACCTGTGATCCCAGCACTGAGGAGCTGGAGACAGAGGATCCCTGGGACTTGCTGGCCAGCCATCCTAGCCAAATTAATGAGCTCCAGGTTCAGTGAAAGACCCTGTTTCAAGTAATAAGGAAGATAATTGATTGAAGAGGACACCTTATGTTGGCCTCTAGATTCAAATGCACACACGCATAGTGAACACATACCTGTGTACGCACATATACATGTGCACACACACAGAGGGAAAACTTTAGATGCATTTTAAGCATCTATTTTATATTTGGATCCAGCACTAAAATTCTTTTACCACTCATGCGCTCGGCTATTAAGGTAAATGATAGCATCCTCTGCAAACGACAACCTGCTTTTTCCTTTAAAAAAGTTAAAGCTCTTTCCTTCTTATGATTTTGCTTCTTTGAGAAATTCCAGGATTAGGTTAAATAATAGTGATAATAGCAGATAATTTTTCTGATTCAATTACAGTGCTTCTCTGGAATTACATTAATTATAATGGCTATTTTTCCAAAATACACATTGTATACCATGTAGTGAACTGGCGTTCCAATTACTTTTATTGTTATTTATTTTTTTTATAACAGGAATAAATGTTGAGATCATCATGTAGTTTTACCCCCACTGACATATTTTTACTGATGTGTAAGTAAATTTTCAAATATTAAGCCATCATTGTAATTAACTTAAATTGGCTTTTTATTCCTTTAATATGGTAGTAGATTTGATTTGCTAGTATTGGGCACAGCTCCGCAGTCCTTTATATGAGCCATGTTTATGATCTGGGCTCCATTTGAACCTCGGGAAGGTGCTGTGATGAATGCATCGTGTGTGTTTTGTAATAACCCTGCTGGAGTCTGGGAACACCCCCTTCATTAAATATGCTAGTATCTGTGCAGCCAGATACAAAAATGCACAATGGGATCAGGGAATAGATGCTACCAAGGGCTCTAAATGGAGCTGGCCACAGATGCTTAGGTCAGGTGTTCTGGTTTCTGGTGGTGGGTTCCCTCACAGAGGCCCTTAAGACAAAGGGTCACGTGATGCTGACTCATTCAAAAATGCTCCCAGGAGACACAGACCCAGGAATAGAAGAAGGCGAGAGGGGACAAGTAGGAGAAAAGTCTCAGGGAGTGACTCTGGCCTAGCTGTGCAAACATTGCGCATAATTCTTCATGGCTGTCCTCTCTGGACAAGAGAACTGGGATATTTGTAGTCCTGCCCCCTTAGCAGTAGGTATGTCCAGCAGTAGCTGAGGGTTGGGTGGGAAAGAGGGGTGCATTGATAGTACAGGCCACTCCCACCATGTGAGCTATGAAAAGATCAGAGCCAGAACGCTTGTGCTTTCAGAATATTGATAAGGAGATTGAAAGTCTCCAAATGAAGAAATATTGTTGCTTTGGTCTGTTCCCTGCTATCTGGTAGCTGACTTTTGGCAGTATCTTGAAATATCCAGAGACACTTTTTCCCTTGTCTTGGCAGGGGAGTGATTCAGAGAACCTCAGAATTAACTTTACACTTTATTTTCTAAAAACAAAAACAAACACAAACCAACAAAATTCGTGCTTTTCATTGAGGCATGGTACAAGTCTCACACATTCTTTCATGAAATTTGAGTGAAGTGTAAGAGATGGAGGAACTTATTTTTTTCTCCTTTTTTAATGGCTAAGGGGAACTACTGTTTGGTCTGTGGCTGCATGACTACTTCCTGGCTCCTCACAGGAGCTCAAACAATGTTTGCTGAATGAAAGAATGGACGAGTGTAGCTCCTCAATTCTCCAATTTCTAATTTTATGAATTTGGTTGTTTTTTTTTTCCTTCCCCGAAAGAAGGTTAGTTATTCCCTGTTAGATAATTTTTAAAGAATTATCTAACAGCTGCTGGTGGTGGGCACGTCTTTAATCCCAGCACTGGAGAAACAGAGGCAGGTAGATCTCTGTGAGTTCAATGCCAGCCTGATCTATAGAGCAAGTTCTAGGACAGCCAAGACTACACATGGAAACCCTGTCTTGCAAAAAACATTCAAACAAAACCCCATCTATCACACTTTTCTACCTCTGATTTAAAATTTCTAATTCATTGAATACTTCTTGAAATTCATTAATTTTGTTAATTTTCTCCTGCTTTTCATATATTTTCTAGCATGTTTTCTAAAGACTTAGTTTCAGTCTTTGCGTGTGTGTGTGTGTGTGTGTGTGTGTGTGTGTGTGTGTGTCTTTGTGGCTCTGTGCACATGAGTGCAGGTGCCAATGGAGGCCAGAAGAGGGCAGCAGATGCCTAGGAGCTGGAGTTCCAGGTGTTTTCCAGCAGTCTCTCAAGTCCTTTTTGTGCGTTAAAACTGACACGGTTAGAACAAGTTGATTAGTAAGTTCTTTTCTTTTCTTTTTTTGACTTGAGAAAAACGCAGTGCACCCCTAAAGTCTGAAGGGGTAGTTATGTAGTCCCATGTTTCCTAATTACCCTGTAATTAGACTTTCTTCCTCTTCACTGGCCCAGTGCATTGTTTTCTAGTTCTTGAGTGCCTGAGTTTTAAAACACTGGCCTTTCTTAAGTAATGTCAAATTTATTACGTTGTGATCATAGAACTATGACCTGTATGATCTAATTTGGGGAATTTATTTTTGTTTAGTTCTTACAAATTCTAAAAAAAAAAAACAAAAATTTATTATTTTTTCTTCATCTCTTCTCTGGCTTTTATGCCGTACCTCATACAATTTGATGAGAAATTTGCAAAGTTGGTCATCTCACCAGTATCCAATAGTGTAATTATTTTTGGGGTCAGGTCATTTTCTTTTCCCTTTTTTAGAGAGAGTGTGACCCCATAAAAACAACATGACCTGCTTAGGCAACTTTGTAATACAGATTCAAACATTAAATATAGTGTGTTGTCTTTTCTCTATTGACTAGAAAGGAGTCATCTCATAGAGAAATGCTCTTTCTAGCCACCTTCATCTGTTTCCTTAGGTTTGAACCCCTCACTGGACAGAGACTGTCTCTGGTACTCAGACAGTAGCTGTTACTGTTGTGGAGTGCCAGGTTAGAGGTAGAACTGCTGCCCATTTACTAGGACGTTAGAGGAGGCTGCTTGTTCATTCTGGCTGCCCAGAACTGAAATAATCACACAGAAACTGTATTAATTAAATCACTGCTTGGCCCATTAGTTCTAGCTTCTTATTGGCTAACTCTTAGATATTAATTTAACCCATTTCTATTAATCTGTATATCACCATGTGGCTGTGGCTTCCTGGCTAAAGTTTCAGCGCATCTGTCTCTGGCGCTCCATGGCTTCTCTCTTACTCCACTCTCTTTCTCCCAGCCTACAGCCTAGCTTTTTTTTCGCCTAGTTCTGTTCTGCCCTTTATTCATTACCCAATAAAAGCAACACATAGACAAGAAGGACCTCCCACACCACTAGGACAGACCCCTTCCCAACTTTATCTTCCATACAAGAACATAGATGTTAACTCTTGGCCTTGCGGTGATAGCCGGAAATGGATTTCAATCCAGGTGTGTATCTGCACTTTCCTCCTAACTGGCCTGTATCCTGTAGTCACTGTAGACAGAGACTTGACAGGGGGAGTAATTAACCTTGTACAGAGTTAAACTGATCTGAGCTGCTTTGCATTTGATCCCTGGACATCAACAGCTGGGGACACCTGAAGTCGCACCGGCCCTCAGCTGTTCTCTTTGATCATTTGGTGTTTGAGCACCACTTCCCTCTTATTCCCACTGAGGATCTGAGAGCCTACACCGCTGAGAAGCAGAAGCGAGGGTGAATGGAATAGATCCACTGTCCTCTAGAACAGAGGCCAGAGAAGCACATCCCAGTAGACAAACAGCCCTATTGTTTGTCCAGATACTAACTGTCTTTTGTAAATAAAGTTTTATTGAACACTGCCACACTCATGTGTTTGCTTTATGTCTGTAGTTTGTGCTAGAGAGGCCACACCGAGCAGTTGTTGGGGGAGGCCATAGGGCCCACACATTCCACAGGATTTATTCTCTGATCCTCTGTGGAAACAGCTTGTTGACTCCTGATGTAGGAAGTTCAGGCCTAAGCAGAGATAACACAGACCCCACTATTCTGGCATAGCTTGGAGATCCACGTATTCTTAGTAAAATAAGCCCATTTCCTGGGTAGTTTTGGGTCTGGATCTGTGAACAGATTGCTGTGATCTGCACTCTTGGGCTCTCGTACACTGTGCCTAGTGAATCTTGAGGGGTAGTTTGGTGTTAGAGGCACTGAGGACAGGGCAGACAGGAAGAAAACAAGAGGACAGGTATGGAGGAAGGATCATGAATAAATCCAGATGAGCTGTGGCTCTGCAGAGCTGAGGTGGAGAAACTGGCTTGGGCCAGCCTGAGGAGCAGAGCATCCGTGCTTCTTGGTCGCTCACATCCCACTAAGCACTTACACACAGAAAAAACATCTTCAGTCCCAGTTTTGGGATCTCAGCTTTAGGGGTTCTGTCTCTTTTGGGTCTCTGAACCCTGAAGCAGGTTTTAAAGTCTTTATTTAATTTGAGATGTTTTAGTAACTAGGGAAGCTATAGCATCTAAGCTTTACGTAATCCTGGAAACCCCTCTGCCTTTAGAGGACAGTTAGGGTAGGGATGAGAGAGACTCTGCCCTTTTCTTGGCAGCCACAGCAGGCTTTCCGGTGCTCCCTTACCTGCTCAGGCCTCCCCAGGACATACTGAGGAATGGGAACCCTGAGGTGGGTAGGACTCAGCTCTTAGTCTGGCCATCCCCGTCTCCTCCGTATGTGTCTCATGGGGGCCACTTTCCACTTCCCCAGGCGCTGTATGGTGAGAGCTACATGCTAGGTCTGTATTCTCGAACTGAGATGCTGCTATCCTGTGGCCGTTTCCTGGGGAAGCATTTCACTGTCACCGGAATTGGTTAGAAACACAGGTTTCTTCTTAAATGGAGATGCAGCCAGGATGTGGGCTCCAGGACAGAGGTCATTCCTCGCTCGTTCAGATCTTCTTCGTTTAGCTGTATGGCTGGAGCAGTTGAATCACCTGACTGAGCTTTGGTTCCCCGCTTCTGTAAAAGGGGGCAGATGTACTCTTCCCAACACTATGGTCATGGATATGAGGACAGCACAGCGAGAGGCGGGAGGGGTGTCAAACGTGATGGCTCCTTGGTCAACTGTTCTAGATTTTAACCCTGGCTGCATCACTTGCTGTATGACTCTGAGATTGGCAAAGACCATGCTCAGTGGTTTTCTGCAGCGTTGGGTGCCCTTGCCCCCTTGTGCTAGCCTCTAACTTCATTTTCTTTTCTTATGTGTACTTCATCTGTTGGAGCCCTTGTAAGTTTGGGGATAAAATTGCCTTATTAATCATTCCTTTGTGAATACCACTGTGAAACAAGGGGATATTGCATTCACTCATCTTTTCATTATTATGGTAATAACTTTCAATTTATAACTAATTAATGTTGCTCCTTTCTAACCTGGCCTTCATTACAGGCAGCCAGCAAGGGCTCTAGAAGTTGACGCGCAGCAAGTGGGAGCCTGCAGCGGCCTCTGAGGGGCAGTCTCTCCGACGCTTTTATTTTTAGATTATGGGTGGAGAGAGGCCTGTTTCCATCTGCCTGTGTCTGGGGCTCAGGTGTGGCTGTCCATCTCCCAGCACGAGACTGGCTGGTGTGACTGAGGCTGGGGAGTGGCGGCAGCCTGCTGGAAGCAATCAGAGAACACAGCTTGAGACGCAGGAGGTGCTCAGGGCCATCCTAGAAACAAATACTCAAAGGGCCGTTGCTATTGTCATCAAAATGTCTTTAGCAGGATCTGGATTTGTTCTCTGAGTCCCCAGGAAGAGACCCAGGAGAAATGGGAGTAGTGAGAAGGAGGCAGAGTTGGATGCAAGGTAGATGTGTCTGTGCCCGTTACTATGACAGTCACAGCTCTTAGGGTGCAGCAGTCCTCCTTGGGAGGTTTCAGTTGCTATCCCATCTTTATTTCGAGATATATTCAAGTTCATTCCAGTTTAAACTCATGTGGCTTGGCATGACTTATAGACAGCAAGTCCTTTAGTAGAACCTTCTAGATCCCTTGACATTCTGTATTGCCAATCGCATCTTTCTATCGTGGAGCAGGTGACTAGAAAGGGCGTTAGAAGTTCAGCACAGCTACCTTGCTTCGTCGGGGAGTGTTACTATGGCATCATTCCACTGCAAGCTGATGTAGGCCAGCAAACCGAGCAGACTCCACAAATGCAGGGAGGGCTGGCAGGAGATGCCTTAATGACATGCTGATCCTCTTTGATCTCCGGCTCGATGCAGAGAGCACCAGCCCAAGGGGCTGAGATGAGAGACTCCAGTTTCCCTGTGGACTTTGCTTGAATGAGAGTCATTAGCTTTCCTCTGTTTATGAAGCGAACATAAACACATACAAAAATGGTTCCCGTTCTCCCTTCTGGATTAATTAGACATATTTAGTCCTCTTGGATTAATTAGGTTCATTTGTTACTTCTTTTCCCCCCCCAGTAAAAAGTTTTGCGACTGTGGGTGAAAGGGCACAGGGAAAGTCTGCATTGTTGAAGCTCCTTCCCAGGATCCCAAAGTAGCCCGTCAGGTGCTGTCCAACAGAGTTTTCCACAGTGATTGAGAGAGTCCACACCGGGTCTGCGCAGCAGGTGGTCACGATAGCTGCTGAGCTCATGTGATCCCTGAGCGCTTCAAACGTGGCCAGTGCAGTGGAGGGGCTGAGATTTGGTTCTAGTTCATTCTGCAATGAAGGGATTCAGAACGAAAGAACAGAATTCTAGTTCAGCCAGACTCCCCGGAGTGAAAACGGAGTGACAGCGGGAACGAAGCACCTGAGAGGGCTTGGCACACAGTCACCAGAGGGGTCTTTCTTTGGACTGCCCTACAGGGTGGCCCCAGTCGTGGCATGTTCAGGCCTTTTGAAGCTACCCAGCAATGCGTGAGGGAGGCTATTCACTATTCATTCTGCCGCTCTGACGGAATGCCCGAAAGAAGGAACTGAAGAAAGATTTATTGTCTCATAGTTTGGGAGGATTTCATCCTATTGAGGAGAGGAATCAAAGCAAGAGCGGCTCTGTCCATGTCATGGGAGTATGAGGTGGCTGCTCACACAGGGTGTCTTGTATGGAAGCTGGGAAAATGAGCCCAGAATCCAGGACTTTCCAAAGCCTACCTCCACTTCCACCAGCCAGGCTCCACCTTCTGAAAGCCCCCAACCCCAACAAACACCATCACTTAGGAATCAAGGGCTACACATAGGAATGTATGAGGGGCATTTGACAATCAGACCATACCAGACCTGCAGAAGTCAAGTGTCATTCTGGTCCTCTGTCACGTGGACAGATAATGGACCCTTATCGAGTACCCATTTTTTCATCTATAACAGTAGAACCTTCTCCAAAGAATTGTATGAGTGGATGAGTTAACATCTGGGCTGCTGTAACAAAACACCTTCAATCCGGCCCTTAGAAACAACAGACTTTGCAGGTTTGGAAGCCGAGAAGTCCAAAATGAAGGCTCCCGAGATTCAGTGTCTGGTAAGGGCTGCTCTCTGCTTCAAAGGCAGGGCTGCTTCGCTGTGGCCCTCGGTGGCGGGAGGGCAAGGGAGCTTATTCGAGATTTTTGGGAGCAGAGCCCTAGTGCCTCAGGCCTAATACAGCCCCACTGGTTCTTGGCTCTGACATTCAGCCTTTCTTTATTTCTTTACTTTTTGAGGACACTGAAGTTTATTCTGTAGCAAGAAGGATCAAATAACTGTGAGCTATTTAGCACACTGTCTAGCTTACAGTAAATATTCATTGAGGGCTGTATACTGTTGTTCCCTGGGCAAGTGGATGCTAGGTGGCTACTGTCACCTGCTCCTCAGATCCACGTGCCCAGTTTAGGATCTGGGCACACGTTCCCTGGCTCTGAGAGAGTCTTGTGCCCCTGGCTGAGCTGAATCCTGTCTCAGCACTGACTCCATTTTAAAGTTACAATCTACCACCTCAGAGAAGCTCAGTACAAAGGAGGGTCCTAAGAATGACATGCATGGAGGGTCCAAAGAAGGGGATATAGTTGAGAACTTCTGGGTAAACTGGGAGGGGGACAGAAGAGGATGAAAGGGGAGAGGTGCTTTAGCCAGATATAATAGGTTCTATCTCAATAGTAAACGATCTCCAATAAAAGTCCCCAAGTCCCAGTAAGTCACTACAGAACATTATGTTCCAACCACGCATCCCATGTACCACAGGTCAGCTGTGGCTTTTTTTTTTAAAGATTTATTTATTTATTATGTATACAACATTCCTTCCATGTATGCTTGCATGCCAGAAGAGGACACCAGATATTATAGATGGCTGTGAGCCACTATGTGGCATCTGGGAACTCAGGACCTCTGGAAGAGCAGTCAGTGCTCTTAACCTCTGAGCCATCTCTTCAGCCCCGGCTGTGGCTTTATTTTGTGCGGCTGTCAATCAACTCCTCAGACCTTGACATGGGATATGGACGATCTGTGGAATTCTCACATGAGCAGAATCCGCAGCTCTCTCCTGGAAATGACACAGTGGTCCCAAACAAGTCCAATAGGCACTGCTAAGCTCAGTGTCAGGCCATGCTCTTCCCACAAGGAAGGGTGTCAGAACCTAGGAAGCCAGAGCTTCTACCTCTTCAATGAGGGCTACATAATCTTTCTTCATGAACCGCCCTAAAACCCATGGTCAAACCTGATGTCAACAGGTTAGAGAGGCATAAACCCTACAGTTAAAGCTCTTCGAGTAGGGATAAACAATACCATAGGCTTAAAGGCCATGGATGAATGGCCCCTGTCCTCACTGCCCGGGGAAGTTTGGAGGCAGTTTTCAGGAAACATGACGATCTAAGCAGATGCATACCCAGCCACCTGGTTTCTGGACACCGCCACCCTTTGCTGCAATGCCCACTCTGTGCTTCTATTGCTGGTGATGCAAACCAAAGCCCTTCCAACCATGACAGCCCCATGGTGGCCTGTACGCACGACTTCACTGTATCTCGTGAGCAGTCGTTGGACCATGGAGACAGTTGATGGACGGCTACTGCTTGTAATTTCCGGGGCCTGCAACTTGTTTGGAGCTGCCAGGGCCAGACAGCATGACTACTCTACCATTCTGGCTTTGAAAAATGCCCTTTGAAAGGCTTGTTCTAGTCAGTCACTAGCTGGAATAAATCGTGGGAGGAACAGAGAATCGCCGTGGCAAGACAGGTCCTGTGATTTGGAGATGCGATGCAGAGCTCCAGCGACTGCGTGGCTGCTGAGGAGATACTGACAGGCGCCTATCTTCCTGATCCTTCCCCACCCTAGCTTGAAAGTGGAAGGCTTCCTTTTTTTTGTAGGAGTGGAGGAAGAAGGAAAGGGGTGATTCGTATGTAAAATGTGAGAAGCCCAATCCCATGTCAACTTAACACAAGTTAAAGTCATCTGAGAGGAGGGAACAGGAAAATGCCACCCTATGATGGAGCTGTGGGCAAGCCTGTGGGGCATTTTCTCACATTGATTGATGTGGGAGGGTCTAGCCCATTGTGGGTGGTGTCACCCCTGGACTGATGGTCCTGGGTTTTATGAGAAAGTGGATTGAGCAAGCCATGGTGAGAAAGCCAGTAAGCAATACCCTCTCCTTGGCACTCTGTATCAGCTGCTGCTTCCAGGTCTCTGCCCTGTTTGAGTTTCTTTCCTGACTTCCTTTGATGGTGAACAGTGGTGTGGAAGTGTCAACCGGATAAACCCTCTACTCCCTAAGTTGCTTTTTTTTTTTTGTCATGGTGTTCATCCCAGCAATAATAACTCTAACTAGGGTACCATGATATCCTGACCCTATGTCATCCCGACCTCTTGACTTCCAGAACTATATCATCTGTAGCTCCTCTGGTTCCCCCTCTGCCTCTTGTTCTGTCTCACTCGTCCTTAGATTTGCCTCTCATGTCACCCCCACTTCCTGCTCCCACACTGAGCACTTGCTGCTCCTCAGGGACTGGGAACATATCTGCATCCCTTTATCATTAGTTTATAGGATCTGTCCTGGACTGGCAGCTATAGGATTCTCAGGACAAAGGAAGGAATTTGTGGTATCTCTCTTGGTGCTGTAGCTCAATTCATTGATACTGCACCCTTCCAGAAGCTTTGTGAGCCCAGCTTGTCTCCCCTGAGATAGCAGGGCCCTGGAGACAAAATCTAAAATGTTAGTGTTTTACTCAAACGGGGTCAGTGGTGTAACATTCACTTCTTTCTTGCAAGATTGCAGTAAACTGGGCAAAGACAGTGCAAGACAGTGGGGGCTTCTAGAACTAAGTTGAATGAGAGGGGGCCTTTTACCTATGACATTTCAGGGAAGTTGGAGGCAGGGGAGTGACCATGTTTGTCACCAGGGAAATGTTGCTGTGAACCAACTTGAAAAGGCAGAGTGGGAACAAAGGAAAACTCTCAGAAGGTATGCCTATGTCTTTCAGATAGGTGGGACCTGCTGTCAACCACAGGTTGGGGACAGTGGCTCATAATTCAGAACAGAGTCAGGCTTAATGTAGTTGTCAACCAAAGTGCATCACATGGCCCTCTACAAAGGAACAAGGTCTCAGATTCCCAGGGTGCACAGGGCAGGCTAATGTCATTGGCCAGAGCGGGGAGGCACTGGTGAGAAGAGGCAGGAAAGAGAACACTGTCTTTATGAGACTGCTCTCTATCAAAGCATCTGTGTTGGCTTTCTTTAAAAAATTATAAAATAGTTTTTCATTAGATCAGAAAGGGCATTTTCTGAAAATGCAGGTGGGAGGGGACAGTTGAAGGAAAGACTTTGTGGTTCCTACCCCCCTTCCTATGGGGTCACAGTTTGGTTTCTGTGTTTTCAGTTCTTATGCAGGTAAATCCTCTCCCTCCCTCCCTCTTCCCCTTCCACACATTCCCATGAACATCAGCGTTCTTAGAAAGGACCATTGTACCTACATAGTTATTTTCTTCCGAAGAGCTGGCTGTGTCACCTGAGTCCTCAGCTGACTGGACAGTGTCCACCTGCACTGAGGATCATCTTCCACACTCAGTCCTCTGGTTCAAACACCTGTCTGCTCTGGAAACTTCCTCACCCCTGGGCCTGCGGCAGCCATTTTCCCCGATGCCAAACCACCTGGGCTTCCTTTCAAAGGCAAAGACAGACTCAGTCCTTTTCAACCACTACAATAATTCTTTGCCTGTCTCCCTCCCTCCCTCCCTCCCTCCCTCCCTCCCTCCCTCCCTCCCTCCCTCCCTCCCTCCCTCCCTCTCTCTTTCCTTCCCTCCCTCCCTCCCTCCCTCCCTCCCTCCCTCCCTCCCTCCCTCCCTTCCTCATTGCTTCAAAAGAGACAAGGTCTCAAGTATCCCAGGCTGGTCTGACCTTGTTATGCAGCCAAGGATGACCTTTAACTCCTAATCCTTTATGAGTCCACACCACCATGCTCTAAGGTTGACAGACACCTTTTACACAGCCCCACCTCATTCTCTGTATAGACAGTGCTGTGTTCTGTTTCCGTGGCTCAGGGATGGTTGGTGAGTACCAGCTGTAGCAGAGTGAGAATATCTCCAGTATATCTATCTCTCTTAGCTGTGCTATGATGAATGACTCTATGCCTCTGCCTTTGAATTTCTGCAGAACATATTCCTAAAAAGAGACTGAATGTGTCAAAGAGAATGTGTATTTAGAATAGCAATAAATATTAGCACATCGCTCGGTGGAGGGATAAAGCTGCTTCCAGTCTAATTTTCAAACTCCTTGTGCTCTTGAAAGCAATGGGTATTCAGCCTTGCAAGCCCATATCTTAGAAAAATTGTGTCTTAGTTTTTTTAATGTAAAATTGTGAGTTTTGTTCTTACATTTTTTTGTTTATTTGTCTTGAATAGGAACTTTTCTGTAATTTTCTTTAAGTCCTTGGTCTACATTTTCTCTTGGCTTTTTTTAGTTTTTGTTGATTGATAGGTACTCTTTACATTTTAAGGATACTCATTCATGTTTTGTCATACATATTTTACATTTTAATCATTTGCCTTTTAATATTATTGATGGTATTTTTTTTTTTTTTGGTAATACAAGGAACTCAATTTTGTTTGGTGAAATCAACTTTTCCCTGCACGAGTTTCATGCCGCACTCAGAATGGTCCCCATCTTTCAAACTATGAGAACTTTTCCTGTACACTCTGTTAGAAATGTTATATTTTTTTTTCTTTTTCACATTTAATTACTCAATCTGGTTGTAGCCGATTCTGAGGGTGTTGTAACTTGTGGGCCTTCCTTCCTTGTTCCCGAGTCATTCAGCCACTGTGAATGTTTACTTCTGAAGAAGGATGGATGGGGAATCACTGACCTGTCTTTATTTCTTACTCCCAGGCTTTGTGAGATTATTTAGCTCTTCAAATGGATAAGGAAGGAAAAGAACCCTCGCATGTTCTTTAGTCCCACTGGTCTCTTAGATGCTCCATGGTCGGTTCAGGGGTAAGCCATTGACACACCACTCAACCCTCCTGTTCCTTCATTAGCAAAACAGAAATCATGGTGTCCTGTCCCTGATGTGGAATGTAGCATGAAATTAAACAGAGACGATGGCTCCGGTGTATCAGGAGGTGCTAGGTAAGTCTAGTCAGCTTCAGTCCTCTGAGCCCTGTCCTAAAGTAACACGGTGAGGACTCTGGCCCTGTCCTGGGGGACCAGGGTCCTTTTCAGCCTCAGTCGGCTTCATTGTGCCTTAGGACCTTTTGCATCGTGGTCTGCCCAGCTTCGGGGATCGCCATCTTCCATCATTGGCTCATGACTCCAGCATCAGCGAGCTGCCTATGCGACATAGGAGTTTGTTATCCAGAGGCACCAGGACAGGTGACAGACAAGTGGAGATGACAAAGAGAAGAAACAGGAGTGGGGACAAGGGAGAGCCCAAAGCAAGCCTGAGAGGGGTACAGAGATGAGTGGAGGGAAATAGGGGGAGAGAGGACTGAAGATGGTGGGGGATGGAAGAGACAGGAAGGAGAATTCACCGAGAGGGAGATCAGAGCTCAGTCAGGGCGTGTCCAGAACACAGCATTTCACAGCTCTCCTCCCCACCCCAACTCTTACACCCCTTCTCCTCCTCTTCCTCAGTGCTGCTGAGCCGAGGAGGGTTGACAAAGAGGACCCAATTGGTAGTCACTCACTCTCCACACTTTGAGCAGTCCTGAGTTTCTGCACTAACTACTGCCCGCTGTGGAAGGAAGCTCCTCTTGCCAAGGGAGGAGAGCAGCACCTGTCTATGGCGTGGTTGTACATATTCAGACAGTGGAGTGGCATGTCCGCTTAGCAAAGCAACAGGAGTTACCTGTGGCCTGTTACCCCCATACCCTGGACTTTTGACCACTCTCATAGTACCAGGCATGAGTCCCCACCTGTGGTACCAGCCTCAGGTCCAACTTTCATGCTACTGTTGCAGTGAACACACACCGCCTGGCAGGTGAGTATGGCAGCTTTCAGTGTTCAGACCTGGCTATGGTCGTTGATAGCCTTTATCCCCCAGAAGCCTGCATGGCACCTTCTGATTGTGTAAGCTAGCCAGAGAGGAAGAAGTTTTCAGGGCACTTCCAGATTGATCTATGTCTGACAAGCAAAATGTGTTGTTTCTTCAGCCATAGGGTCTTACCAACCAGTCACAGTGGGGAATGTTGTTTCTGAGTGCCTTTAGTGCCTCCTGGCCCATGACTTGTACAAAAGTATCCATGTGTAGCATTGAGAATTTTTATTTAATAATTCATGTCTTCTGGGGGGAAGCATTTTCCATTCATGCAGGTTACCTGCTTTCAAACACTTTTTTAAAATTATATTTTTAATTAGAGTCCAATGCAAGTAGTGCAAAGTAACTTTCTATGAGGCTTAAAATTTTCATTTAGTCTTTATTTTTAGGACTTAATTTTAGTCTTATTTACGTGTACCTGTGTTTGTGTATATGCGTGTGAGTGCAGGTGCTCAAGGAGGTCAGTAGGGGGCGCTGATCTCCTGGAGTGAAAGTTACTGGCAGTTGTGGGACATAGGGGCTGAAAATTATCTTAATTTAATGGCAACAGCAGCAAGGACTCTTGCAAAGCCATTTCTCCAGCCCTTCCATAAGGGTCTCTCTGTAATGCATCTTAATTTCAGTTAGCCACCCCCTAATCTGAGATAGGATGCTTCTAGCATGTGAATACCTGGAACCATTTGGCGAGATCCTCCCAGAGGGGACATGTCTCAGTACTTGGGTCAGATGATTCTTTGTGTGTGTGTGTGTGTGTGTGTGTGTGTGTGCGCGTGCGTGCATGTGTTCACACATGTGTGTGTATGTAGGGGGTGTATGTGCGTGTGTATGCAGATGTGATCACTTGTTGCACATATGTGTGCAGGTCAGAGGTTGTCACTGGGCCTCTTCCTCTTTGATCTCCACTTTATCTTCTGAGACAGGGTCTCTCGTTGAACCTGGAACTTGCCATTTTAGCTGGAGTGGCTGGCCAGCAAGTCCCTACAATCTGGCCATCTCTTTTCCCAGTGTTGGGATAACAGATGCTTGCCTCCACACACAACTCTCTTACATTGGTTCTGGGGATCTGAACCCAGGTGCTCATCCTTGAGCAGCAGGCACATCACCTCTCGAGCCATCTCCCCAGCCCTCTCCTGTGAACCTTTCTGGCTTTCATCTCTTCTTAGGTGTTGTCTCCTAATCTTATACTGTGTCCCAACAGGAATTTGAGCAGGTGTAACATGTGGGTTGCACACCTAGAGAGGGCTGTTGCAATAGTTGTCTCTTGTATAAGTGAGAAAGTCTGGCGCTGGGAAGGGATACCCCTGGCACTTATGTGTGGTGGCGCCTGGAGTCCAGCCCAGGAACTCTGGTTCTATTGTTCATACTCAGTTCTTCCTTGAGGCTGGAGGTTATCCAGCCCATTGCCTGTGTCATAGCGCGCTCACTGAGTACCTCCATTCACGCCAAGTGTTGCCATTCAAATCCTTCTGATTTGGGTAATTTTCTTACTGTAGATGAGGACCACAGGGAAGTAGATCTTGGTTATTCATTGAACAGAACACTGCTGGCCCCTCCTTATTTTTTTTTATTTTATTACCACTCTAAGGACAAAAAGAAAGAATGGACATAGAACATCTGAGCACCTATGTTGTGCCAACTGTGTGGACAGCCGTGAAAAGCAAGTCGCAGAAAGTTGATGACCGTGCAGAACTGGGGTGTGACCTTGGGTCTGTCTGACTTTCTATTTTTCTGCTCCTCTGTCTGCTAGGCTTTAGTGGACAAATTGACAAACATGCCCCATAGGGTATCAAGTCCCTTGTTGACAGTGTCAGGGCAGGCCAGCCAGAGGGAAGGTCTGCAGGATCTAGAAGAGGATTCTGTGGTCACAGTGGAGATTGTAAAGGACTCGGCGAAGCATGCGTACCGTAAAAGCCTGAGATTAAAATAGAGAGAGAGGGTCTTTCCCTTTAAAATATTGTATGCCCTCAACTTTATAGGAAAATGCTTTAAAATGCTTATCTGGGACCCCTAACTCCACATCCCTTACACTATTTGACATGCAAAGTGTCATATTCAAAAGCAAATTAGTCTGAAATGAATCCTCTTTTACCCTTTTTATTTTCAAAATCCAGATTTAGAATTTAGGTTCATTAATATGCATAAACACTACTCGATTAAGCCTGTTTTAATTTTTCTGTGTGCTTTGTAAATAGGGATTACAAAGATGTTTGAATTTTCCTAGCAGATTTTGGAGTAGTGTATACATTTGAGCCATTATCACATAATAAATAAATAACCCCCTGGATCCGGGAGCTGGTGATGTCATCCCAGGATGTTGATTTTCTTCTCCTCATCTGGTCCTATAAATATATGGCTTTGGTCTCGGAAAGCACTTCTCTGAACGAGGCTGAATAACAGCGCCCCGCGCCTGGGTCCCCACGCGGTGAGCATGTTCCAGCATTAGTGCTGGGGGATTGAAGCTTCCACTTGGCTTTGGGAAAATGGACTTGGAAAAACACCACATTTATTAAATCTCACACTAAACGCTGACAGTTGTAGGCATTAGTTCTTCGTAGTGTCTGCCAAGTGAGCTGGAAGAGTAGGCTTATCTTGTTATATGCAGCTCGAAGAGTGACAGCCTCGCGGCGGATGGTTCCAGCCATCAGGGTGAACGGCCAAGACGCATGTCAGAGAAGTGCCATGGGGAAGCAGGCTTCTCAAGGGGAGCTCAGTTTCCAAACGTGGAGGCATGATGTACTTTTCCCATGATGCACCACGGCACTGTTTTAATTGTTATCTTCGCACGAGGACACGAGGGAAAGAAGTATGTCTGTAAGGAGAGGAACAATATATGGAGTGTTTTGCATCATTGCATGTTAAACAAAGAGCTGGCTCGCTTCCGTTTTTCCATTCTTTGATCCTCCTAACAATCCCTTGAGATGGTTGCTATTATTTTTGCGATTGGTTGTGCTTATGTCATAGATAAGAACAAGAAATGTCAAGAACTTCCCAACGACTGCAAGACCACAGAGAGCTCCAGCCTAGCTTTATCTGACCCAAGCCCCTTCTCCTCGCTGCATCTCTTGCTCATCTCTGTTGTGTTCCCAGGGATAGGAAAGCACAGGTGCCCAGCAATGTTTGCTGAGTGAGTGACCAAAAGAATCCTAAGTGGAATCTGCTGGCTGCTCCCCTCCCTTACGGGACCTGTGCCCTGCGTAGCCATGAGTCCGTGTGTCTTGGAGACGCATGGCACCTGTGCCCTGCATAGCCATGAGTCCGTGTGTCTTGGAGATGCATGACACCTGTGCCCTGCATTGCTGAGTCCCTGTGTCTTGGAGATGCACGACACCTGCGCCCTGCATTGCCATGAGTCATGTCTTGGGGACGCTCTATGGGCTCTACCAGGAGTCTCTCTTCCTAGATGCCCCCCCAGGTGTGTACCCCTTCCTGCTTCTCTACCAGGAGTCTCTCTTCCTAGATGCCACCCCCCCGGTGTGTACCCCTTCCTGCTTTCTCCCTTATTTCTGCTGTCTTCCCCGCTGTTTATTTGTTTTTCTTCCTGGAAAGCAGGCACAAAGTTTGAGCTCTCCCACTGTTTTAGCCGGCTCTTGGGTCTAGCATGGCTTCTGGGCACAGAGAAGGTGGCAAAGTTTGTTTTCTTGTACTAGCTCATTTGCAGGTTGCTTATGGGGAGTCAGATGCATCCATGGAAGCAGAAATCATGTCAGTGAGCTCTCCACTTTGAGGTAACAATCTCATCCCCCACACATCGGTCGTGCACTAGGTTACAGCACATCTTCCTGACCATATCCCCCCTCAGTGTGGAAGATACTATCTCTAAATGGGGAGAAGTGGGACTGTGAGGGGGGGTCAAACAGGATTATATTCTTTTATGAACAACACGGAAACCCAGAGCTGTGTGGACCTGTATACAAAACACCTGTAGTATCAAAAGCCAAGGGAGGGATTCAGGAAATTATTAAGATGCTTTTTTAGGATGGCAACAGTGGAAGAAAGAAAAGACACGCTGTCTGTCGCAGAGCCTGATATGAGGGCTGCTGGGATGGTACCTCACAGAAGAGAATGGCTCAGGGATGAACTCTGAGAGAAGTGGGGCAGGGGAGGGGTGGAAAGCCAAGCAAAACTGTGGTCTCAGCTAGAGACAGTGACCTTCAGCTGGACCCCGGGGATCTCTGTGGTAGGAATCTAGTAACAGATGCTTCTGCCTAGAAGTGAGAAGCGTTTGGCCCTCCAAGGCATTGAACCATTAACCCCTGGCTATCTCCATGGAAAACAGTTTGTGGGAGCTAACCTTCCATGTGGTTGCTGCTCTGGACTGGCTGAGGACAATTCTCTGGTTCTGCTGGTCACTCCGAGTTCCAGCATCCAGAACTGGAGTTGAGCACATATCCCAGTACAGGGGTCAGGATAGGCATCTCAAGAGTCCTCTGCAGCATCACAGCTACCTCTGGCTTTGAAGAAGTCTGCTGAATTGCTGTTTCTCCTCCTCCTCTTTGATTGTATAAAAAATAATGTCACTTTACCTCTTAAAATCACTCATGTATTTTATTTTATGCATTGCGGGTGTTTTGCCTGCATGTATGTCTATACACATGTGTGTAGTGCCCGTGGAGGCCAGAAGAGGGTATTATGCCCCTTGTAACTGGAGTTACAGGTGGTTGTGAGCCACTAGGTGGGAGCTAAGATTCAAATCTAGGTTCTCTACAAGGGCATCTTGTGCTCTTAAATGGTGAGCCATCTCTCTAACTCCTACTTATTTTTAAGTGTACAATAAAGATACAAAAGGGACAATCACATTGTTGTGAGTCTATCTCTGTCATCCATTTTCTAACCCTTTACCTCTTCTGAAAACTAAATCTCTCCACCCACCCTACGACAATTCTAATTCCAAGTCCTCTCTATACCAACCACTATTCTATTATTTTTCTATGGATTTGATGTTCAAGACACATTAACAAAATGGAGCCATCTGCTCTTTGTCTTTTTGTGGCTGCTTCCTTCAGTTCTTAATGCTCCCAGGATACATCATGCTGTATCTTACATGAGAATTCCCTTCTCTGTGTGTACAGTATATGTTCTGTTTTACTTACTGAACCAGCAGTGGGCATTTGGATTGCTTTCAGCTTGGGCTACTGTGAAAAATGCTATCCGTAGTCATCTCATGTTTTATGCTGAGGTGCAGCAGAGCCCAAGGTTTCACTATGGAAGATGCTGAGCCAACTGAGCATCCTTACTTGAGGTGATAACCGCAACTTCCCTTGGTACCTTTGACGGTGGAGCTCAGCGGCTTCTGCAGAGGTAGGAGGTGCTTAGCATGCTATCAAGAATGACTGCCGGTTGGGGGATTACCATCTTGGGGAAGTATTTTTAGAAATTGAGATGAATTTCAAAATTTCATTTAGAATATTTAAAGAGAGGAAATTTATGATCTGTGAGGTTTCAGAGGCTTCATCTACCCTTCTTCAGCAGACTCTGGCAACTCGTCACTTGGGGCATTTTCTAGGCGGCTGTGCTCACCTCTCTGGCCCGTGTCACTTTCTGTAGCCTGTCTGATGCTTATGTAACGAGGGGGACTGTCGTTAGACTCATCAACTGACTCTGAATAAATGAATTGGTAAGTCAATGAATCCAAGGGGAGACAGAGGCCGCTCGGCCTTGGGTTTGAGCCAACAGCGTGTGGCCTACTGATTTGCTTTTGGAATAAGCAAAGGGCATTTCCCTAAGGAATAAGGAGGAAGGGGACCATGCTTCCGTAGTTTCTCAGGCCTCTCAAGTTTTCAGGGCAGCAGTCTGTTTCTTGTCTCTCTGCCTTGATACACAAGGACAATGGAAAAGCAATTCTTTCTTGTTGCCTCTCTCAGGGGACGTGTGAAGCTGCTTGGCATGGAATATTCCGAGCTCTTTAATCTCTTAGGAAGAAAGGAGTTTTATGAGGATAATAATAGACTGTCCTTGGTACATTAGAACCTGCACAGTACCCACAGCTAGTGGGGGAATTGATTTTGAGGAGTTTTTTTTTTATTTTTTTTGTAAATTGTTCATTTCTGTTTACCTAGCAAGTGTTGAATTTCTGCAGCTCTGTGTTTCTGACTGGGGTGAGGTATTTATAAGCGAAGTTCGGTGATAGTGACATGACTGTGTTGATGGTGATGATGGTGATGATGATTGATAGTAATGTTGTCAGCAAAATGCATTATTATTACTCAGTTAGGGAGTCCATGCTCAATGCTGTCTTCCATCCCTCATGACACCATAAGGCTGGTGCTATCATTGAGTCAACTGTAAAGATGGAGAAACTGAGACCTAGAGGAGACACATGTTTGGATCTAGGTCATTCAGTTGGTAAAAAGCAGAGTTTTCCACAAATGTTTTCCATGTGGCACACGAGAAAACCATTCTCCCTAATAAAAGTGTAAGTTGAGATCTAGTCAACTGTCAAGGAAAGGGGCGGGTTTCCAGTGGATTGCTCTCAAGAAAGAGCTGTAGTGAAGGGAAGCATTCGGTTGACCTGGAAGGGTTGGAGGCTTGTGGGGGATGGGCAGACGTTGAGCTGTGATGTGCGGTATCAGTTCAGGATTCACATGTAACTGGGTGTCGTGAAGGGTCAGTAGGAGTGGCAGAGGATGACAAGTGCAAGAAGGGAGGGTGGGACCAAATAACGGAGCATATAGGTGCTATTTTTCTGCCGCAGCCAATGGTCAAAGGACATGTTTGGAAAATGGTGAGTGTAATTAGGAAATAGGATTGTACACAGAAAGTAAGACGGTGACTTTTCTTGGAGGGGGAGACCCAATCTTCTCTCCACTTCCCCTTTATCACAGGCACAAATGAGAAACCCAGAAGTCATCACCAATTGGTGATAACGGAAGATGGCTGTGAATTCCTGGCTTTTGGAATGTGCAGTCCCCAGAACCCTGGGTCTGATTAGATATGGTTGAAGACTTTATCAGAGGAATGATAGAGTGTCATGGCTCCCTGTCGGCAGAGAGAGGGTTCGATTGGGCACTTGGATCTGAGTGGACAGACAGAGAGATGAGCAAATAACATTCTAGGTAGTGTGCACAAGGAAATCATGGCATAGTTGCCTCCTTCGTGAGGGTCTCTGGGGAAGGTGTGTTCTGTGCCTCCATCTTTGCCTCTGGTGCTTGCTGGCGATCTTTTCTTGGTACTTGGCTCATAAACATCACTCTAATTTCTAACTCTACTGTGCATCTCTGGTTTCTTGTGGGTCTCTGGGATTTGTTTCCCTTTGTATAAGGGCCACCTCATTTTATTCTGACCATATTGTCTCTTAAATAACAATACCTGTAAAAAACCTTTCCAAATAAGAAGATGACATCCTAAGGTTCTAGGTGGTGCAAAATTTTCCTTCTGGAGCAGTTTCTCATCTAGTCCACAATATGTAAGCAAAGCCAGAGTAAGTCACGTGGGTGTGAGGTCATCTGGGTGATTTGCTCAGCAGGCAGAACCTGGGAAGGTAAGTGTCAGAAAGGGGCTCTTGCTGGAAAGCCTGCTGGGGACAAAACCACCTAGGTTCTGAATGACGTATACATGATTATGAGCTTTACACTCCAAGGGATTTGGAGTCTGTGGCCTCCAAGAGTGGCTGATAAAGGAAGCTGGGATAATGGAGGAGAGGCACTGGTGACAGCCTGGGCCAGTTGGAAGGAGTTCATGACTGAGGTGGGGCAGTTGTACTAGGAAAGAAAGGGAAGCATGGGACAGTTTTAAAATTTTTGTTTATTTTTACTTCATGTGTATACGTGAGTGTTTGGTCTGCTTGCATGTATGTGTACCATGTGCATGGCTGATGCCCGCAGAAGACATCAGAGGTGTTGGATTCCCTGGAAGTGGAGTTATAAACAGCTGTACGCTGCCCTGTGGGTGCTGAGAACCAAACTTGAGCCCCTATATGAGCAGCAAGTGCTTTTAATTGCGGAGCTATATCTCTCCAGCCCAGATGGATACATTTTAAAAGAAAGCCCACAGACCCAGTGAGATATAGGATGTGGTAAAAAGGGAGAGTGAACTTTTGAACTTGAGTGAATCTAATGCTAAAAAAGAAGAGAAGCGTTTATGGAGAACACATTTTGCCTTGGGTGTGATGCGTTTGGGCTGCTGGGAAGGCAGATTGCGGACATCTATCAGCCCGCTATAAACGTGGTTCTGCAGCTCGCTGGCTCCTTCCTCTTTGCTCCAGTAAATCTGAAGGAAAGGATACTGAAGTATGAGGGGCCCCTACTCTTTGAGGAGGTCAGAGTCTCAAGAGTTTGTGTAAATGTAGCCATAGTCATAGATTTCTTATGACTGGTATGTGTCAAGACCATACCAGAAGCAAAGATGGTAGGAGGATCTTTCTGGGACACAAACCCGAGAATGTTTCAGAATACACTGTCCTAAGGTGTGCCCTCAAGGAGTGGTCTCCATTGTCATCACGATAGAGTACTGCTCACTAGTTTTCTGACAAGTTCGCTCAAGGCCTAGAACAGGTCTTAGAAGACTATTTTTACCTCAACTTCTCTGATCCTTCTACAGTACAAAGAACACACACACACACACACACACAAAATGTCCTCCTCATTTAATGTGAAGAACATACCCAGTGTTCTTTCTCACTTTATAATTTGTACTGAACACTTTCTTTTTCTGGAATGTCAAAGGTGGACTTTTCTTCAGGACTGTTGGCTCCCCAGTAATGATATGGAGACTTATTAAATATGAAAGCTTGACCAATAGATTAGTCATGTTTCTAACTAGCTCTTTTAATTTAAATTAATCCATTTTTATTCATTTACTTTTTGCCTCATGGTTTTATTACCTCATCTCCGTGTTTCCTGCCCTGATTGCTCTTCATCTCCTGGCGTCTCCCCCTTCTTCTTCCCAGTGTCTTTGTGCCTAGAAATCCTGCCTAGCTATTGGCCATTCAGGTTTTTTTTTTAATGAAACCAATCAGTGTGACATCTTCACAGTGTGTAAAAAGATTATTTTGCAACAAAACTTCTTTTTTGCTTCCATTTCCCCATCTCAGCTCAACATTTAATGATCTGTAACTCTCTAGGTAAAGTGCGTTCACTGACAAGTTTTTCCTCAAAGCCTATAGTCTCCCTAAAAACTGGTGCATCCCTATATCCCTACCTTCTCCTAGAGAACTGACCATGTAATATGTATGAAGGAAACATTCAATATACAGTACTACACAGAGTAGAGAAAGAAAGAAATGAATGGAAAAATGGTGTATGTGTGTGTATGCCATATTCCCAAATATTGTTTACAAACGTTCTTTTACATTTAAAGGAGGGGATATGATATAGATATGAATGATTTTCATTGGTATGGATTTGGCTTTATTGATATAAATTTAAGGTCAATTTTGTTATATGTATATGTATTTCTGATATTGACTAAGGTATTGTGATTGTGTAGTTCATTAAAAATGTAATGTATAACTAGGAAATATAGGTTGTTAATAGATAATCATCGATAATAGTCAAGCTTATAGTCATGTTAGTTAGGTTTTCTAGATGTTCATAGATATATTTCAGAGAGGCATTCTTCATATCTTTCAAAGACTACAAAATATGGCATTTAAGATGTTTTAATAACTTAGGGCTTTTCATGACAATGAGACATGTCTGCTCCTGGCGGCACCAGTCTACTTCAAGAGGAAGATGGGCATCGAAGAGGCTCCTTTTGGAGTTTGCTAGCCATTTGGACAAGAAACTGCTCTTGCCTGGACTATGTAACTGGACCCAAAGAACCCAAAGAGAGAGGACTGCTAAACTTGCCTAAAGGTGAGATGATCCTTCAGGGTTCCTGATTCATAAAAGACATTCTGAAGGATACAGAAGAAAGTGACTGAACTGTCTTTAAATTTTCCTGCTTCATGGAAATGTCTGCTGATTACTATGGGCCTGTAGGCTAAAGATGGATGCCTTAATGGTACAAAAAAACTTTCGGTGATTGTATAGGCAGCAAGATGTCTCTTTCAATTCTAGAGTTTTGGAAATTGCTTACTTCTTGTTTACTTAGGTAATATTATATACTTCTGGAGTCTTTGATGGAGTTGAAGAATGAATAGCTATTATTATAGTTTTCCTTAGTACAAGATAAAGTAGATATAAATATTGTAACTGTAATTCTTGCTTGATATCTCTTTTGTTATATGTAATTTTACTATGTTAAATTAAGCCTTTCTTTTTTGTTTAAACAGAAAAGGGGAAATTGTGTAGGAGGTCCTTCTGTATTTGTGTTGCTTTCATTGGTTAATAAAGAAAACTGCCTTGGCCTTTTGATAGGGTAGAACTTAGATAGGCAGGGGAAAGAGAACTGAATGCTGGGAGAAAGAAGGCAGGCAGAGAGGGCCGCCATGGAGCCAGCTGCCAGGTCAGACATGCTGAATCTCTCCTGGTAAGCCACAACCTTGTGGTGACATACAGATTATTAGAAATGGGTTGAATCAAGATGTGAGAGTTAGCCAGTAAGAGGCTAGAGCTTATGGGCCAGGCAGTAATTTAATTAATACAATTTCTATGTGATTATTTCCAGGGGTTAAGCTAGCCAGGCAGGATGGAACAAAAGGGCCCTGTGTTCCCTACAACATGGCTTCCCATACGGGAAGCCAGCTGCAGAACCATACTTCCAGCAGGGGAGGTATAGCAGTACTTGCCTAGCTTTCATCACAGGGTGCCAAAAATAAACCAATTTAGGATCCTGCTAGAGTTTACCCCAGGGAACCAATGAGTTTATTGGTCTTACTTCCAGAGCATGGCTGACCCTAAAGTAGCTGCACTCAAAGATCTGTGGCCAGCATGGTGACAGCTCCCCAGTGGCTGCATAGATGGAGATTCATCTGTTAACTTTCCCCAGTTGAGGGGGTGGGGAGGTCTCTGCAGGTGTCAAGGCAGGCAGTGATCTGTGTAGAGGTGAGAATGAAAACTCAGTTCAGACTGCATTTGATGCTCATTTTTATTATCATTTATCTTAAAGAATTCAGGACTATCAGCCAAGCAGCAAGGGTCTTGTGAACCATTTCATTCTACTGAAGCATGAGAAAGACCTGTGTGTTTCCAGAAGAAAGCTCTGGACTTGTAAAGTCAAATGGAGAGCCTTGGACTGTCACCATAGAAGGGTCACCAGGAAGTGGATCAGCTTTGTGATGACCACATTCAGAGCATGAGTAAAGAGGGACAGCACTGTGGTCAAGAGAGATACTACAGTTGGTTTGTGCTGACTTCTTGCCCTTGAGAGAATGGGTCATAGCCTATCTGTGCTATTATAATAAAACTCCCATAGATCAGGTGGCTTATCCACAACAGAAATGTGTGTTCTTTCTTCTGGAATTGGGAAAGTTGGAGATCAAGGTCCAGGAGGCTCTTTTTGTAGAGAGGGTCAGCTTCCTATTGTGGTATGGAGGAGGCCACTCGTTTGTTTCCCAGCTGCCCAGACTCCTGAGATAACTACACAGAAACTGTATTAATTAAATCACTGCTTGGCCAATTACCTAAGCATATTGCTAGCTAGCTCTTACATCTAGAATTAACCCATCATCATTATTTTATATTTTACCATGAGATTCATAGCCTACCAACAGGGTTTCACTATGTCTGTCTCTGGTGGAGGCCCCATGGCTTCTCCCTGACTCTGCCTCCTTTCTCCCAGCATTCTGTTTAGTTTTCCCCATCTAGCTAAATTCTGACTTGATTTAGGTCCAAAGCAGTTTCTTTATTTATCACTGGTTATCACAGCATTCAGAGGAGAATCCCACATCATCCTATTTCTGTCTTCACTTTTTTTAAGCAATTGATAGAAGGGGTCAAGGTTCTCTCTGAGGACCATTTATAGTGGCACTAAGAAATTTATGAGTGTTCTATCTACTCTCTTGACTTTATTTTGTCATGCAGGTCACACCTAATACCACTGCCCTGGATATTAGGATTTCAGCACGTGGAATTTGGGGCACACCATCTATCTTAGTCAGGATTGTTTAGGGGAACAGAATTGATGAAATTAATATATACACATTTATCTATATATATCAAAAGAATTTATCAAGTCAACTTACATTACAATAGTAATAGCAGTTGTTTCTCATTTGAAAGCCTGAGACCCCTGAAATTTCTGGGTCCTTGAAGTTGGGTACCTCAGTTGTCTGAGGAGTCCCACAGTGGCTGTCTCATATTGTAGAGGTCAGGAACCTGACAGTTGTTCAGTCCATGAGGCTAAATGCTTTAGCTGTCCCAGTCTGGCTCCAATGTCATGAAAGGTTCTTAGAAAGTTCTGGTCCTTAGTCAGTGAAAGAAGCATAGAAATTATGGTTCTGACATCAGGGGAGAAATCAGTATCTGTGGCATCAGGGAGAATCAACTTAATATCAAAAGGGAGACTGACAGGCGGACAGGATGATCAAGCAAGCAAAGGGTAAATGGTCTTCCTTCTGTTATGAACTTTTTTTGTTGTTATTGTTTTTGTTTTCTGAGATGGGGTTTCATTTTGTAACACAGGCTATCCTGAAAAACACCCTGTAGACTAGGTTGGTCTTGAAGTCAGAAATCTAAGTGCTAGGATCAAAAACTTGTGTTACCACCATCCAGCCTGCTATGAACTTCTAAAATTTTGGGCTGCTACTAGGAGGGGCAGCCCACACTTGAAGTATGTCTTTCTGCAGCAATGAAAACAGGCAAGAAAATCCCTTAGTTGAGGCCTCCTACTCTGGTCATCCTAATTTGTGGCAAGTTGACATTAAAACCAGGCATCCCACCATCTCTTAGACTTTATGAATATTCCTTACATTCATGGTGAAGCCATCGGTACAGCATTGTGTCTTAGAGACCATTACTGGCTGGTGTTTATTGAGCTAAGACAGGACTTTTACTTATCTCTCTTCACAGCTGCGGCAGATTCTAGTCCTTCATTCATTTTATAGTTGTTATGTGACTTTTCCTGTTTAGACTTAAAAAATATCTATTTATTACACATAGGCATCAGTGATAGAACAGGAAAGAGATGCAACTCAAATCTGTCTTGGGAATCTATTGAATTTACAGGAGCAGAGGTGACTCAAAGGCACCTCTTACAACCAAAAGGCTTACCCAAGCATTGGTGGCAACTCACAAAACTGAGTACTTGGGCCTGTGGGCCCACCAAAGGGCTCACGCAGGCACGGGTGGCGACTCACAAAACTGTGTACCTGGGGCTGTGGGCTAGTTGGTCTCCTCTTCCCCAGGAATCATTTGCTGCGCATAAAGCTTGGGAAAGGGCCGTGTGAATCTTGACACTTGCATGAGATTCCTAATCCTTTTAGGATCCAGGAGATTCCTTATCTTATGAGCCACCCTCCAGGAGAGAACACTGATGTTGCCATTCCAGTAAAGGAAAGGGAAACAGAGGAGACTCTCACTTGGCCAAGGCCACAGAGCCCAGTAGCTGTAGGTGATGCCTGAAGCTTTCATGCCGAACACATCTTTGAGCTGAGGCAGCTGACCTTTTCAAACTAGGTCACATTATGACTCCTCCTGCGTTTTAGAGAGGAAGTTTGAGATAGGAGACTGGAAGGCTGATGGGTGATGACCATGTTAACAGACATTCTGCTGGAACTTAAGGAAGAAGAAAATCTCCGCCTTGTGGCTTTGGGTTTCAAGTGGCCCCTGAAGTCTGCTGAATCCTGTCTAGACATTTTCCTGATACGCTTTGAATCAGGCAGTTCTGTGGTATTCAGTTGGATAAGCAAATGTCTTAACGAGAAATATTAGTGTTTCTGGATCCCTATCTCAATCATAACATTTGGTACAGTGGCTTTAATTTGCATATCAAAGTTACCGAAAAGAAAGTGATAAATAACTCATGAAGGCAGAAATGGCTAAAGATAGTTGAATAATAAGATCTGATGCCGAATGCATTTACACCCAGAAGCTTGTATTTCTTTCCCAAGAACCATGGAAGCAAATACGTGTTTGTTTCTAACGTAAAAATCAGAACCAACAAGATTCTGTTCTTCTGAGATCTTACTGTTCCCTTGAAATCCTTTATCTTGTCAAAGGAAAGAGCGAAGTGATGTGATTAACAGGAAGCTCTCACAGCTACTCTGCTGGATGCTTTATTTTTTTTTAAATTTATTTATTTATTTATTTATTAAAGATTTCTGTCTCTTCCCCACTGCCGCCTCCCCTTTCCCTCCCCCTCCCCCAGTCAGGTCCCCCTCCCTCGTCAGCCCAAAAAGCAATCAGGGTTCTCTGCCCTGTGGGAAGTCCAAGGACCACCCACCTCCATCCAGGTCTAGTAAGGTGAGCATCCACGAAACTGCCTAGGCTCCCACGAAACCAATAGGTCCAGTAGAATCAAAAACCCGTTGCCATTGTTCTTGAGGTCTCAGTAGTCCTCCTTGTCCGCTATGTTCAGCGAGACCAGTTTTGACCCAG
>NW_026067952.1:5215323-5248607 GCF_014885135.2 Alexandromys fortis
CTTGCTCTTGGATTGGGAGGATCAACATAGTAAAAATGGCAATTCTACCAAAAGCAATCTATAGATTCAATGCAATCCCCATCAAAATCCCATCAAAATTCTTCACAGATCTGGAGAAGACAATAATCAACTTTATATGGAAAAACAAAAAACCCAGGATAGCCAAAACAATCTTATACAATAATGGATGCTTTATTTTTTAATTAAACGATGACGATGATGTTACAGATCCTGTCTGACCTTTTGATTGACATGGCCATCTCTGGCACCCTCATCTGTGCTTTCTCTCTCTCAACTCCTCTTGCCCCTAGTTTTGATTTCAGATGGCTTCGATTGCTTTGGTGAGATTTTACCTAGAGTTTCCTTTACACTGTTTGGTTGGTGGCCTTGCATTAGAATGAGATACTATCTTGGTGACCCCTTGGAAGCTTCCTATTTCCTGTGGTCTAGAGATTTTGTGTAGAATCCAAAGGGCATCTCCACCCCTTGCCTTGCAGCCTTTTTCAGGAGATAAAGTTTAAATCAGCTTATCATCCCCACCTCCTTTATGCGTCAAGGTGCTAGACATCTCAGCAAGTGTATGTCTTTTTTTTCGGGGGACCCACAGGCTACTGTGGCTCAGTGACCTATAGAAATAAAGGTAACTTCAGTTCCGTCTGAGAGAAGTGCCAGCATGTGATTCCACTCATCAGATTTTGCATTCATGAAAAGAAACAAAGGCGATTTGATAAAATGCATCTCAAAGCGTTTCATAGTATGACCCATAGCAGCACAAGGCAGCCCTGGGAAGAATGGGCCTGATGGCGCTGTCACCTTCTAGGGGAGGTTGAACGAGAAACACCGAAGCAAAGAGGGAGAGATAGGGCTGAATGGCATGCAGGGGTCTCTAGGCCTTGAGGCGAAACAGCCCCTATTGATGATTCTACCTTAGATTTTGGGAATCAGGATGAATTATTATTTGCTATTACTATGCAGGATGATATGATCTCATTTTGACTAAAGCAATCTTCCTTGATTAGGTTCAGCCACTCTGCTTTATTCCCAGATGTATCGGAAAATAAAAGTTTTCTTTCTCTTGAGATATAAAAGGTTAGGCTCATGGGGAAGCATAGTCTGATTTTTCTTTAATTTTAAGAAATGGCATTTATTCTGTATTTCTGTTTTATAACTATCTTTTTGGTCAGTGTCAAAAATATAAGAAAATGTAGGAAATATATAGATGAAAACAAAACCATGACTCATATTTTAGAATATTTCTATTTTGCATATGGAATTAAAATGCCATTTTTAATGAATTGGTATCTATGCATTAAGCTTCCTACTCCTCATTTTAAAATTGATCATATTATCATATACATTTATTTGACCATTCCATTCTCGCTATTAACTTGTTTAAATGTCTCCCTCTGATTGTGCATAAAGGTCACTCGTCGCTTTTGCTATTGGAAGAATGTTAAAATAAAAAGTTTAGGATATGAATCTTTGCATTTTTCCGTGATTATTTTCATAGGCTAGAGTCCCACAGATAGAGAAAAAAATGACTAAGAATATTTCTTTTAATTATGTTTAAAGGTTCCTGTTCAACAAGTTCATACTTTTACTTATTTGCATTTAAAACAATTGAACAGCATTTGGATGCTCTCGGCACAGCTGGAACAGAGTTAGAGGGCAACGCGCACATAGCACACGGGCTTGCTCTCCGAGCAAACACTGTGGGGAAGGATACGGAGAGTGGATGTGTAAGCAAATGATTACTATAAAAATGACAGCCTCCCTCTCGTTGCTGAACTGTTTGCTACATATAGATTGGGGGTAGATCACTACTTTCAACTGTCTACCCACCAGGGATGCCACCAAGCTCCCACGGGCACGTCCCAGACTGTGTTGACACACCTGGTGCTGGTTAAACTAAAGGGGTCAGTGAACAAAAGTCATGAGCCTCAGAAAAGGGCTCATAGAAAGTGGGGCAGTGGTAGTAGGGATGGGAGGGGGATAAGGGAGGGTGTGGGAGAGAGTAATCAATACATTATATCTAACAAGACTAATCAATTAAAAACTGGGAAGAATTATGGCCAGTGCTTCCCCTCCTTGCAATGAATCATACAGAAGACAAGCAAGAGATCATAGAATCTAAGAGGGCCAGTTAGCAGAGCTGCCCTGATGGACAGATCGTATCGTACAGTTGAAGTTTTAATGATTAAAAACTTGCTCTGTACAGAATGAGGGAAAAACCATTCCAAATAGAGAAGAACACCAAGAAGTGTGCAGAGGCACTGGGGGTGGGACAGAGCTCGGAATGTTGTAGGAATTAAGAGTGTGTACAGGGAAGAAAAGGAAAGAAGGGATAAGAAGGGGTGAAAGAGTGAACAGGAACTGATCACTGTCATGCAGGACTTTGTGGGTAGTGTGTGTACGCGTGCATGCATGTGTGTATGCATGCACGCGTACATGAGTGAGTACGTGTATGCGTGTGTGTTCATTGTACATGTATGTGGAGGCCTTGGGTGTGGTTTCTCAGGAGTCATCTACTTGCTTTTGAGACAGGATCTCTCAATTGGCTTGAAGCTCACTGGATTAGGCTAGTCTGGCTGGCCATGGCGCCCCAGGGAATCTATCTTTCATTCTCCAGCACTGCCAGCCCTGGGGTTACAGGTTCATGCTATTATATCTGGAGTTTTGAGTAAATTCTAGGGATTGGATTCAGGTCGTGTTGCCTGCATGGGAAATGTTTTCCTGACAGTCATAGTCCCAGTTTAGGGAGCTGGCCTTTTTTGTTTTGTCTTCCTTCCTTCCTTCCTTCCTTCCTTCCTTCCTTCCTTCCTTCCTTCCTTCCTTCCTTCCTTCCTTCCTTTTGTTCTTTCTTTTTTTTTTGAGGTTAGAATAATAAGAAGCCAATGGGGAGTCAGGGTTTAAATCTCATGCTTAAGGAGAACACAGTGTTGCTGTGATAAGGAGACAGATTATCAGGAGGCTCACAAGGAGCTAAGTCCCTCTAAACCACTGCCCATGCCCTTGGTTTCCTAAAGACAGACCATTGGCATCAGCTGCCAGAGTACTTAGGCAATATTCATGCGCGTTGAAGAAAATTTTGAGAGATATTTACATCCCTAAATATGTAGATTATATATATTTGTGTATGTATATATGTATATATATATTTGACCACATTCTCATGCAAGTTTTTTCATTTATCATTATTTAAAGTATATTAGGTGTGTATTGCCTCAAAAAGTTCTAGCCTTAGATCTGAAGGAATCTGAACTAAATAGACCAGAATAGCATTTTATTTTTTTGAGATGATAAAAAAAGGCACACATAATATGCAAATGAGTATTAAGAGATGAAGACAGCATGCTGCTGTGACATGGTTATGCTACACTTACCCTGACAGACCTTGACATAGCCTTCACTATTGTAAATAATGCGGTAAGGAAGACCTTGCCCTCTAGGTCTCGTGGATCTATTCTGATAGAATGGGTGCCTTTCTAAGAACTGTTTACCACAGCAGACTCAGGGTAGCTGTGTACCCGCGGAACCTCTTCTGGCCGATGTGTGCAGGCGGCCCAGCATCTTCGCTAACTCAGAGCGGCATTTGGCTCTGAAATCTTTGTCTGTTGAGCATATGTTCATTGGCATCTTTTTTGGTTACTGGGTGTTACATAATCTTTATTTGTTAAGTCACTTTCCCCTGCTGCTGCTGCAGTAGCAGAATCTAGAACAGTGTCTGGAGATTGGAGATCATTTTCCATTTGCTTCTTATTAAAAAAAAAAAAAAACAACAAACAAACCCTGTTTTATTAACCCTTTCTTTCAAGAATTGGCTAGTACCGTGGGTTGTTAGAGTCATTGCCTTTTCTGGGCATGTTTTCGTAGTTCATTATTTTTTGTAATAACCCTTTGTTTGAAACTTCAAGTCTATATTTTCTTTTGGCAGTTTTTTTTTTGTTACATTTTGCTCATGATTAAAAGTTTCTTTCCAAGTACAGATTCTTAAAAAATAAAAAACTGCTTTAAAGTATCTCAGTCATTTTTATGATTTCTGGCTTGGAATTGTATATGAAAAGTCTTCCTCCGCTAAATAAATTTACCTATAGTTTTCTTTTCTCTTAATAAATTTAGCAATAAACTGTTGCCACATACTCAGATGAGCTCTGTTCCCTTTCTGTTCAGAATTTATTTAACAATGTGAGATTCCTTTCTGTTGGAAGCTCCAGTTTGAAATTGTGTGTATGTGCATGTGTGTGTGTGTATGCACGCGCGCGCATGTGTGCATGGAAGCAGGTGCCATGTGCCATGACACAGGTGGGGCGTGTCAGAAGGACAATCTCAGGATTTGGTTCTTGCCTTCCACCTTGTTGGAGACAGGGTCTCCTGTTACTCAGCACTTCTCACGACAAGCTAGATGGCCTTTGAGCTGCTGGGATTCTTCTGGTTTCTTCCTTCCTGCTCCCCTTGGGAGCCAGTCCTGTTTTTAGAGATGTGTGCTAACAGTTTTGTGTGTGTTCTAGGAATCTAGACTCAGGTCCTTGTCATTGGCCATCTTCCCAGACCTCACTTTTGAATCTATGTAAATAAAATACTCTATTATCTTAAAGGGATTTTGTAGTTTTCAGCTTTTCTCTGATCTAACACCATTTGGTTATGAATGCCGTGGGGAGTTTCTAAACATGAAGCTGATGACTGAGTAGGGCCAGGTTAGGGCTGGAAAGTTAAATCTCTTGTATGTGTTGGGGGGTGGAGTGGAGAGGGGAGAGTTCTGGAGTCCACCCAGGATCTTGTCTGTGTTGGCAAGTGCTCTAACTTCAAACTGCAGCTCTCTGTTGCTGGAGGGTATAGACCACCCCTTTCGAGAGGCGTGAATATGTGGGGCACACTCGTGTATACATAGTTTTATTCAAGCTCTCAAATTATTGGCAGAGGAAGTATTTTCTAATAATTGTATACTTGCATTTTTTCTGTATCTCATTTCACTGTTTGCTTGTGTCTTTGATTTTCCTCTTTGATTAGATTAATTCCTGGCTTATCTACTTTATTGTCTTTTCTCAAAGAACCAGCCTTTAGATTTATTTATTAATTCTGATATTTCTGTGCCTTTTAATGAGTTGATTTCTTCTTTGATCTTTATTTTGCCTGCCTCACTATACTCTATTTTCTTCTACGTTTGCATATTAATTTCTTGACTCTTATTATGGTTCTGGCTCAGTGACTAAAATATTTAAGGCTCTAAAATTTAGGTTGAGCATATGTTGGCCAATCTCCATGTATTTTGATATGTGTTAGTCTCACTATTGCTATTCTCTAAAATTCTGTAATTGCTATTTTGGCTTTATTTTTTTTTTTTTGACCCAAGAACTATTTCCAAGCTGCTGGAATAATTATTTTGTTCTACTTTTGAAATTAATTTCTGGTTTCTTGTAGTGTGAGAGGAGGCTATAATCTATATTATTAATTTCCCTTTTTGGAAATTTAATGGGACTTTCTTGTTTGTTGCCTATTGGCTGATTATATAACTATTTAGTGGGCATTTGAAAAGGAACCCAGTTATTTATTTGCAGTTTGTAAAGCATGGATAAAGCTTTCACATTGATTTTAATAACATTAATCACACTCTCTAATTCTTATTATAATAATGAGCAGTCTGCTATTATTTTTCCTCCCATTATCTTGAATTTAAAGCAGATGCAGTTTTGCCCTTCCTTCTCTTTGTTTTCTTCTGGTAGATTATCATGATGTAGCCTAGGCTTGCCCCCAACTTTCCATTCTCCTATCTCCACCTCCCAAGTGCTGAACTATAGAAAAACAGTACCACATTTAGCTGCAGCAGTTTCTTCTTTACAGTATTTGATGCTGTGTAATTAGACTACAGATATTTTGATAATTAGACTATAGATATTTTGATATTTATGTATTTATTCTGGATTATGCCCTATGTCAATTTGAAGGTGACCTTCTTAAAAATACAAGTTAATATTATTGTATTTCCCAAATCCCATTTACTAACCTATAGACTCATTTCTGCCTTCATTTTACTTGGTATTTTTGTTTCTGTCTTTACCTCTCTTCCATCTTTGTGTGTTCCCATGGTATGTGTGTGCATGTTTGTATGTGGAAAGAGGTGTGCACACACAGAAATGAGCATGTTCATGGGATCCAGAGATTGACATGGGTTGCCCTCTTCAGTCTCTCTCTACCTTTTGAGAAAGAGCCTCTCGTTGAACCTGGAGCTCACCCGTTTAGCTGATTTGGTTGACCAGCAAGCCCCAGGGATCCTATGGTCTCCAGCTCCCAGCCCTTGGATTTTAGTTACACAGCTGCATTTGTTGTGTGGAAATGGTTTGGAGGGGTTTAAACGTAGGTCCTCATGCTGCCGTGAACACTTCACTGACAGAGCCATCTCCTCAGCATATTTTTGCCTCTTGGAGTTGGAGTTCTGATCGTCTCAGTATCCTGGAGTTCATTTGGAAAATTTTTTCCTGTTGAGTTCATCCTATCTATGATGATTAATCTCCATTTGGCTGGATTCAGGAACATTTGGGATTAGGATTATCAATGGGGGTGTTAGCAGGGAGGTGTAACTGAGCTGGGGGATCCACTGTGAGTTTGAACGGTATTATCAATGGTCCAGGCTACTGCATGCCATAACAAGGAGAAAAGGAGACTTTGGCTTAGCTTCCTCTATCATCTTCCACTTTATTATCTTTTGAGCCAGGGTCTCTCATTCAATATGAAGCTCATCCTTCCAGCCTGTTGAATTAGGAGTGGCAGGGCTGCGTCCCCGGCACCCGGCCACCCGCATGGCTAGTTTATACCCAGAAATAATTACACGGAAACTGTATTCTTTCAAACACTGTCTGGCCCGGCTAGGTCCAGTTTCTTATTGGCTAGCTCTTACATATTGTTCTAACCCATTTCTAATATTCTGTGTAGCCCATGAGCTGGCTTACCAGAGAGGATCTTAACCTGCATCTGTCTGGAGTGGGAGCATCATGGCGACTCCTCCTCTAACCTTCTTTCTCCCAGAATTCTCTTCTGTATACTCCGCCTACCTAATTTTCTATCCAATAAAATGGGCCAAGGCAGTTTCTTTATTA
Organism: Alexandromys fortis; assembly: GCF_014885135.2. Classification (NCBI taxonomy): domain Eukaryota; kingdom Metazoa; phylum Chordata; class Mammalia; order Rodentia; family Cricetidae; genus Alexandromys; species Alexandromys fortis. Next base: position 5,222,415 of record NW_026067952.1, read on the forward strand.
GTAAGAAATCATTCCCACATCATTTCCCCTTTTTCCGTTTAAACAAAAAAGAAAGGCTTTAACTTTAGCATAGTAAAATTACATATAACAAAACAGTTATCAAGTAAGAATTACAGTTACAATATTTATATCTATTTTATCTCTTATCATAACTAAGGAAAACTATAACTATTTATTCTTCAACTCCATCAAAGACTCCAGAAGGATATAATATTATCTAAGTAAACAAGAAATAAGAAAACTCTAGAAATGACAGAGACATCTCGCTGCCTGGACAGTCACCCAAAGTTCCTCTGTACCGTTGGGGCATCCATCTTCGGCCTACAGGCCCATGGTATCCAGATACATTTCCATGAAGCAGGAAATTTTAAAGACAGTTCAGTCACTTTCTGCTGTGTTCTGTAGAATGTCTTGTAGACTCTTTCATGAATCAGGAACCCCGAAAGACCATCTCACCTTTAGGCAAGTTCAGCAGTCCTCTCTCTGAGGGTTCTCTGTGTCCAGTTTATGCAACAGTCCAGGCAAGAGCAGTTTCTTGCCCAAATGACTATCCAACTCCATAAGGATCCTCTTCGATGCCCATCTTCCTCTTGAAGTAGCTGGTGCTGCCAGGAGCAGACGTGTCTCCTTGTCATGAAAAGTCCTAAGTTATTAAAATATTTTAAATGCCATATTCTGCAGTCTTTGAAAGATATGAAGAATGCCTATCTAATTGAAATATATCTCTATATATCTAGAAAATCTAACTAACATGACTACAAGCTTAACTATTAGCAATGATTATCCATTAACAACCTATATTTCCTAATTATACATTACATTTTAAGTGAACTACATAATCACAATACCTTAATCAAGTTCAAAAATACATATACATATAACAAAATTGACCTTAAAATCCATACCAATGCAAATTATTCATATCTATATCATATCCCCCTTTAAATGTAAAAGAACATTTATAAACAATATTTGGGAACATGGGCGTAGTTTTTTCTCTCCAAACTGCTTCCTGCTGAATGGGGGCACTGTTAATCAGATCATTTAGGGTGTAACCTGTGTGTCAGGTTCATCTCGGTTGGCAGTTGAGTGAAGTAATTTTTTGAGGGTGTTCACAGCAACCTTTCAGGAGGGCGTGGTCTATCATACCATACCGGGATAGATGCAATCCATAGGGTCACATCCTCTGTGGAAACAAAAGAAGACCCTCTCCAAAGCATCATATCCTTAGATCCAAATTTTGAAGTCAAGATACCTTTAGAACATATGTGCAGGTTCAGCTTAGCAGCCCATATAATAAAATGTCTCTTTGTACTTAGCTCCTTCACAGTCAAAAATTTTAAAGAAAACACAATGTACATAATCCAGACTCTCTGTGAATTTTTCATTTTTACGTGGCTTATTTTTCTTTATTTCTCTTAATCTATAACTATCTGTACTTCTGTACTCTGTCTCTTTAAAGACTTTACCCTTTTTCTTTTTAAGACATTAACTTTATTCTTTATATTCTCTTTTTTTCCCCAAGCCTACGTACATTCATCCAACGGTGTCTGAATCTGTTTTACTGTGAATCTGTATTTTTTTTTTTATTATCCAGGAGCATTTCTTAAAATGTTAAGCATTTCTTAAAAACTTAAGTTGCACCATGTATAGGTAATACGGTACTGCCTGTGTCCTGCCCAGTCTAAACCTTAACTGCACGGTTTTAAGGTAATTACGGTAGTTCCTGCCTGAGATCAGCACAGTTCAGCAAGGAGCAGCCGCTCCTGCCTCAGAGTCATTTGGTGCTTTTGAGCTGAGCACAGTTACAGGCAAACAGCAGTTTACATTGGAGCCGCAATCAGCAATTTAATTTTGAGACTGAGTGTGCAGCACAGAAACTCTTTTTATCCAAGTTACAGCCAAATCTGACACGCAGAGCACTGCGCAGTCTGAAAACGCGTCTCTGTATGGCAGCAGGAATCCGCCATGCTCTTCCGCCTGCCTAAGCCTGATTCCGCCATCTGCCCAGGTGTAGGCAGGGAACGCTGAGCCATCGGCAGGTCTCAGAGCAATCTCCTCCGATCCCAAGTGGGAACAGAAACATCCAGTCCCATAAAAGCCTTGAAATGCTTTAAAGCCAGAGTTCACGCTGGCAGCATAGCACCAGGAAGCCGCGCTTTAAAATGACGCAGCTTTTTTTCTCTGCTGCTGTTGCTGAATCAGGAATCTCTCTACAGCATGTCACCAACAAAACAGCAAAAATCTGTGTTAAACTCTGTTTCCCTTATTTTTAAGCCTTCTCAGGTTTTTAAGTGGATTTAGCCCCACGTTGGGCGCCATCTGTTGAAATAGGAGCGGCAGGGCTGCGTCCCCGGCACCCGGCCGCCCGCATGGCTAGCTTATACCCAGAAATAATTACACGGAAACTGTATTCTTTCAAACACTGCCTGGCCCGGCTAGGTCCAGTTTCTTATTGGCTAGCTCTTACATATTGTTCTAACCCATTTCTAATATTCTGTGTAGCCCATGAGCTGGCTTACCAGAGAGGATCTTAACCTGCATCTGTCTGGAGTGGGAGCATCATGGCGACTCACTCACTCAGCTTCTTTTTCCCCAGAATTCTCTTCTGTCTACTCCGCCTACCTAATTTTCTGTCCTATGAGGGCCGAGGCAGTTTCTTTATTAATAAAAAATCACTCCCACATCACCAGCCAGGCTGGTTGGTCAGGAAAGCCCTAAGATCCTCCAGTGCCCCTGCAGCAGCGGAGTTACAGGTAATATAAAAACCCACACCTGGATTTTTATGTAGGTGCTGGCATCCGGATTCAGATCTTCATGTTTGCTTATGCAACAAGTCCTTTCCTACTGAGCCATTTCTCCAACCCAGGCATTTTTTTTTTCTTATAGGATGTAAGTTCTCTCAACAGTCAGACTTTCTTGAAGGCCATGGGTATTTTCTCTTTCAGTTTCACTGATTTTGGTGTTTATCTTACTTTCTTAATTCCTTTTGAGGGGGGGCAGGCTACACACAGAAAATAGCAGACCTTTTTACTTTTTAGCCTCTAACATTATCAAGGATTTTTTTAATCCAGATATTATCAACTCATTAATTCCTCGAGAATCTCAGGTTTGCTTTGCTCCTTCATAGTTGGATTCACTCCTGTATTCTGCAAGGACTTGTTTCTTTCCCTTATTTCCTTAGTTCTGTCATTTCACTTCTTACATACTTCGGATTTGATTTAATGTTTTCACAGTTTTTTTTTTTTTAGGTTTTTTGAGAGTTCAGATCATTGCTGTCACAATTTCCTTTTCTATTTTTTTTTGAGTTTGTCTTCATGAAATGTGTGATCTCAGAAATGCAAACCTATAATCCATTTTTAAAAATCTGTGTTTTTTTTGTTTTTCTTTTCTTTTTTTGTTCCAGAAATGTTATGTGAGCCTCATCTATACTTTTTTTTTTTTGACTTTTTAACTCATTGTGAAATGGGACTTCATATTTCAGATCTGTTACTTGTTATAAGATCCTGTGGTTGATTTTTCTTTGATATGCAACTTTCTTTCTTGGTGCCATCAAATCTCCTATAAAGCCAGAGATGTGGGCCAGCTTTGACGTTTCCCTTCAGGTTTGAGTTTTCCTGTTCCTTTGAGAGGCAGGAGAAGAAGGAAGAGCTGGGTCTTTGGTTTGCTGTCACTGAGGAGTTGTGTGTTAGTAGGATCTACAGTATTTTCCAAGTCTTCTTTTCCCTGATCATTTCATTCTGTCTTAAAGTTGTGGTGAATATGCACCACGGCTCACGGTGTGATGAGTTATCCAAATTGTCCCCCATTCCATACTGTCTCAAAATCTACCATACTGGTAAGTAATCCCTTTTTTGTTTTTACAAAATAAGACCAAGGCCACTAGAATATATATGGCTTCTTTTAGGGATGCCAGAAGGCTTTTTACTCTCTCTTCCCCATTCCGATTTGCTGGTTTTTGTTTTGTTTGTTTTGTTTTAAGGAATAACAAAAGTAAAAGATTCTTATTGTGTAAATCCCTGAAAGTGATTTTAAAAATACCCAGAGCAGGAAAAAAAAAAAAAAAAAGCGTTGTCATCTCACGGTGCGGAAGTAGCTGCTCGCCTCGTGACACTGTTGTGCTTGTCTGTGTATGTGTGTGGGTTAATATAACGTGGATAATAAGCTTATGGTTTGGAGACTTTATTTTCCTTTGCTTAGAAATATACTCTAGCAATTTTCCTGAGTGTCTAAATATTCTTTCTCATCAGGAGCTTTAATAACTGCACAGCACCTTCCTCTCCTCCTCACGCTTTCCTCTTAGTTTCCTGTAAAGAAATACTATGTACAGTGACTGAGCAAAAGACAAAGCTAGGGGGCATACAAGATGCACTATACATTCCAAATAAATGAAGCCTCGGTTGGGGAAGCAGTGGGTGGTCTTAGCACGCCTCTGCACGTCTATACACACCTCCAGAGACACACGCATGCCCGTCCTTGAGGTCAGCAGACAGTATATAGCAGGTGTGGAGAACATCTCTCATTCCTAGTGTGTGATGGGATGGGGCACGTGATTGCCACATTGGTCTTCTTTATCTCAACTATAAAGCAGGAGGTGTCACATCTTCCCCTACACGGCTTTCAGAGCAACTTGATTCCTAAAGTGCTACTGCAATTGCTTCCTGCATGGCTAATTCCATGCTCCACATAGGGTTAATGGGGGTGGTGATAATCCATTTGATTCCACTAAAGTTTTCAGCACCTACTCTGAGCAGAAGCCACTACTGGGGCACCACCCTCTCTACTAAAGAGTCTTGTTAGGCAAATTCCTTTTTTTTTTTTTTTTTTAATCAATGATCTTCTGGGTGACAGTGCAAGCCTCCTCTCATCACTGATATGATTAATTCATTCATCATGTTAGACTGATTTAATTATTTATTATGTCGTTTTGTTTATTTAATTTGCATATCAATGGCCAGGGTACAGCATAGCTCAACTTCCTGAAGAAGCATATTAAGAAAAGTTTCTAGGCCAATACAGGTTCCAGGGGCAAAAGAAAAAGGAAAAAAAAAACCCAGAAACAAACCCAAAATGCCTACAAACCCCCCCCCCCAACACACACAAAAGCTTCTCTCTATTTGAATGAATACTTAGGTGTTGGAATGCAACAGCTAAAAATCTTTTCTGACCCGATGGCCAACCAGCTCATTCTTGATCCTTCCAGGGAGACAGTGAGCTGTGAATTATTCATTCCCATCTACCTTCACGTCAATGTTGGCTGATTTTGCCTTTCCATAGAGAAGGAAGCTGTTCCCGTGAGACACATCTGACTCAAATTCCTGGTCCTTGACATCAAGGAACAACAACACTAGCAGTTGTTTCCGGATTCCTTGTCTTTGGATTCCCTATTTCCATATAGACTCTAATAAGATGGGGGCCCCAAAGAGATACTGTTCATGTTTCCATCTCCAGATCCCCAGCTTGAAGCAGAAGGAGGAAGGTAATATATTTTCCTCTCTACTTGGCCATCACCACCTTATGAAGTAGACTAAAGGCCTATGACCGAGCCAGGTCATGATGTTTAGTGTGACTTTGTCAAATCACTGAAAGCTAATTCTTATCTCCCAGGCACTTTTATTGCCATTTTGTAATCTCCCTTTGTGTTCCTGCTGTGGTCACCATTGCTGTATAACAGGCCACCCAGATGCTTGATGGCTCAAGACATTAACTACCAATGTTGCTCATTGGGATGCCTTTGGGCAGCCTCGGTAGAGGTTTGTCTGTTCCCTGTAGCATCAGCTAGGGACTGAGGAATGCCTTGTTTTCCCGTCTACCAAGTGAGTGCTGGAACTCAGCTGGGCCGAGGACTGAGGGCCCTCAGTTTCTTTCTTCTTGGGCTGATCAAACTTTTTCATAGCATGGAGTGACAGGAATGTGCTGCCTGGCTATGTCACCTTGCTTTGAAATTCACCTGAAATCACTTCACTACATCCATTCTGTATGCTGTATGTTGTTGTTCACAGTCCCAGCCAGGTTCAAGGAGAGGTGGGGGATGTGCCTGCACCTGGTGATGTGGCAGTGCCAAAGCCAGAGAGCAGAGGAGTACGCGGGTAGAAGATGCTGTTGCTGCCGCCATTGGGAAATGCTCTCTGCTCCAACTTGTCAGAGCTCGAATGCCTCCCCCTTCTTTACAAATGATAAAATGGAGGCCGAGGGAGGCAGAGTATCATTGCCATGGGCACAAGCTGATGGGAGCGATTGAGCTGAGCGTGACTCCTGGGAATCTGGCTGTGGACCTCTGTATCCAGCTCCTCTAGTCCAGGGACTGCTGGCATGGCCGCGGGGCCTAGGTGTTGGAGAGCTGAACTCAGGTCCTCATGCTTGCACAGAAAGCATTCCTAGCTACCCAGCAGACCCCGAAGAATCTTGCTTTCCGATTTCGTTTTCACTCTAAAATTTCTTCTTGTGAGCTAGGAAGATGGCTCATTTAGTAACGTGCTTGACCTGTAAACATGATGACCTGAGCTGAGATCCCCAACACTCACACAGAAATCTAGATGTAGGAGACCGGAGAGATGGCTCAGGGGTAACGATCACTTGTTGATTCTCCAGAAGCCCTGGGTTCTAGTTCCAGCACCCACACCATGGTTTATAACCATCTGTAACTTCAGTACCAGGGAGGGAGTCTGTGCTCTCCTCTGATCTCCAAGAGCACCAGGTATAGTGGTGGTATACAGACATACCGGCAGGCAGAGAGAACACCCACACATATTTAAGAATGTAGTGGCTTCCACTTGGAATCCGGTACTGGGGCGCTGGAACTCTCTGGCCGTCTAGTCTAGCTGATTCAGGTTTAGTGAGAGATCCTGCTCCAAAACAAGGTAGCTGGCCCCGAGGAATGAGCCTAAGGTTTCCCTCTTGCCTCCACTGACACACGTGTGTGTGTGTGTGTGTGTGTGTGTGTGTATCTGCACACATGCATGTGCCCCCACAAATAATGTATATACACCACATGCATAGCAACACACATATGTTTTTTTTTCTTTTTTCTTTTTTTTTTTTTTTTTAAAAAAACTTGTTTTAAAATTAAATTTGCGGGGGCTGGATAGATGAGTTAATGGTTAGAGCTGATCTTGCTGAGGACCCAAGTTCAATTCCCAGCACTGGTATCAGGTAGCTCACAACACCCTATACCTCCAGTTGCAGGCAATCTGAGCAGCCTCTGACCTCCCTAGACATCTGCAGTCGCATGCACATACCCACATACAGACGTGTGCACATATCCTTCCTACACACACTTCTTTTAAAAATAAATCATTAAAATTAAGTTTATCAATCACACATGTGTCTAGATTAGCCCTGCGTTTTATGAAAACATTAAGAGTTTTCCCTAAAGAAAAACTTATTGCTTCTATAGGACAAATTATGCTATTGATCCAGGTCATCTGGCCCAAATGGTGGCCAAAATTTGCAGCATCTCTTCCCCTACCATATAATCTGAAGTCTGAGAGAATGGTTATGACTTCCCCAGCAGTCTCAGGCAGGGGATTAAGAGACCTGGGTTTCATCTGGTTCCATAGACTGGCTCCAATAAGTACCCCACGATACTGCACGGACATTCATACTGGGTTTCCAAGAGGGGGATGTGTGGCTACTCCCGAAGGTTAGGAGCATAGCCATGTGGCCTCCCTCAAGTGGGGCATGTCTTTAAAGTTTCATGCTTTCACTTAAAAATTCATGTGGATTTTTAATTCTGCTTATAAATATATTCATGTTGGTTTAGCACCATGTTGTTACTCAGAGTAGCCTTAGCTACATCTTAATAACAGATAAAGCCCTACCCTCGGTGGCTCCCTGGATTGGGGAATGCGCGTGGCTGTGCCGTCCCTTCCAGGTCTGAGGCATCCTGGATGATGCAAAATTGTATTATCTCGAATTCCAATATACCTTAGTGTTATATTTCTTAATTTGGTGCTCAGTTCGAAGGCAGGAAATCAACATCTTAATAGCTTAATATACACTCACATATGCATATGTGTGTTGCTTGATTAATCCTTTTTATCCACTAAGTAGAAGATACTTCTGGCATTCTAATAGTGACACACACATTTGTAATGAAGAAATATGCGGATAACTTTTTGAGTGTGTGTGCATGTGCGTGCATGGTGTGTGTGGCCTCCATGTGTGTGCGTGCATATAGAGTCTGAGGTGGATATCAGAAATCATCTTTGGTCATCCTAACAACTCATTCCGTGAGACGGCATCTCCCAGTCAATCTCAGTGCCTGCTGGCATCTCAGTCAAACTCAGTGCTCGCGACACCGTTAGTCTTCCCGGCCAGCTTGCTTTGGGGTCCCCTGTCTCCACGTTCCGAGGTTGTAATTACAAGTGGGCTGCCATACATATCCAGCATTTAAAATGTGGGTTCTGAGGATCTGAACCCCCGTCCTCATGCTTTAGCTGCTGAGCCATCTTTCCAACAACCATGTGCTTGTTTCTCGAAGAATACTTAAGAATTCTTCACCATGACACAAAACACATAAGGCAAAGCTCCTTATTTTAACCATGTTAAGTGGCTTTAAATATATTTACAATATTGTGCAGCCATCACCACTGTCCGTTTCCAGAACTTTCTCATCATTCTCAGAGAAACCGCGGCTGCGAAACAATACTTCTTCATTTCCTACCTGCCAGCCCTGTCAACTACCATTCTGCGTCTGTCTCTGTGACCCTGCCTACTTTAGCCACTCTGTAAGCTGTGCCAGACAGAATGTTCCCTTAGAGCACAGCCTTGCTCACTTGTGTTTTGTCTGACTGCTTTTGCGCCATGCGGCAGAGGTGAGCAGCTGTGATCGACGCTGAATATCCCGGGGACCTGAAAATATTTGCTATTAGTGCTCTCCAGAACAAAGTTTGCAGACTCCGGAATGCGATTGGAGGTGGCTGACCTCTATGATTATTTCATTAGTGTGGGAGAGAAGCCTCATTTCCAGACTGTCAGGGATAGACTTTCGCAGCATAAATGTAACCAAGACCTTTTAACTCCACCTGCTGAAATTCCTAGCGTTTTCAGCCTCCCTCGGTTTTGTAGCTAAAAGGATGGAAACCATTTGGGGACTGTAGTTAACGTATATTTCAAAATAGCAGAAAGAGAATTTTAAATGTTTTCCCTAAAAGAAATGAGAAATACTCGAGGTGATAGATGTGCTTGTTAAAGTGAATTGATCATTCCTCCACGTCTGCGTGTGCTGAAATTGCATACACACGAGCAAATATTTATCATTTAAGGACAAAACAAAAAACTTGGGGCCAGCAAGATGGCACAGAGGGTGAAGATGTTCTGCCACCAAGCCTGATGATGGCTGAGTTTGGATCCCTGGAATCCAAAAGCTAGAAAGAGAGCTGATTTCTGCAAGTTGCCCTCTGACCTCCACATACTCACCAAGGCACACAAGTGTATGCGCGTGCACACACACACACACACACTAATAAATATATGTATTCTTTTAAACTTTGAAAAGGGGGTAAGAATATAAGACATTCTTTCCTGGCTCATTCATTTTCTTTTCTTCCATAACAGAAACACTTGGACTGGGAAGGAATAAGCATAGGACCAAACTAGTCCCTCTGAATGTGGGTGACGGTTGCATGGCTGGGGCAGACTGAGGGGCCACTGGCAGTGGCACTAGGATTTATCCCTACTGCATGTACCAGCTTTTTGGGATCCTATTCTCTTTGGATAGATACCCTAGATATAGTAGGGAGGACCTTGGACCTTCCCCTCTCTGAGGAGTGGATAGGGGTGGGGTGGGAGGTATGTGGTGGGAATGGGAAGAGGGGAGGGAGTGGGAAATTGGATTGGCATGTATAATAAAAAAGATAGTTTGTTTTCTTTTTAAAAAATAAAAATATAGTAATTTATTAATCTTTAGAGAACTTCATACAGCATATTGCTATCATATTCGTTCACCACACCCCCCCCCAACTCCTCCCAGGACCAAGCCCCTGCTTCCTGTCTTTTTTTTAAAGATGAGCCAGTCTAACAGTAGCTATTCCAGTCCTCCACCTCTTACAGTCTTTGTGTCCCCTTCTGTAATGTTCCCTGAGCTGTAAGTGGGCAGTTGCACTGTAAATGCATTAATTGGGGGAAGGCACCGGCACCTCATCTTCCCTTGATCTCTGTGTTTTGTCCAGGTGTAATGGTCTCTGTTTGTTGCAAAATTGATGTTTCTTCAGTAAGGGGTGAGAGCTCCACTTACCTGTGGATGTGAGGGCAGGTCTTGAGGATGCAGGTGGAGGTCACACTGGTTTAGGAAAGTGGTAGTTGAGTAGTGGCTTCTCTGCTAGGGCCCATTAACCACCAGTGCTGGGTGGTGCAAGGTGTGAATTCCCTTCTATTGAGTACACTTTAATTCCAGCTAGATGACTGCAGGTTACCTGCAGGATGTAAGTGCCATTATTGTATCTTTCAGAATCTCTTGCTATGTTGGACACTGTCGTCCTTCGTTATAGGATGACATCCTTATAGCTGGATAGGACTATTGATTGCTTTTCCCTTTTGACAGCTTCCATGACCCTTTCCAAAACTGTGAGAACTGGCCCTCAGTGAGGAGGTCAAATCCAGGTCGATTCCTCCAAATCTTACGTTCTAAGTGTGTAGTGTCCTCAACCATAGGGTCTTACCTTTTATTTTTGGAAAGCACCAAGGGCAATAGCAAGAGTCTGTATTGTCTGGGGAGGGGTTTCTTTAACTCCTTTGACCAACAACTGGAAAGGTGGTTTCCCATGTCTGTAACTGGGGGTTTCATTAGATAGTCTATAGAGTTTTTTTTGGGGGGGGGAATATTGTCTCCCTAATTTCTATATATCTTCAATTCAAATATATGTATATATTCATAGACTTATGTATATTTTATGTAATTTTAAGTAGGAATAAATCATATAATTTCTTATGGGTTTTAAAACCTCCCTTAGTGATACTTATTTTCCCTCTGTCCTCCTCCCTCGGTGGTACCATCACTTCTCCCTCCCCAGGTACGTCCGCCCACCTCTTTTCACATTTCCCTCTTATTAGTAACTCTGCCCTACTATTCCTGCCAGACCCCTTCGGGTCGATACTGTCCATTCCTCACAGTTTTTCCTGATTATGAAATGATATTGGGTGAACCAGCTAACTTTGCAAATTCCTTTTCCATTAGTTTGAGTGATGGATTTGTTTTCCCTGCTTAGATTTTTGACCTCTTTTTTTTTTGTTTGTTTTATGATCTTCTCTCTTTCATGAAGAAAAAGAAGACTCTGACTTTCAGTTCTAAAGCCACCGTTGCATCTGTCTTCAAACTCATTTCTTATTTTACTGTTTATTTAAAAATACAAGCCAGGTTATTGTGATCTCTGACTTTCCAAGACCCGTCACTTTTGCTGTCCCGTTGAACCCACCAATTGATGAGAGATGGTGTCGTGAGTGATGTAGAACTATCTCTCACTTACCAAACAAATGTTTGCATAAATGCCTGCATTATAATGGTACTGGACGAAACCCCAACAACAAAATTATCCATGACAGAGTTTGGCGAACATGTCACTAAAGATCCAGATAGTCAACACCCAGGTGTAACAGGTGTGTGTGTGTGTGTGTATGTGTGTGTGTGTGATGTTATATATGAGTGTGATGCATACACATGAATGTGTAGGTACGTGTTCCCATGTGTGTGCGTGTGCAGGCCAGAGCAGGATATTGGACGTCTTCTTCCTTTGCTCTTCAAGTTCCTACCTTGAGACAGGGTCTCTCGCTGAAATAGAAACTCTCTTCTTTAGCTAGGCTGGCTATCCATTGAGTTATTGGGATCTGACTGCCTCTTTCCTCCTATCCTTGGGTCAGAGGCACACACAGCCAAGCCTGACTTTTTACATGGGTTCTGCTGATCTAAACTAACATACCCAGACTCGTGGGATAAACGCTCTTACCATTACCATCTACCTAGCTCTATTTGTTTGTTTTAGTGACAAGGTCTCATTCTGTAGTCAAGGCTGGACTTAAATTTTGGGCAATCTTTCTGCTTCAGCTTTCTAGTCCTAGGATGATAGGCATGAACCATCACACACTTTACTTCCAATATATTTTTTATTACAATAAAACTTTATTGGCAAAATAGAACAGACCACACCCTATTATAAATGATATCATTCTCTCTTCTAACCTTGCATGTGTTTATAAGTGTGTATTATTTTTAAATCTCTCTTTGCAAAGCTGATGGCTTCGTGAGGTTATGTTAGATACTCTTGCATGGCTGTCACCATACTTAGGCATGTTCTTTTGGCTCCTTCCATACCAATAAGAATCAGCCAAAGCACCAAGCCCAACCTGCTCTGTATTGTTCCTTCTGCCTCTCCACTTCTGGTCAATACTGCCCACTCCACACAATTCAACAGTTCCTTAGTTCTGTGTTATTGTAGGAAGCCCCTGGGGAGAACATGCTTGTGGTGTGACCTTCTGAAAGTTGAGATTTCTCTATGTTCCTCTTGTCCTCTTTCAAATTCTCAGTGATTTCAAGTCTGTTTCACGATTCTTGTTTTAGTTACCAGTTTCCCCCATTTGAAGTCATCTGGGAGGGTAAATGAAAAGTAAGGGGAAAACAATCACAAAATACAGAAGTGTTCTTATTCCTCTGGCAGGAAGGTAGAGAAAATGTCTGGGAAATACAACCAAGTATTTGTGAATGGACGCCTTGGTAAGAACTGGAGTCGATGGGAGAGAGCAGATGGAGTTTTGTGTAACTGGACAATGTCTTTTTTTTCTAGAATGGCACAGTCTACATTTCTGTAGTTCTAGCTAGAAGGGCCTCTACAGTTCCTCTGAGAGAACCGCCTCCTAACTCCCCTGCTGTGTCTCAGAAAGAATGTGACCACATGTGCCAAGGTCCTTAGTACTCTGACAAGGTGCTGAGCTGAAACCCCAGGTCCCACCAAACCACAGCAGTATCAGGATTCCTCATTTCTCCCAGTCTGTGAGCTTATCATAGTCTCTGTGTTTTGTGAAGAATTATGTGTCTGTGTGGAATCTACTTGTAAATTATTTATCAAGTATAATATCAAAAGTTCTTTAAACAGCACCACAGAGTTGGAAGTTCAAATCCTCCTCTCTGCTCAAGTACAACCCTCAGGCCTCTATTTCCTACTTTGTGAAATGGCCATAATAGTATTAATCTTATGGTATCTTCTTGTTCATCCAGCAATTCACTTAAGCAGTGGTTCTTGAGTATTCCTGTATGTCATACACTATATGATGCTATTGTGAGACCTAACAAATGATAGACAAGTGCAGGCCCTGGCACTCACAGAAGTCCCTCACCACTGTAGAACTCCATTTCAACAGATTCTGTGTGCCTGGCTCTCTGCGTAGGAAGGCTGCTGACTTCCTATGCTTTGACTTCTTTACCTGTAGAATGGAATCTAAATACTGTCTACCTTATACACCTTTTATGTGCCTCGAGGGAGCTAAATTCATGTGAACTACTTGAGAGTGAATGGCACATGGGAGAATTAAGGACTTCTTGGAGCTAAGGAGATGGCTCATCAGTGAAGTGTTTGCTGTGCAGAGATGTGGATCCCAGTTTCCATGTAAAAAGCTGCTATCACAGTGTGTGTCTGTAGTGGGGACAGGAGAGTGAAGATAGGTGGATCCCCATAGCTCCCCTGCCAGCCGGCCTATCCAGCCAGTGAGCTCTAGGTGGATCCCCATAGCTCCCCCGCCAGCCGGCCTATCCAGCCAGTGAGCTCTAGGTGGATCCCCATAGCTCAACAGCCAGCCGGCCTATCCAGCCAGTGAGCTCTAGGTGGATCCCCATAGCTCCCCCGCCAGCCGGCCTATCCAGCCAGTGAGCTCTAGGTCTGGCCACAGACACTGTCTTTAAATCAAATAGAACACAACTTTACCTCCGTGCTTGGATTAGAGGTATTCATTACTACACTCAGTGTTTTTATGATTTAAAGTTTCCCCTTTTAGTTTAGAAACACATGATACTGGTGTTAACAAAAGAGGCATATTGCCACACACCTTTAATCCCAGCACTGAGGAGACAGAGTCAGGAGCTCTCTGTGAGTTCCAGGTCAACCAAGTCTACAAGGAGAGAACACATCTCAAAAACAACAATAAAAAAGGGAAGGGAGGGAGGAGAAGAGAGGAGGAGAGGAGATAGATACCTACATGTGCACTCGCACTCACACATACACACACACACACAAACACATGAATGCACATTCACATAGTCTCATGCACACACAAACATGCTTGGACACACACATACATCAAATAAACATAGACATACAGAGAAGAATTGAGAGTGGCTTGCTGTCAATCATTTTATCATCATCACAGATTGTCATCTTTGAGTTAGGAATCTCTAGTTCCATATATTGACTTTGTCTCACCTCATCTGATGTCCAGGGCTTCTCTGAGCCTCATTGAGAAACTCCCAAGGGGAGGGGGGTGCTAGGGTTTAACAAAGCAACAGGATGTTGCATAAGGGAACAAAGACCAGGGATGAACAAGTGAAGGAAGATGCTAGAACACTCTCTAGCCCATTTCCTCAAATGCCAGTTGTCCTGAAACGGGAAGGTAGAGGGGCCAGGAAGATGATTGACTTTGGTGACAGCAGATGAGTCTAAGTGAGACACAGCTGATGAGGGAACACCCGGGGCCTGTGTCCCACCCAGTGGCACTTGTAGGGGAGCCTCTTTCTAAGAAGATCTTCTGGCTAGAGTGTCCCCTTTCTTCCTGTGGCCTTTGGAAGGCAGAGCACGTGCGCAATGAAATGTTAATTGGCAAAGGTTTGGAATATCTCATTATCGCCGAGTACTGGTTAATATCATGTTAATATCCAATCTCTCCTCCTGCTGCTTGGTTCACGAAATGAGTGACTGGGAGAGATGAATGAAGTGCGCTCCCTGTGAGCCTGGCCTCACTCTGCGCTCACACCCGTCTGACTTCGCTCTGCTCTCACCTTTTGAGGCTCCCGTGGCTCACAGGGGTAAATATACTGTGCCCTAGTTCTCACCTCTTCATTCACTTGATTTCGGCTGCTAGGCTGTGCCTTGAGCCAGGAGACACCTCACCTCTGCCATCTGCAGGACCACGCCCCCACTTCCCCAAGTCTCACCATGTACCGTTTCTGTTGGGCCAACCCTCACCCCTGTCTGTAAAGCACTGACATCATCCTTTCTTGCTTTTGCTCTGTCTGAGTTATACTTTTCTGCAGTGCCAACTAACTTTATTTAATTTAACTTTTTATAATATTTTGGGGTTTTGATGTTGGCCACCACAAATTAGCAGCCTCCCCCGAGAAGTGCAACTTCAGTTCTGTGCGGTCCACACTGTGTCCTCATTTCTATGGCATACTGCTTGGCATAGACTGTGTGACCATCAGACATAGAATGAATGAAGCTCCCAGGCTGCCGTTCAAGGCTGTGACCCCCGAATCTCACTTTATTCCACTCTCTTAAGAGTCCCTCCTGTTCCCACATGAGTTCTCTATACTTGCCCTCCATTCACATGGGGATAGCCTTACTTTCCCGATCTGCTGTTGTCTCAGTCAGCTCTCTCTTGCCAGAAGTATGCAGCTGAAGGCTCCCTACCGGGAGCATCCGACCTTTGACACTGTCGTATGACGTTATCATCTACCCAGTCCATTGAGGGCTGGACTTGTAATCAAGTTACAGAAAAAAAATCTCATAATGTTTTAAGTTAGCTGAAGATTTTATGTTGGGCTGTAGTGATAGCGAGTCTTGTTCCCATGCACACACAACCACAGAGGGACCATAGCTTTATAGGGGAGACGGCTGCGTGCCACCTTGTCATCCTCTGTCATAGCCGCTCTTTGACTTTATGCTATATTCATTCGTTCTTATCGACAGCTCTTGGGACTTGAGTCTTTCTTTACTCTTGGTGCTCCTGTTAGTTATTTTTCTTGTGGCTCTAAGGAAACACCCAATGAGAGCAACTTCATGAAGGAAGGGTTTATTCGGACTCACGATATCGGGCAAGGGAAGCATGAGACAGCACAGTGCATCCATAGTCAGGGGACAGAGGGATTTGAATGATTGTGCTCAGCTCACTTCTTCCTTTCTGTCGAATCCTGAACCCTAGCCTATGGAATCATGTGACCTTAATAAACTCAATCTAGATTTTGCTGAGACTTGTCTCCTAAGTCATACTTGATCCTATCAAGCTGATAACCAGTGTTAACCATTACAGTGGTGGTGCGCGGACTTGCCTTGACTTTGGTTTAGGGCATTGGACACTGGTATCAGGCATACCTAGATTTTTCTTTCACTGCCTTGAATACTTGATTAAGTGAAAGAACTTCTCTGAGCCCATTTTTTGTCCCCTGAAATTAGGAATAAGGATACCTACCTGAGACGTCATTGTATAAAGGACAGAATATGGCATGCATGGGGGCACACAGTAGGTGCTCAAGGAAAGTGCTGGGGGCCGTGGAGTGAGAGTGGAGTCATGGATAGGTGTGGGATCAGTTATGCTAATTAGAGATATGTTATTTCCATGTGCTGGATTTGGAATGGGAGATTGTTTTTGTTCTACATTAGAATAATGAGAAGACTCTTATCTTTATTGAAATTCTTCTGCCGAAAGAGGCGAGCTGTATTTGTGTCAAAGATAATGCTGGCTTTTTATAAGCCTCTGTGTGGTAGACAATAGCGGGGCCTTTTAACGCATGTGCTTAGGATTTTTCTGTCTGTCTCTCTATAAGATCTGTCAATTCCAGTCTTGCCTTGGCTTTTGGGTGACTTTTGTGACATTTGGGAAGTCATTTATTTGTGAATTATGGCGAGGTATGTGTCTGCATAGACATGCACACCTGTATATACTCATGCATACATGAACATACCCAGCATACCTAGGGAGATAGGTGCTTATGCGCAGATAGATAAATGCATATTAGTAAATACATATGGATACAGTGTAGTGGATACGCACATCCATTTCTATGCATGCAGACATGGTATTCTCCTGCAGGTAAAGTCTATAGGTGCGGTAAATCTTCAGAGTTATCTCTAGCCCTGGGGACTGAGAGAAAAGTGGAGTTTTGGTTGGTTGGTTGGGGCACAAGAGGGAAAACTGAAGCCCATGGCACTACTGTGTAGCTGCTGCTGTGCCATGAGAAATGCTACCAATGCTAAATGTGGCATATAGAAAATTAGGCTGCTTGAAGCAAAACAGGAAATGGATCATACACCGGATCTCAGGTGGGAGGGTGGGGGCTGCTGGCATTGGCTCCAAAAGGCTTGGAACCACTCTGCTATTCTAGAGGACGATAGGCAGGGGCTCTGCTCACTTACCCCAGATGATTTACCTTCCCTAGGAGTGTGACGTGAATATTCACAGCCCCCAGAAAGGGGCCTGATCTAGCACACAGCTCCTGTGTTGGTGTTCTTAGAGACTCCATGTCCCTGTGACAGTGGACTTGGTATGGAAGGGGAGCAGATCGCTTGCTGTTATCTGAACCCCCACTGTAGCTGTGACCTTGGGAAGATGCTCAGCCCCCAGGACTAGTCGGATGATGTGCATAGAGCATCCAGAAGTATAACTCTGACTCGCAGAGAGGTACCCAGGCCACACAGGATCTTCCTTCTTTGTGGCCAGCTGCAGGGTCATTTCCAGACCTCAGAGTTAGCAAGACCCTAGTGGACAACAAGGAAGCACAAAAGAGACATAACGGGATGTGCTTAGCGACCATTGGGATCCACCAGTTTAACAGTTCCCAGAAGACACAGGACAGGAGAGTTGAAAATGAACAAGAACAGAGGAAACCAAGGCTGAGGTGCCACAGTACGGAGAGGAGACAAAAGAGCCAACCTGGAGTCCCTCCATAAGCAAGGTCAAGCTGCGTACTGAACCTCACTGACTGTGCGATCTTAGGTCAGCTTATCTCTTTGGGGTGTGAGGAAGGTACTAATTATATCTACTTTATATGTCATGAGATGTTAGGGCCTCTCCATGGGAGGGACAGTGATGACAACCTAGAGCATGTTCCCAGGAGGCTGGGATGAGAGAGGGTCGGAAGGAACAGCTGCTGCAGTTGGGAAAGCCCAGGGGAGCGGGCGTAGGTGTGATCCATCTTGCGGCTTCCTCTCTTACCACTTTCCCCATTGAACTCTTTCTACGTGGGCCACATCTCCCTTCCCAGAGGCCTTTGTTGCCTCAGAGCTTGTGCTCAGTGCTCACTTCTCTTGGCCTGAGACATTTTCAGCGTTTTGCAAGACAGGCTCCTTCACACTCTTGGGTCTAGTTTCAAATTTCATCTTCCTTTTGAGACCTTCCTTGTCCTTCCTGGCCAAGTGCATGTTCACAGTCCCTAGGTCAACCACCACCCTCTGCCATCCTCTGTTCTAACCTCATGATGTAATTATTTTTCACGTTGTTTACCCCACTGTGTTCTAAACACACCACACTGAGCTCTCTAAGGATAACAGAGGGGCCTTAATCACTGCTGCCCGCATCCCATTCATCCCGCGCTGATTGCAGAGAGATGCCGAGTGATTATGGATGTTCAAGTGTGAACGATCCAAGTGTGACATCTCTGAGTCCATATAAGGAAGTAATTCTATACTCTGGAGACTGAGTACCCTTCCCCAGACGGGTATGAACTGAAACAGTAGCCCCGCCTATTGGGATGCGGTAGACAGCTGGTATGCCTCTCTTCAGAAGAAGTTAGGACCTCAGTGGTACTTTCTGGCACATAGATTCTTCCTGTGCATCTAACTTTGGCCTATTGAGCTAGAGGTGGCTGGAAGAAGAACCAGCAGCAATCAGATGTCCTGTCTGACAGGTGTGGTGACTCAGTTGCTAATACTCAGCTCTCTTGGCTATGACCAAAAGAAATGGGAAAAAGAAAAATGGACACGGATTTCAGATCTGATGCTGTCAGATAGCTTTTCCTTGTCACAACCTATCCCACAAGTTAGTGACTTAAAAATAACTGGCTTTTCATTTCCTTTGTGTCTGGTCCTGCCGTGGCTGTCTTATTTGGAAACTTTTGGGCTTTCTTGTGTCTAAGATGGCTCTCTCATATCTGTGGTATTTGGTAAGCTGTCACCTCGTAAGCTTTGGTCCTTCTCTAAGTGGAATCCCGACACCAGTTGACTGGCGTAGGTTCTTACTTATGATGCTTTCAAGTTTCTGAATGTCCCTGAAGGAATGCTCTATGCTCATGCTCTTTGTGTGTGTGCGCATACACACATATGGGTGCACATACGCATATGTGAATGCACATGTGAAAATAACAGTACAGCCTTGGTTGTCCTACGTCAGGCACTTTCCACTGTGCCTTTAAGATGGTGTCTCTTGTTACACTCAAGCTTGCTAGGTGGGCCAGGATGGCTGGCTAGTGATCCCTAGGGATCTGCCTGATGCTGTCTTCTTAGCACTGAGGTCACACTAGCATGTCAGCATGCCTAAATATTTTTAGTTTGTTCTGGGCATCAAACTGAGGTCCTCATAATATTTCACCAACTGACCCCCCCGCCCCCCCATGGACTTTTTAAAGCCTCTGATCATGGCAGGTTTGTTGGTGTCTTACTCACAAAGCTAATAGTGTAAAAAGTGGAAGCACAGAGGTGTGGTTCCAAGGAATTAGTTAGACATTGCCAACCGTCTGTCCTTGGTGGGGTAACTCCATGCATGGTCTATGTCATTCCTTCAAAGATTTCATTCTTAAAGTAAGGGCCTTTATTGCGTCTTATTTATAGATGGCGCCTCAAGGGTCACAGAAATTGAAGGAGGTGTGTTCACACAGTTGGGACTGACGGTGGGGAAACTGCATAGAGATAAATTTAAACAAGAGAAGTGTGACAGGAGAGAGACCAAGTCCAACTCTGCTGAAGCAAAGAGCCAGGCTGGGAGATTTTCAAGAGGGGGAATACTTGAGTTTCCTGTGTTCACTAACTGGCCTTTGCCAAGGAAAAGTAACTGTTCTTATAATTTAAGGATAGCAGGGAATCTTAGAAGTCGAGTCAGTCCACTCTGAGAAAGGCTCCTAACCTCTTGCTGTATAGCCTGGGTTCCTACCTTAGCTTCCTGAGTTCTGCGTGCTGGGAACAGAGGTACGTGTCATCATGCCTGGCCCTCCTGTCCTCCCCCCCTCTCTCTTTCATCCATCCCAGGCTGCCCTCAAACTCACTCACCTCCCTTCTTATCTGAGGATGACCTTGCTGTAACCTGCTGGCTTTCACTTCCCTAATACTGCGCGCGCGCGCGCGCACACACACACACACACACACACACACACACACACACACACACCAGATTTATGCATTGGTGGACTGGGGTCAAATGCAGGATTTCCCACATGCTAAGAAAGCACTCTACGAGCTCAGCTGGAAGATGCTTATATTACAGAGAGATCTTTTCTAGTGAAAGACATCTCTCTCACTATTCATTGGAGTTCTCTAAAAACATGGAGCTGATAAAATAAAAAATCTATATCTTTACTTATAAGCTATATACATATACATACACATACATGTACATGTGTATGTATGTGTGCATGTGAGAGGGAAAGAGAGACAAAGAGAGAGAGAAAGAGTGACCTACAGACTGTGGTCTGGCTAGTCTGACAGGGACTGTTGCCCAGTGGAAAGGCAAAGATCTGGTAGTTGTTTAATCTATGAGATTGTATGTCTCAGTTCCTCTTCAGTCTGTCTTGGAATCCCTAAGAAGCTGGTTCGAAAACTGGTGAAGGGGTGCCTCAGTAACAGGATCAATGAACTCACCAGTCCAAGAGAGAGCAAACAGTCAGAAAGCAAAGCTTCCTTCTTCCATGTTCTTTTATGTGGGCTGTCACCAGATAGTATGGCCCACACCTAGGATGGGCCTTCCCTAATGATCAAATAGAGAAGATCTCTCACAGGCGGACAGCTGCTCGGGTTTTAGTTGATTCTAGACATGGTCAAATTGACACCCAAGATCAGTCATCACGGGCCGTAACACCAGTAAGAGAGCAGGCGGCTGTCATACATTTTAAATGGGCTGAGGAAGTATGTTTTTAAACTAAGTTTTTCTGAGAATATGGAGAGCGCAACAACCAGAAGTTTGTTGTTGGGAGAATACTATTTTAAGGTGTGTTACTTTTGTTTATGTTGTATTTGTTTAACTTTGTGAAGCTGTGTTACTGTGCCTGTCTAAATCACCTGATGGACTAATAAAGCGCTGAATGGCCAATAGCAAGGCAGGAGAGAGGAATAGGCAGGCTGGCAGGCAGAGAGAATAAATAGGAGAAGAATGCTGGGAGAAAAAAGAATCTGGGGAAGAGGAAGGAGCTGAACTTCAGGGACCAGCCACCCAGCTACCCAGATACACAGCCAGACATGGAGTGGGAAGGAAAGAAAAGGTGTACAGAAATAAAGAAAGATAAAAGCCCTGAGGCCAAAGACAGATGGGATAATTTAAGTTTAGAAAAGCTGTCAAAAAACAAACCAATCTAAGGCCTGGAATTCATAAATAAGAATAAGGCTCCGTGTGTGATTTATTTGGGAGCTGAGTGGTGCCCCCCACCCTGCAAAAGACTAAGGAGAAGTTTGTTTGAAAGTTCATTAGGTTGAGTGGAACAATGAGGCCATCTTGATGAGAACAGCAATTGAAACCCAGGACTTAACTGATGCCAATTCCTCTGTGAGCCAGCATCAGTGCACACATTATCTGTGAGCAACACCAGTGCACTCTTCCTCTGTGAGCCAACACCAGTGCACACTTGCTCTGTGAGTCAGGACCAGTGCACACTTTCTCTGTGAACAAACACCAGTGCACACTTCCTCTGTGAGCCAGCACCAAGGCACACTTCCTCTGTGAGTCAGGACCAGTGCACACTTTCTCTGTGAACAAACACCAGTGCACACTTCCTCTGTGAGCCAACACAAGTGCACACTTGCTCTGTGAGTCAGGACCAGTGCACACTTCCTCTGTGAGCCAGCACCAATGCACACTTCCTCTGTGAGCCAGCACCAAGGCACACTTCCTCTGTGATTTCTAGTGGCTTTGTGCAAATCTGGCTGTATTTGGCAGAGACAAAGCTGCCACTCACCATTTAGCAGTAGCTTCTAGAAATTCAGTCTTACTTGAATAACAGAGTGTATTTAACACATCCACGGGTCCTATAAAACTGCAGATCAGCACATAGTAAAAGCAGATCTTAAAATACACTATGGGATTTTTATTGTGCAATGTCAGAACTAGGAGGGCCCAAGAGTCCAAGTTTGTCTATTCCCTTGGCTGCTCAAGTGGGAACTGGTCTTGTCCAAGGTCATTGAGACTGTCTTGGATTTGTGGCTGTCCCCAGGACTCCCAATTCTGTTTCAGTGCAGAGTTCTTCCACCCCTCTCTCAGGCTTTGGGACAGTGGCTTCTCCTGCTTTCCTTTCCTTTCTTTTTAAAGGCTCACTGGCAGCTACTGCTCTAAGGAAGAAAATGTATTCATTTAAATGACTTCGTTTGGAAATAGAAGCTTGAATAATGATGTTACCATTTATAATTGCTCTGATTAACCACACCACCGTTTTGCAGTTTAGAATAAAAAAAGCCTCATTTCCTTTGTGATGTGAATTTTAATTGCTTTCTCTCAGGAAGACCCCTTCAGGCAGACTTGCATGCTTCTCAGTTTCCCCCGAACTTCAGAAAGACCCCTCAGGCCAGACCTGCGTGCTCTTGACTTCTCTGTAGAGATTTGGACTGGACACGGGAAACTGTTCAGGGAATTCCTGGATGATTGGAGATTCTGGGAAAGATGCTACTGATGTCTAGAGTCACTCACCTTTCAACTTAGATGTGATAACTTCCCTGGGGAATCAGAGCACAGGGGTTGCCACAAAGCTCCGACTAGAGGCCTGGGATAAGGGGATTTGAGACTTTTCCTACGGTGTTTAAGGTTTCCTATAGATGTCATCCTTAAGATTTCAAACAGGGCAAGATCATCCATAATTCATCTGCCAGTGAACCTGTCTGTGTCTTCTCAAGTGGATTTCCTTTTTCTTTACTTTTTAATCTTTAAGGCATTTCAGTTATTGTTTGACATTTTACCCATACAAAATCAGAAGCAGCCCAATACAGTGGGAAAGACAAGAATTTGAGAAAATATAGGTGGCTATTTATCTGATCTTGGGTGGAAGCAAGGGATTTCTGTCCATGAAAATCAGAAAGTAAATTACAAGGTTATAGGTGATGGATTTAGCAACACAGAAGTCAGAAAATATTTGTAAATAAAAAATGCAGTCACACAAAAGTTAAAAGGAGAGTGACCCCAGGAAAATGTTTATAACGTAGAAGAGTCACAGTAGTCAGCCAGTTTTAATATATAAAGAGCAGTAATGAATAGCCAAAGACAAGGGTCTGAACAAAGAAGTAGAGGCGTGTGAACAGACAACGCATGTGAGAAAAACTGCCAGTCAGTGAAAATCTGGGGCATAAGAATCAACAGCCCAGCTTTACAACTGAAATGTAAATCGGAAAAGACAAAAAGATCCTGAAGGGTGGCTCAGTCTGCAAAGTGCCTGCTTTGCAAGCACAAAGACCTGAGTTCAATCCCCACAACCCATGGTCAGAACAGCTGATCATCGTAGCTTGTATTTATGACCCCGATATGAGGGAAGCAGAACGAGGTCCCCAGGGGCTCTCTGGCTAGCCACTGTAGCCAAATGGGGGAGCTCCAGGCCAAACCAACAAGAGAGTTTGTCTTAATAAAAAGATGGCACCTGAGGTTGTCTTCTAGCCTTCCTGTACTTATGCACCCACACGTGTATGTGAACCAACACACATAGGAACCTATATACAGACACATACACACAGGACACACACACACACAGACACACACACAGACACACACACACAGAGTATCTCTTTCTCCATTTACAGTGCTAACAGTGATATGGTTGGGACTGATGGGATGTGATTGTCAGAGTATAAATTCCTGCACAGCTTTCGGAGTACAGTTCTATCGCCATGCGTTCTCAACCACAGGGTACATCTGAGGGTGTGGTGCAGGGCTGTTTTGTCACTGTGGGAACATTGCAGTGGTCAGGCATGTGGTCAGTATAGGTCAGTGATTTCTGTGGGGGCTCTTTATGCAACCAGGAGATGTAGTTGAGAGGGGACTGGTGTGTCTACCGAGAGAGTGTGCCCTGCTATTTTCTAAAGTGGAAGGAATAGTCTTCAACGTGATGAGAAAAAACACACTATATTAAATCCATCTAGTCCACCGCTATTATCAATATTATGTATTGTGTATAACTGTGTATGCCCTACTGTCCGGCGACCGACACCACAGACCACACACCACCCCACCTACATGAAAATAGCACACTGTGTCACACTGTGACAGATGCCCACGTTGCACCTGTGGCAGGGTCTTTCCAGTTGCATTATATGCTTTTGGAAGTGCCATGCCTTACTATGTAGTATGTTGTTAACTAGGATGTCACATGACCATCTGGCTGTAGAAATTAACATGTGCATACACAGTGATCCTGTAATTCCATCTCCGGAAACTGATTACTTTTAGAAAATCATTAGTGATACTTATGAGAGGTGGTATAAAAATTGCTTTCAGATATTATTTAAGATGGAAAGAAATGAGAAAAACAAATTTAAAAAGTCTAGACATAAAGAATGCTTAAAGGCATTATGATGGTTTCATTTCATCAAATTATCTGGAGATGTAAGAAGAAAGGATCAGGTCAAAGTAATATTGAATGCAACCTTTTAAGAAAAAAAGCCACACTATGTTTGGTTGAAAAATTAACCAGTCGCTGTAGCTCAGGTCTGCAGTTCCACCAATTTGAGAAACTGGGGAAAGAAGGTCATGAGCTCACGTCCCGCTTAGACAGCTTAGACCTGTCTCAGTTTATAAAAGAAAGTGTGGCTGAGAATGTAGCTCATTGATAGGACACCTGCCTAGTGTATGCATTTCCCTAGGCTCGCCACCATCTCTCTCTCTCTCTCTCTCTCTCTCTCTCTCTCTCTCTCTCTCTCACACACACACACACACACACACACTCACTCACTCACACACAAATGCTTAATGAGTTGTGCCTTAGTTGTAATGTTCCTGTTTTTAAAGGGAAACATAAACATATGTAAATAAATAGAAGAAAATAAAGCTAAGACTTATGACTTTTTCCCCCCTGTGGAAAATTTCTGTTCTGAAGGAATTTGCAAACTATTTTTTATATTTCTGTAGTAAATCCTTTTATAATAAATGCTAAAATAAAACAAATATAAATGAAAGAAGGAGCAAGTTTAGGCTAGGCCTAAATAATCTGAGATTGCATATACTAGCTCATTGCACTGTTGTCATATGTGAGTCTATTTTTGAAATGCTTGTACTAAAGGTTCTTGCAAGATTGGTCTAAGGGTGAATTCAGAGTACAGGGAAAGAGAAGAGTGTGGAGCTGAAAAGACTCCATAAATATTGCTAGCACCTTCTGTTTCCTCCTCAGTCTGTGTAAAATGATGGATTTGGATCTGTTGATCTTAACTGCTCTTCAAAATTTTGTCTTTGTTCTGATTTTGTTCTATGCAATCATAGCCTCTTGTTTGACTTTCCCAAAATGAAGGCCAACAGGCCTGCTCCGAAGGCTAAATCACTTAATATGGTAAGAATTTTTTTGAATAGGTATATTTAAAAGCTGAGTACAGATCTTTCCTTTCTGTTCCTTCTTTCTTACCATTTTGACAGAGTTTTCTAAAATTTCATAAAGTTCCCAGAGGTGGTAAAGTTACAATGAAACAGCTATTTGTGTGCCATGTTAATGAACATGCAAACTCATCTATCCTGGGTTAGGAAAGTTTGGAAGGATGGACTGGCAAAATGGCTCATCGAGTCAATACACTTTGTGCCAAGCCTGACAGCCAGAGGAGGGTGCTGGGTATCTTGCTATATCCCTCTTTTTCTTATTTCCTCGATACCTGGGATCCACATAGTAGAACCAGAGCGCAGGTTCCACAAATTTATTCTTTAACCACCACTGGGATGGGTGGCATGTGCATTCTTACACATGCATGCATACATACATACATACATACTGCATAATACACACAATAAATGAATGTATTGCATTTTCAACGAAATTTGGAAGGCTGTGTTAAGTCTTTTTTTTTTAAATATAATTTTTTTATTGAAAAAAAAAGATTTCCGCCTCCTCCCCGCCTCCCATTT
>NW_026067952.1:5254505-5276861 GCF_014885135.2 Alexandromys fortis
GCCCGTCCTGTCGAGCTGGAAGTCCTCAGCACCCAAACATGGACGACTGGTAGTCCAATGACCCGCGGACAAAAAGGAGGAACTAGGGGGGCAGGGCAGGGACGAGTAGAACACAGGACTACCCTGCCTCACAAGTTGAAGGTGCGCGTGCTCCCTTTCAGTGGTCTTTGAGGCCTGACATGTAGGCAGGCACTCACTGCTCTTGGTTGGAAGCCTTAGTGTAGGAGCAGAAAACTGTTCCTGAGCAAAGGACCTTGCCGAGAATGCAGGCCGTCCAGATGGAACTCTTCAGCACCTAAACAGGGCCGCCTGGTAGCCCAGTGATCCAGGGACAGAAGGAAGGACGGGGCAGGCAGTGCAGGATCCAGGAGAACACAGGAGCCCCTGGAGCCCAGGCTGAGGGTGCCGGGCTCTGTTACTGGGGACCTTGAGGCTCACTGCTCTGGGTGGGTAGCCTTAGAGTAGGAGCTTAAAGTAGGAGCTTAAAACTGTTGTTGAGCACTGGTCCTAGCATACAGCAGGGCAGGGTTGGGGGTGGGGTGTTCTGTGTTAAGTCTTTAAGCATCTTCATGCTCAGTAATCTCATTGAGAGAATAGTATTCTAAGAGGCAAATTAGATGTGTATCATAGTTTCTCAACAGTGAGTTCCAGTGCTGTTCTTTCTTGAGTTTGAGGGGATAATACAAAAACCAGTAGATTGAGAGCCTCTAGGGAAGAGATGCATGCTGGACTGTCCAGAGGATGGTGGTGTGCTGGGATCCATGTTCCTGATACAGTTCTTTGTCTTGGTTGTCTAGATGAACTTCGTTTATATTCATTAGCTTGGATTTGCATCTTAGTATTGAGAGGAAGCTGACATATGAACTTGACTAGTGTGCCCTCCTTCTCTGTGCATTCATTGTCTCGTCTGTGAAATGGGCCTGCTAATGTTTCACTTACAAGGGTTTGCATGGGCAAGAGTACACATAGACCACATGGGCAAGAGTACACATTTAGACCGCATACCTGTGTCCGCACCTATGCCTGCCTTTTTACCTTCAGTGATGTGGAATCATAGTTTCAGATGCTTTGGCCTTATTTATTGATTCTTCTGGGATCTCTAGGAAATAGCCAGGCTGCCAGACTCCTCATTCCCCAGCAACCTCCCTAGACAGTGCTGACTGAACCCTTTATTAGCCTTGGGATCAGACTTGGGACCAGGGTTGGTGTCATTTCAAAGTTCCTTCTCAGGTGTCATAATGCCAAAAGGGTAGTTTAATAAGATAGGCTCCTTATTATTATTGTCATTTTACTTATTTTATATTTTGTGCATGCATGTGTATGTGAGTGTACCCTGTATGTGTGGCGTATGTGCATATGTGTGTGTGTAGGACTGTGAGCAGAAACCCAGAGGAGGGTGCTGAGTATCTTGCTATATCCCTCTTTTTCTTATTTCCTTGATGAGACAGGGTCTCCCCCTGATTGTTGAGATTGAGACAGGGTCTCCCACTGATGGTGGAGCTGTGATGGCAGCCATCAAAGCCCTAGCAATACTTCTGTCTCCATCTCTCATAGTCCTGGAATCACAGGTCTGTGTTCAGCCCTGCCCAGCTTTGTGTGTGGATGCTAGCGTCTGGACTTGTCTTCATGTTAGCTCAGCAAGCCTGCTTGTGCCTACACACTGAATCACGCTCCAATCCCCAGGACGGAATATTTTTATGGAAAATGTTCTCACAAAACGAATTCTCAAGTTTTAGATATTACATGAAAAATTAAGAGTAGGAGAGTAGAAAGACTAAGGAAAAAGTAGCAACATGTTTTATGATTACCTAAGTATATCAATTATTTTCATGTGCTTTTTAAGGTTGTTTGGTTTAATGCAATTGAGTTCATGAATTGCCATATGCTTAGATTTTTTTCATTAACCATATAGTATAATATTCACTCTTTCATGTTTTTAAAACTCTTTGTAAAAACACCTTTGCACATACGCATCATATATTCCATTTAGTAGACAGATGATTCACATTTAGATATCTTTTTTTTTAAATATAATTTTTTTATTGGAAAAAAAAAGATTTCCGCCTCCTCCCCGCCTCCCATTTCCCTCCCCGTCTCCCTTTTCCCCCCTCCACCCACTACTCACCCCCACCCCCCCACACCTCTCCCCCTCCCTCTCCAGTCTGAGGGGCAGTCAGGGTTCCCTGCCCTGTGGAAAGTCCAAAGTCCTCCCCGCTCCATCTTGGTCTAGGAAGGTGGACATCCAAACTGGCTAGGCTCCCACAAAGCCAGAACATGAAGTAGGATCAAAACCCAGTGGCATTGTCCTTGGCTTCTCAGCAGCCCTCATTGTCCGCCATATTCAGAGAGTCCGGTTTTATCCCATGGTTTTTCAGTCGTAGTCCAGCTGGCCTTGGTGAGCTCACAATAGATCAGCCCCACTGTCTCCGTGGGTGGGTGGCATTTGTTCAACTATGTTCATAACAGCATTATTTGTAATAGCCAGAACCTGGAAACAACCTAGATGTCCTTCAATGGAAGAATGGATGAAGAAAGTGTGGAATATATACACATTAGAATACTACTCAGCGGTAAAAAACAATGACTTCTCGAATTTTGCATGCAAATGGATGGAAATAGAACACACTATCCTGAGTGAGGTAACCCAGACCCAAAAAGATGAACTTGGGATGTACTCACTCATAATTGGTTTCTAGAGATAAATAAAGAACCTTCATCTGGAGATGGATGGAGATAGAGACAGAGACCCACACTGGAGCACTGGACTGAGCTCCCAATGTCCCAAGGAGGAGCAGAAGGAGGGAAAATATGAGCAAAGAAGTCAGGACCACGAGGGGTGCACCCACATTTAGATATCTTGATTATTTTCAAACCAATAAAAACTAATATTGCTTTTTCACATTTGATAGTTTTGTTTCTTACTCTTGGTGTCAATATTAGTTATTTTACAAATTGTTCCCTTGTTTTTTTTAATTCATTATTTCTTTCAGAATTTACTAATGTTCTCCAAATGACAATTAATGAATTTGACAGAGTCCAAGTTTTGTTGCTAAAAGTGTGTGTGTGTGTGTGTGTGTGTGTGTGTGTGTCTGCATGCATAAGTGTCCTTTATGGTCAGAGAGCAAAGAACTGGGGAAAGCAAACAGACATTGAATACAAGTGAGAGCGAGAAAACTTTGCCAATGCTCTGTTTGCCAATTACGCTAAGCGCGGCAGGATTATGTTTTGGTTCAACATCTGTAGTGACTCGTGGTTATATCTGTAATAGATTCTAGCTATCTTTTAAATGTTCTATTGTCTATGATTTTTAACAGATTCTAGCTATCTTTTAAATGTTTTATTGTCTGCAATTTTCATTGAGAATCCGGGTCTCACAGTGGCCCTGATGAGAAATCGTGCTACAAAAGAAAGCAAACTGTGCTTTCCTCCCCGACTTGGCGCGAATACTTACAGCAAATTGGAAATGACCTTTGCAAATGATACGGGGAACGTGTCTGTATGAGTGTGGTATATGTGTACATGTGCCGTATGCACATGTATGTGAGCCGAGGCCAAAGCAAGACCCCAGGTATCTTGCTATGTATATAATAGCCTTTGTTTACATTTTTGTTAAGAATTTGGATCGTTAAAAAAAAAATGAAGATGTGTTCCTTCCAGGGGATAAGGAAACAGATTTTTCTTCTTCCCTGCCTCTAGTCTTATTGAAACTTGTACCAATTTTCTGGAGTCGGTCACCCAGCACTTACAATTGCTTTCAGCAGAAAGGATCTTATTTCAGGAGCCTGTGAAGAGGAAAAGGAAGTGTGTTCTCAGAACTGAGAGTCATTGTGGAATGACAGAAGATGCCCAGGAGTTTGGCTTGTGCCTGCGGCGTGGAGAAGTCTGAGGGGGCCCGCGTTTATGTTGGAGTGCAATGCAGCCATGTATTGTCAGAGAGGAGCTGGTCTGTAAGGGGAGTTGAATATGGTATAAATGACACCTTGCTGGAATGAACAAATGTCCCTAATATTTGGGGCTAATATGAATTATCTGTTATTGGTGAGAAAATAGCTGTGGTTTTTGTTGGTGGGCAATGTTAACCAAAGAGGCCACCTGACTCTGCGTAGCTCCTGCAGCTGACTTCTTTGCATGTGTGCCGGTTGCTGAGTGCCTCCTCAGCCATCTTAGTTTCATTTCCTGTCGCAGTAGTAAAACAGCCTAACAAAGTAAGGGCTTCCTTGGCTCACAGTTTCCGGCTATGGTCCATCACTGGTGGAGTAGTCAAGGCGGCAGGAACTTGAAGCAGCTAGTCGCATTACAAAGAATAAGTTTGCTGTGCGAATAACGCTTACTGTTTGGGGGAGAGGACGGTAATGCACCAGAGATAAGCGCAGACAAGCCTAGGGTAGAAAATGATGGGGACTACTGAGAGAGAATGATGAAGAGGGAGATGAAGACAGTGATAAAGAGGCCATGATGGTCCCTCTGAGGAGGTGACATTTGAGCTGACATTTGAGGCCCAAATGTCAAGAGTGAGGCTGCCACATGAAGACTTGGACAGAATCTCTTGTTCTTGTCTCTGTCTCCTCCCTGAGACATAACCTCTTCAGCCATTCCCACATCAAAACGGCACCATGACCACTCAGCCCAAGCTGAAACTGGGCCCTAGGTGTTTTCCATGAGTTCTCATTTCCCTTTTGTTTTCGTCCCACTCCCGCCTCTCCTCCTGAACCATACTCCCAGCCAGAAGCATCCTCCCTCCACTCGGCTGCCCTCCACTCGGCTGCCCTCCACTCGGCTGCACACCCTCCTGATGAATCGTCCTGTCTCCACTCTTGTCGTTCATCTCCCACATCCCATAATTATTTGTCCCCCAGCAGTTGAGTTGGGCTGATCAATATGGTAACTGCCAGCCACACGTGAGTGCCTAAAAGGAAATTAATTAGACAATCCAATTAAGCCTTCAGTTTTCTCAGTCACATCTGCCGTGTTTCAAGTGGTCAACAGCCGTGTGGCCAGAGACATGACATATTCTTGACAGTGTGTCCATATGGCGTGACATCAACGCAGGAAATTCATCTGGAAATCTAGAGTGTTGAAACGCCCGGTCACATCCCTCTCTGTCCCAGAGCTCAGATGTTTTCACAAACTCCCTTGGATTAAAATCCCAACACTCACTCCAGGGGAGCGCCACAGACTGCTACTCAACAGTTCATACCACATCTTCTTTTTCCCTTCCTGGGTCACTGCCTTGTAGTCAGACCCCATATTCTATTTCCAGACCACCAGGAGAATGTGTCTT
The DNA here is from genome assembly GCF_014885135.2 of Alexandromys fortis. Classification (NCBI taxonomy): domain Eukaryota; kingdom Metazoa; phylum Chordata; class Mammalia; order Rodentia; family Cricetidae; genus Alexandromys; species Alexandromys fortis. The sequence goes on from NW_026067952.1 coordinate 5,259,787, forward strand.
CCTTGGGGCTTTTCATGAGCATTTACACCTTGAGTTCCCTTCCTATGGAATGCTCGTCTTCTTTGCTCTAACACATCACGGCCTTGGTGTTGGGTATTGATTGATAATATTTGCCATTTCTTTTCCCTGGCTCCTTGTGCCTTTAGCATCCTTCATAACTGAGTCAGTAGCTTTGGTGGGTTGGTCATGCCAGGCAGGAAAAACAGCAAGTTTAAAGGCTAGAATGTGTTTGATGTGTTTGTGGAAAAGGAAGGAAACAAACAGAAGCCGAGACTGGAGTGTTTAAAGTGTGCTTCATGAAGGAGAAGTTGTAAAAAGAAAGCATATATTAAAAGGTGGTCAGGGCACAGATCACATGAGCCCTGGAAAACCACCAAGAGGAAATTGTATTGTATTCCAGGTTCAGTTTGGAGCCACGGGAGGTTTCTTAAATAGAGGAGAAATATCTGATTTCTGATTTACTCTCTCTTCTAGCTTTAGTTCTTTGCCTCTATGGGTAACTCTGTTTTAACATTTTTCCCTAGATGGAGGACTTGGGGATAGTTTTAGTTTTGAGATTTTCTTTCCCAAGAGACAGTACTCTCTCAGAGGGAACAATTAAGACTCCCAACACACTTTGACTCTCTGAAATGCCTTCTGACATGCATTGTTGCTAAGTTTGAAGGTTAAAATCCTTAGCTTCCTCCAGAAGGTGACAGAGGCACACACTAAAACTAATTAGCAAAACTTCAAAGTGTGGATTGCAGCCATTTGTTAGGGTTTTGGAATGCAAATAAAAAAAATCCTTGCCTAACTTCTCCCTGGAAAGGGGGATATCTCTGGGACTTGGTCTTAGAGTTCCTCTGTCTAAGACCATGTGGCCTCCACCTGGAGACATATATGACCACAGTTTAGGTCTGCAGCTTGTTCTTCTCTCACTTCCTTAAGACCAAATTGGGGAAAAGATATCCAATTTTCCCCAAATGTTCCCTTAGTTCTAAGATGCTGTTCAGGAAACAGAGGTACCTGCAGATAAGCTGTTGCTTTCTGGAAACAGCTACAGCATAAACATTATATTAAAAATACACATCCATGGCAAGAAAGGTCCCCAATTTAGAGACATTAAAACAAGAAGCAAAACGCATCTCTGTCTATCTATATATCTTTATCTATGTAGCTATCACCTGTCACTTATAATCTACATATCTGTGCTGGTCTGAGTGAGAGTAGGCCCCATAGGTTCATGCTTGAATACTTGATTCCTCATTGGTGGAACTGGTTGGAAGGATTAGGAGGGGGTAGCCTTGTTGGAGGAAGTGTGTCACAGGGGCCAGGCTTTGAGGTTTCAATAGATTTGGAGCATTCCTGGTGTACTCTCTACCTCTTCCTTGCTGATCAGGATGTGAGCTGTTACCACCACCATCATCGGCTCATTCTAACGTTCTGAAACTGTAAGCTCGGTTGAACACTTTCTTCTTTTAGCTGTCTTGGTCATGGTGCTTTGTCCCAGATAGAGTAAAGACACTATCTGCCTTCTGTTTAATTATGCGACGTGTTGTGTGAGTGTGATGTCTGAGAACACATACGTGCTCTGGTGCATGAACTTGTTGAGGTCAGAGGGTGACATTTGATATCTTCTTTTATTACTTTCTGCTGTGTTTCTTAGGCAGGATCTCAGTAGATTGGTTGGCTAGACTGGCTGGCCAGTAAGTTGCTGGGATTCTTTTGTCTCTGAAATCTAGTCTTAGATTATACAGATGTGCCACTGTGTTTGGCTGACAGTCCAAGTGCAGGCTCTTGCCTAGTATATGTATGCATGCATGTATGTATGTATGTATCTATCATCTATCTATCTATCTATCTATCTATCTATCTATCTATCTATCTATCTATCATCTATTATCTATCTATCTATCTATCTATCTATCTATCTATCTATCTGTCTATCATCTATCTCTCTTCTTTCTTGTGTTCATTACTTTCCATTTGTATCATTTTTCTCTCATCTGTTGATGAAGTATCATGGTTTGAATAAATGTGTCTACAGGACCATCTGACAGACTTGATTTCATACCCATGGCACTGTGGGAGGTGGTAGAATCTCTAAGATGTGGGGCTCCAGCTCAAGTTTTGGTCCTGGCTACTCATAGGAAGCAAGTCCTTGACTGTGACTGATGCTGTTGATGCATTCCAGATGCCGTTCTTTTTATTGCATTCATCTGTTTACTAAAGCATTTTAATTATTGTCCTACGAGCTGATCTTGTTTCTCAGCCATCTAAGATGACATATGTGTACGTATTGCTCAAGAATCAACAGGATTGAGTTTCTGGGCCTGAAGGATGGAGTAGAGGTCACTTAGAAGAGACACATGGACAAAAACTTAGGGGGTTACTATGCCAGCAGCTTTGTAGCAGACTCTTTTCTGCTACTTTGGAGCTGTGCAGCACCAGGTGAATTCTTTCACCTCTGAGTCTGCCCCCTCATCCATAAAACAGGTTGAACAAGTTTTCAATCTCTTAGCCATAGTTCTTGAGGCCCAATGTATTTCTGAATTCAGATTTACTTAATTCTTTAAGAATGGCAATATACCTATCGCACACAGCAAATAACATTCCAGCAGAAGCTGGGTGACATTCTCAAATCAAGTAGGCTGGTGTTTTAAAGCAAAAAGCAGGAATATGCTGTGTATTGTAATACATACTTGTGGTTCTAGCATTCAGGAGGTGTTCAGGAGAATAGTGAAGTTGAGATTAGCCTACGTGGAAAGACCCTATCTCTGGAAAAACAAAACAAACCCCCCAAAACAAAAACCCAAAGAAAACGAAGAATTTAAATAAATAAATATTTTTAAATAGAGCATAGGTATAAATAAAGTCTTTGCATCAATTATATTTTCATCAAATTTTTGAAAGAGATCTTTGATTTCTAAGCCTTTGAAAATTTAGAATTCTTAGAACGGGGCTAGGCATCTGCACCTGAATCCTGGGATGGCTTGTGGCTCATACAAAGGTAAATTGTTTACTGACCATATGCTAGAGCTCACGATGGGGTGCTCACATCTATCTTAATACAGTTTGTGCATGTATTTTCAAACCATCCCAGCTGAGCAGAGCTGAGTGTAACTTTTCCAAAGCTTGGTAGTCCTGGTGGGACTCATGTGCTTACAGGCGAGGACTCTTGAATTCTGAGGTTCTCATCCACAGCCCCATGAACTTGACTGCTCTCAGCACCCGGCCACCATCTCTGCACGCACAATGTTTTGACTACCGTTTGGTAGACAGGAAAGGAACTAAATCAGAAGACTGCCTTGCCATCCCACCCCTAGGTGAAATCATCCTTTCTGCTGATCTTTTCTTTTTTTATGGCTCTAAAATAAGGAGAAAATTGAGAACAATAGCAACAACCGAAAGAGCATTTTCCTTTAGGCGAGCATGTGTGTGACACCCCATTAACGATAAGTGACATCTTCTTCCATCTCGCAGGAATCAACACAATATTCATGCTAACCAGTCATCTACCGCGCCACAAGTGGTTGATGTCTTGTCACTTTCCATCCTCTCAGTCATTTTCAGGTGAGTGGTGTGTGTCTGTGAGCCCCGCTTGGGCACAGTCAGATGTTTTTAGCACCTCAGTCATTTCCCTATAGTCGCTCACAGCAGAGGCTAGGCAGGGCCCATGGACACAGAACCCGAGCACAGGGCTCAGGCTTTTGATGGATGCAAAGGGTGGGGATTGAAGCACTGGGAAGGCCTTCTCTGGGGACTGGCCTCCAGCACTTCCCTGCCTGGGAGATCTCAGCAGTGTTCATATGCCCTCTGAGCCTTGACTTATACGCAGAGATGACAGTGACCTGTGTCACTAGGCTGCTCTGGAGAATAAAGGACTGGTCGAAGTGAGAGTGGTGTTATCAACTAGAGAGAGTTCCAGAAAATGCAGATTTGCCTTGGTTAGTTCCCTTCTATCAGCTTTAGAGTTACCACATTGGGGTTCATTTGTGTGGCTCAAGCTGCATTCTGGCAGCTTCTCTGCTGGTCTGATCCTCCTGAGAATTTGTCCATGTGTGAGTTCATTTGGAACTGTGTTTGTGTTCACTCCCATATTCGTGTCTCCATCTGTCTGTTCATCCATCCTTCCATCTGTCGATCTGTCTCTCCACTGGATCCCAGTGTGATAGCTGTGAGGTCAGTCTTGGGAATACAAAGTAAAAGCAGACCAGAATGGGCTTTGCTCCAAAGGAGCTCCTGGAGAAAGGGACCACAGGTGGATGTAGACAGGTGTATGGGTCAGGAGTGGGCTGCAGACAGTGGGGGCCCTAGAGGAAAGAGCACAGTTCTTTAGAGGTGGCAATAGCAGTAGATGGAATAGCTAGAAGAATTCCTTAAGAACGTCATGGTACTCAGAAAGCAAGCCAAAAAGGGGAGGGTGCAGACAGCAGAAGGAACAGCATCTGAAAGCCTCGATGTTCAAAGAGTGAACACATGGTCAGCCCTAGCTAGGGTAGAGGGCTGGAAGGGACACTTGTCTTGCCAGATAGAAGGTACAAGGAATAGGTTGGGGCGAGGTGTTCAGCATCTATGGGCACAGCTTGAGAATTGGGTTCCGTCTTGATGCCTGTGACTGGCTTGTTGTCTATTGATGGAAGAGTTCAGGCAGGAGCTCGTGAGTCTTGATTTGAGATTTTAAAGATTTCTCTGACATCTGGTAGGAGCTGGACTTGGAGGACACAAAACTGAAGGCAGGACAACCCTCGGAAGATTTGAATGACAACCTCAAGAGGAAGCTCTAGCAGGAACAGGGAATACAATGCCACAAAAAATATTCAGCGGCCTGGAGATGAGATCTCCGGGTTGGCCTTAACAAGTCACTATAGATATAGTGGTTTAAAGCAGTGTAAATCTATCCTCTCACAGCTCCGGAGGTCGGGATCTGAAATTGGGGTGTTAGCATGTCCCCTGAAGGCGCTAGGGCACATCTGTTCCTTGTCCTCCTAGGTTCTGGTGACTGCCAGCATACTTTGTAGCTGTTACTGCCCTGTGGGCCTTGAACTTCTCATTTCATTTTCGTGTCCGAGGCCCTCTCTTGTGTTTCTGATTGCATCCATACCCCTCACTCAGGGTTACAAACCAAGACAAGATAGCCTTAAGATCTTAAAGTTATTTTTCACGTAAAGCTACATTGGCAGATTCAAGCAATCAGGGGGCAATATAACTTTCAGGGGCCATCCATGGATCTACCACAGGGATAGGTGGCTCCTCCTTTCTTTGCTTCTAAGGAGTCATGAAGGAAAGGTTAGGGCCTTTCACAAATGCCCCTGTAGCCCCGTGCAAACACTGCCTGCTGTAGTGTGCTGTGACCTCCCTACAGGTCCTCTCCACTGTCTCCTGAGTAGAAAACACCAAACTAAATGCTTCTCTTGGAAAGGGGCACTGCAAAGACATAGAAAATGGAAGTGAAATCATGGGAAGTCTTTAAGCAGGGTCAGAAGACAGTTTCTTGCAGAGAATTTGATTTTCTCTGGCAGTACCACAGACACACTGCAATCATTTCTTAAGCAAAATGCAATCTGCAAAGACGATTCTCCTGCAGTTTGACCAACTTGCCCCTGCCTGATGATCAGATGAGCTGAGCTGCAGACTTCCTTCTGTCTTTTTCCTGGGTTACATGCAGTTGCTCTTCATTATACTGATGGAGAATCTGTGTCACCAAGGAAGAAGTGCCACTTTTATATGGCTCCCATCACTCTGCGTTAACTCCTGAGTGAAGATGCTCCCCAAACCATTGTCTTGTTCCCTTGGCCAGAGTTCAGGAAGCGCCTAGTCAAAGTGGGTGGGATTTCTGCTGTGGACACAGGAAGGACATACACAAAGCCCATGCTTTTGGGAGAAGGGACCTACATTCAGCTGTGCGTGACTACATGGATGCTAATGATAAGATAATCCAAGGGTTTGAGGGAGCAGAGAAGACAAACATTCCCAGTAAAGTCCACATAGAAATAGCCAGTGAGTATGTGGCCTGTTAACCAGCTTCCCTAGATGTGAGCCTTAATCAATGGAATCTGCTATTCTCATGCTAGACTAGACAAGGTAAGATAAACACAGTGCACACCTGTCTTAGTTTCTTTCCCTGTTGCTGTGATTAAATACTCGGGCAAAAGGTAACAGGGAGAAAGGATTTGTTTTAACCCACAGTTCCAAGTATAGTCCATTATGGAGGCAAAGTCAAGGAGGTAAGAGGGAGGCTGAAGTAGCTGGTCACGACACAGCCATAGTCAGGAAGCAGGGAAGGATGAAGGCGAGGTAGCGTTCACTTCCCTCCCCCTTTTCCATTTGATGCAGCCCGATATCCCCTGACTAGGAAGTGGTTCTCCTCACAGGTTTCCAAACCGGACTCTCTGAACATGGCGAACAATGAGGGCTGATGAGAAGCCAAGGACAATGGCACGGGGTTTTGATCCTACTTCATGTTCTGGCTTTGTGGGAGCCTAGCCAGTTTGGATGTTCACCTTCCTAGGCATGGACGGAGGGGGGAGGACCTTGGACTTTCCACAGAGCAGGGAACCCTGACTGCTCTTTGGACTGGAGAGGGAGGGGGAGAAGAGTGGGGGCAGGGGGAGAGGAGTGGGGGAAGTTGGGAGAAGGGTGGGAGGAGGAGGAGGAGGGAAATGGGAGGCTGGGAGGAGGCAGAAACTTTTTTTTTCCTTTTCTCAATTAAAAAAAAAGTAAAAAAAAAAAAGATGTTCCTCCATAGGTATACATAGAGGCCCACCTCCCATGTGGTTCTAGATTCTGTCAAGTTGTCAATTAACACAACTATTATAGCTACCCAGCATTGGTGGTGGGAATGAGACTTGTCTCTGATTGAGGATTCAATTTTCTATTAAAAAGTCTTAAAACATTTCCCAAGGCAAATTTGTATATTCCTAGGTCCCTCCTTTCTGTGGTCCCATTGAACTTATTCTTCTCCCTCATTCTGTTGGATGGTTCCATTATGATGGTTGACACATGGAATTGGAATTTTTTTTGGTAGAGTCTTACTACATAGCCCAGGCTGGCCTAGAACTCACTATGTAGACCAGGCTGGCCTTGAATTTGTGGTGAACCTCTTACATCTGCCTTCAAAATTCTGCGATTGTAAACATGTGCCACTACCTCCATTTTATTGATTGATTGATTGATTATAGTGTGCTAGATCCTGTGTACTTACCTCCTGTACTGAGTATTTAAGTTTTTAGAATGTCTATGAGGCAGTTCTTAGGAGAGAAAGGTGACAAGAGCCAGGGGGCTGCAGAGGACACCTGCGAAACAGCATTGTCTGGACATGACAGGGACATTGCATACTTAAGCTCCAAGCAGCTGTAACTGCACATGCGTGATCTGCACAAGCTCAAACTAGCCTAGATCCTAGCACCGCCAGTTTTCTTCAGGTATGCACACCCTGTTTGACTTATCCAGGCTCCAGAAGTTGTGTGAACAGCCGGTGCTAAGTGGACTCAGTGTGTTTGTAGAAAGAACATGTGAAGTTGGGACAGAAGAATGTTGGAGGGATAGTGGGGGATCTGGAGGGGAAGGAAGCCAGTGAACTTGATCAAATTGCATTATAAACATGTATGCAATTCTCAAACAGGAAAAAGGAATGCACCCCTAAAAAGCCCATGAGGTTTATGTACAACTATAGTTTCATTTATATTTTATTTTAGTTTAATTTTTATTATAACTTTTGTTCATCTGATTTGTGGGACAAGCAATTGAATCAAGGGTCACACATGCTAGGCAAGCGCTGCCACTGAGCTGTATCTCCTGCTTGCTTTGAGACAGGATCTTCAGAGCTAACCCAGACTGGCCTTGAACTCATGATTCTGTCTTGCCTCCTGGGGTTGAGACTGCGGACTTATACCAGCATGTCCTGCTTCAATTTTCTCTTAAAACAAAAGTAATAAGAACTCAAAACTCATGGCTTCCTAATTCTTGTATGACATTTTATTATTAACTGCGCTCTTGACGTTGTTTCCATCTATATCATAGCTGTGTGGTACAAACACGATCTAGATGGTCCTTGATTTGCGATGGTTTGACTTTGGTTTTTAGGGGGATATAAAAGTGATATACATCCAGTAAAGGCTGCACTTCCAGTTTTGAATTTTGATGTTTTCCTGTGCTATTAGCATGCTAGCCCATGATACTCTCTGAGGATGCCGGGCTATAGCTCACCTGCAGTGAACAAGGGTCTTAGTCCACCGTGCTATCATGAGAATGAGCACCTGGCAGGCCACATGGACTGTGCAGCTGAGCGAGGTGCCTCTGTGGATTCGAGGTATTCAATGCATTGCCGACTTACTCTTGTATGTGTGGATTGGAGTCAAGAGGGCACCTGCAGGGACTTCCGTGTACTGTCACTTTGAAACAAAGAATTAGACCAGGGGCTCATGGATAGTGGTAGAAATAGAGACCTTTCTTTCAGAGAATGCTTCCAAAGGTGGATGTTAGCCAGAGAGTTGGAAATAGTTAGAAGCCCAAAGGTCTTGAGCTATCAGAGTCCTGACCCTCAGTGAGTCATTTGCATAGCGCTCATCTCTTCCTTATTTGAAGATCCAGGACTTTTTCCCAGGTCCCTTTTTTTTACATGCAGTCCTGGTGGGAAGGTTTCCCAGGCTTTCCGTTAACTGGCTACTTCTGTATAGCAATGTCGAGTTTCTCTCTACCCTGCTCTGCTGCGCCTTATAACATTTTCAACTTAAGAACTAACCCCGCTGTAAGTGGGAGAGCCTCTGGTTAATGGAATCCCGAGGCACGACTCTTCTTTGTTCTAACTTCAGAAGTACAGTGTTGCCCATCTGAAACAGGTCATGGTAGGGCTACTTAAATCACCAGCTGCGTCAAGTTCTGTTCCCTGGAGGGGCTCTAGTCAAGCGCCCATGGGAGCTCCTCTGTCTGAAGAGACATGTCCATTTGTATTCTTGCTGTGTGTGCATTTAGGGTGTGGGTTTGTGTGTACAGTTGGAATTTCAGACCTGCAGTTTGCACATCTGTGGATTCAGCTAACTGCAGATGGAAGATATTCTCAACAAACACTGCACAGCTGACTGAACAAGTCCAGACTCCTTCTTCCTGCCATTGTCCCCTAAACAATACAGTCTAGCAATGGTTTGCATATCATTTGCATTGTATGAGACAATTTTCTGGAGTTGATTTAATGCAAGAGGATGTATGAATGACTTAATTCCTAAATAACCTTATATTTCTGAAATAAAATGTACTTGGTCATGTCCTTTATTGTCTGCGGTAGGACTTGGTTTCTTAGCTTTACAAATGTTTGCATTTATGTGCATAATGCTGGTTTGTAGTTTTTTAAATTTTCACACTTTTGCAGCTTTTTGATAAAATGATTATGATAGAAATATATATTTTTTTGAGATTTATTTTTGCTTATCTGTGTGTTTCTGTGTGACTGTGTGCATGAGTGCAGGTGCCCGTGGAGGCAGAAGAGGGCATCGGATCCCTTGACCTGGAGCTCCAGGCAGTTGTGAGTCATCCAGGGTGGCTGTTGGGAACATTCCCAGGTCCTCTGGAAGAGCACTATGTGCTCTAACCACTGGGCTATCTCCCCAGTCCAATAGAAATTGTTGTAAATAAATAACATTGGGGTTGCATTTTCCCTCCTAATTTAACAGAGAATGAATGTTTACCTTTTGTCCTTGTTATGAGACAATATAACTATAAATTGTACACTGTCTAAATTTTTCTTCTAAGTATATGTGTATGTGACCTTATTGCTATTTAAATAAACACTCAAGAGCTGAATGTGTTGGTACGCGGAGAGGATACTGAGTTTAAAACCAGCCTGGGATAGGCCATAAAAACTTGTCTCAAAAATGAAACAAAAATATAAAATAAAATAAAATAAATTAAAATCAAAACACAGAAAAAGAAATTCTATACAAGGACAAGAGTTTGGTGTGAATCAGTTGTTAGCATTGTTAGCATGTTTCCCTTGTCAGGAAGCAGGGGGGCAGCACATCCCAGCACTGTGGTTGTGTTTGGCGGATGCAAGTGCTCTAACAGTTTGCTTGTGCATCTCACAGCTGTGCTGTTTGCTTCACCAAAGGTCCTGCTAGTTGAGACGTCTTTGTGACTCACACCTTCGATCCATGTGGAATGCCTTTCTCTACACTGCTTCCTGCCCTGCCTTTGGATTCCACTTTGAAATGGATACTGGCACACCTGCATTTTTTTTTCTGTTGACATTTGTCTTTTAAATCTGCTCATACTTTCAAACTTAACCCTTTTGTAACCTAATTGCAAGACATTGAGTCTCATGGTAAATATTTAGATACACTCGGATCTTTGTTCAATGTGTGTGTCTGTGTCCACCACTACGAAGTGATTTGAGTGACTTACCCAGAACAATGAACCTGTTCTGACTGATGCCCACCATCTTGATTTACTCCTTTCTGTGTTGGCAGGGGTTTCTGTCCTGCCCATTCCCGCAGCCATTCAGTCCCAAAGAAACACACAGAGGTCTACAGTATTTATAAACTGGTTGGCCTATTAGCTCAGGTTTCTTATGAACTTTCACATCTGAAATTAACCAATAATCCTTGTCTGTGTTAGCCACATGCCTTGGTACATTTTATCAGGCCTTCTCATCTTGCTTCCTCTGTGTCTGGGTGACCACTGCAGACTAAGCCTTTCCTCTTCCCAGAATACCCTGTTCTGGTTGCCCCACCTATACTTCCTGCCTGGCTACTGGGCAATCAGCATTTTATTAAACCAACACTTGTGACAAACCTTATAGGGTACAAGACCATTGTCCCACAGCATTTCTGCATTGTGATTTTTGTTGTGAATTTGTCTTCTTCCTCATATTTCTTTTTGATATATAGGCTGGCCACTGTAGGAGGAAGGCCACTAGTTAGTTCCCAGTTGCTCAGCAGTTCAGACCTGAAATAACCACACAGAAACTATATTAATTAAATCACTGCTTGGCCAATTAGTTCTAGCTTCTTATTGGCTAACTCTTATATTAATTTAACCCATTTCTATTAATCTGTATACCGCCATGTGGCTGTGGCTTACTGGGTAAAGTTCCCAGCATCTCACTCTAGTGGCGGCTCCATGGCTTCTCTCTACTCCACCCTTCTTTCCCCCAGCATACAGCCTAGCTTTCCCCACTTAGTTCTCTTCTTCCCTGCCATAGGCTCAAAGAAGTTCTTTCTTTATTAACCAATAAAAGCAACACAGACAGAAGGACCTCCCACACCATTTCCCCTTTTTTGTTTAAACAAAAATGAAGGCTTTAACTTTAACATAGTAAAATTACATATAACAAAATAGGCATCAACTATGAATTACAGACACAATATTTATATCTATCTTTTATCATAACTAAGGAAAACTATAACTATCTATTCTTCAACTCCATCAAAGACTCCAGAAGGATACAATATTACCCAAGTAAACAATAAGTTCATTATAAGCAACTTCCAAAACTCTAGAATTGACAGAGACTTCTCACTGACTGGAAAGTCATCCAAAGTTTTTCTATACCATTGGAGCATCCATCTTCAGCCTACAGGCCCATAGTATTCAGCAGACTTTTCTATGAAACAGGACATTTCAAAGACAATTCAGCCCATATTGGGAATTTGTCAGTCACTTCTTCTGTGTCCTGTAGAATTTCTGTCAGACTCTTTCATGTAGCAGGAACCCTGAAGGATCATATCACCTTTAGGCAAGTTCAGCAGTCATTTCTCTGTGGGTTTTGCATGATAATCTTTTGGCGGGCAACATCTAGACTGACCATGGCTGTCACTTTCTTAATGATTGTGAAACTAATGAAAGGAATAATTCCCAGCAGTAACCATTTGCCCAGAGCTGAAAAGATTTACCACCGGGGCTTTAGAGACACTCTTTCTAACCAGGCATAGTGTTGCACACTTGTAATCTTAGAACCCAGGAGGCAGAGACAGAGGATTGGGAGTTCAAGGCCAGACTGGGCTACTAGGGAAGACCTGAACAAAAACCAAAGAAACAAACAACAAAATAAAACAAAATCTCCAAACTAAATGCTCTGCTGCTTCCTTGTTTTCTAACCATTCGTATTGTAAATCTGCTCTTCATTTTGTTCTTGGGTATATTCAGTGGCCTTGGGACATTTAAATTAAAGCTTTCCCTGAAAGGTATTTCTAACCATTATCCAAACTCCAAGTATATTGTTTCGTTTTTGCTTATGTGGTATGGTGAGGTAATCTTTCTTTTCCTAGTTTTTGATGGTGAAGTTGGGATTTTTATACACATTTCTGATTTAATCATTATTAATTAAAGTTATATGCTCGTTGTAAAAGAACCACTGGTTGCATTTATAGTCTGTTTACAGCCAGTGTTTGTTAATCAATTTTAAAGAAAACTCCACACTTAGCTTGTTTAGCTCCCGCCTGCCCGATTCTTAAAGCCATAACTACACTTTATGTTTTGAAAATGACTCCACTTGGTAAGGGCATTTCTACTAGTGCTTGACAGAGAGAGAGATGCAGGGTTGCATTTTCATTTGTAAATATTTCTCAGCATCCTCAAAACATGAACAAAAAGGCTTTAAACCTTGGAGATAATTAATCACTAACCCTTGCAGCCTGATAATGTCGAGGAGTCTGAGGCGAGTCATTTACCCAGATAAATATCTTGTTTTCTTCTTTGAAGCTGAGAAAAAAAAATGTGCTTATTAAAAAAAACTCCCAATTTTTCAAAGGATTTCTCATTATCTGTATGCCCACTCTCTCTTTTCATCCCCATTTCTGATTGTTAGTCTGGTCGTTCTCTCATGACCGAGGCTTCCTCTCCCACTAGTTCCTGTAGTAATATGTTTACATAATTAGCCAACATCTCTGTGCATTTCCCTTTTGCATATGTCCATGTTGATCGCTCCACCCCTTGAAATAGCCAAGGTAGAGAATCAGCCTTCCATCTAAGAATATAAAAACATATAAAGAATATGTGGTCCATCTGCAGAATGGAGTTAGGTTTAGCCACAAAGGACACAATTATGTCATTTGCAGGAACATGACTAGAACTGGAGATCATAGTGAAATAAATCATGCTTAGAGAGACAAATCCCCTGTTTTCTTTCATTTGTGCACCCCTGATTTGATGTAGTTTTATGAAACTATGTATGTATGACATTATTATTTCCATTCCAAGACTATTTAGGGGAAGGAATGGAAATAATGGGAGGGAACAGAGGGGGTGGGGAGATGATGGTCAAAGTAAGTACATGATATTCTTGTCTTTATGAAGTCTATTGTTATGTTACATGAACACCTTAAGATTGATGTGGGATGTCCTTCTGTATATGTATTGCTTTTATTGGTTGACAAATAAAGCTTTTTTTTGGCCAATGGCTGAGCAGAGTAAAGCCAGGAAAGAAATCTGAACAGCAAGAGAGAGAGAGAGAGAGAGAGAGAGAGAGAGAGAGAGAGAGAGAGAGAGAGAAGGTGGAGTCAGAAAGACATGGGCTGAAGGAGTTCCCACAACACAAGATATTTGTCATCACCACTGCCCATCACCCCCTTTGTCAAGTGGGGTGACACATTCCCAGGTCTAGGGATATAGATTTGAACATGTCCATCAGTCCTTATTCAGTTGATTACAGTGCCTAACCTGGGACATTCAGGGTACTCGCATCTACACTCCACGCATAAGAGCTGGTAGATTGGATCCCTTCCTCTTCCTCACCTCTGTCCCAAAGTCACTCACTTCCTAGTGTTTGCTCGTTCTCCCCAAGAAGCATCTGTTTTATGGATGAGTGTTATTGACTATTTCTTCTCTTCTAGGACACTCGTTCCTCTTGCTGAATGTAACTATGAGCTTCCTTCAGAGGGACATCTTACCCCCATATCCACCTGGCATCTAATTGCATACAGTAATTAAAATACTTCGCACCCTGAGCAATGGTACCATACCACGTGATTCAGCTTTGAAGAGTAGATAAAATCCGATTTTATCTTCTGAGAGAATCCACATCCCTGCAGTGATCTCCATCACCACCTCCTTTCCTTTAGTTCTGGGATATTTTGTTCTGCATATCATTGTGCCCATAGTCTGTGGCTCTGCTTCAGACAGATTTTTCAATATATTAAACTTCTCTTCTTGATCACTGAATACCAAACAGTTTTCTCTAATTGCCTATCTATCTTTGAGTCTTTTCTCAGCTTTTAAAACCAGATTTTATCTGTTTACCTGTTCTTTAAAAGAAGCCCTCCCTCCTATTCATGGAAACCAAGATTCCTTGAATTTCTAAAGAACACAAAGCAGGTTGTCTGAAATATAATGGCATTTCATGGAGGGAATCATTAATTTTAGAAAAGTATATTTCTCTTCATTCTTTGTTTTTGGTTCTTTTTTAGTTTAGAAATATATCATCCTAGGCCCTGTATTGGATAAGCTTTTCATTTTTTTTATGACTTGTAAGTGGATATGGTTCTGTCTGTCTTTGTGTGTTCTCTTACAACAAATAAATGGATTATTTGGAGTCCTCTTTATTTTCTGCTGTGGTGTTGCTTGTGACATCACATGGCACAGATACAGGTGTAGTGCATTCCAGGGAATGAGTGTGTGCACACATGTGAATACATGTCATTGTGATATAATACTGGTGACAGAAATAGTGACAGACACATTTTGGTGGCTATATATACATGAAGAAACTTTTTCTACTAATGGGACGAGATAAGTTATTTTTTTTTATCTTTGTTGGTAATGTTTGAATGTCTATTCCCTCTAAAACTTTAGTCCCTCAAACTAAGAGGTATGGTTATAGAACAATCAATCCATGGGTGGTACCTGAATGAATTAGTGCCCTTATAAGGGGAGTGGCTTGAGGGAACAGGCTTGGTTCTTCTTCCTCTCTTCCACCATGTGATGACACAGCAAGAAGATCCTTCACTGAAGCCGAAGACAAACTCTCTAGCATTGAATTTCTCAACACCTTGTTCTCATACTTGCAAGACTCAGAACTCAGAGTGCTGTATTTCTATTACTTCTAAGCTATTCAAGATGCCTGGTTTGAGCATTTGGTAGCATATCAACCTCATAAACTATCCTGTCTATAGTATAGATTGGAAATGTAACTGTGTGTTTGTAGTTGTCATTTAAGTTCAAATACAGGGACCTGGAGAGTGCTCAGGAGGTGGAGATTGCACCATCTTAGCATCGTTGGCGATGTGCATTGGTCTTTGCAGGCAAACCCTGGTCTGTGTAAGGCAGTGCATCCCCTTCTGTTTTCAATGTGTCAGATAGACTTTGAAGGACAGACTTATTTTGTGTCCTGGTCTTGGAGGGTTCCGTCAATGGTTTCTTGGGCTGAACATCATCCTGATATAAGCATGTGACAACGGAGAGCTAGTGATGTCACGGCACAGAAGGAAACAAAGTGAGGCACGAAGCGACCTAACCTCGGTGACACCTTCCTCTAGCCAGATCTTGCCTCTCAAAGTTTCTATGGTGTTTCCAAATAGCATCCCCAGCTGTTGGCCATATATTCAAAACAGGCCTGTAAGGGACACATTGGATTTAAAACGGGCAGGAAGGGAGATCCGCGCAAAGGGGTGGCTCTCTCTTTGGAGGACATTTATCAATTTCCAGGCCCTGGAGGATAAAGCTTGCCCTAGTGGCCTGGAACTGGGGCTGGGAGGTGCTAATATATCCTCACGCTCTGGCAATGCTCTGTTCTGTGTATGTTGTTCTTCAGTGTAATCATTAATAAAAGTCCTTCCCCATCTTAAGAGTGACCCTGTGTGGATGATTCATTGTTGTATTCCTTAGTGAAGGGGTGGGCGGAGGTGCCAGCAGCTAGGTGCAGGCAAGACAAATGTTCTGCATGGTGTTCTGTGATGTTAAGAGGCTACTCTGCTCTTGTCTGCAGGCAAGCTAGTTAAGGTTGAACCAGACATGTTTTATGTGATGGTCTCCCCTCCCCTCCTCCTTGCTCCTCCCTCAATCTCTTCATCCACCCTGATGCTCTCAGGATGAAGCCTACCCTGGAAAAGGATGCTATGTAATTTGTATGTGAGACACAGAGCCTGTCTACTGCTCTTATTCTTGATCTCCTTCTGGGCCCCTTGCTTGACTGAGTGCAATGAATGAGGTGTCATTTAAGAGATTGTGATATAGAGATCACAAGTATTAGGCCCAAAGTACAAACTATTAATTGATTAAAAAGTAATTAATGAAAACCTAATTAAAGCTGACGTTCTGAGCATGGCACTCCTGGAATCCTGGGACAGTCTCAATTGCCAACTTTCCTCTGAGATCTCCATGTATAATTGAGAGGTATTAGGCTCTAATGGATGAGATTAATATGAAATTTAATTAATGAAAAAGGAAATTAAATCTGAGTTTTGTTTAAAAAGATTTCCAGAGACGGATACGTTGCCCCAGAACAGTAGGTGTTGGAAGGTTCATTAATGAAAATCTTTCCAAGTGACAGGATGTCACCTGCTGAGATGACAACCCCCTTTTTCACTGCCGTCCTCATCCTGCGTCATTTGTCTCCATTACTCTGTGTGTGATGTCAGCTCGGGAGGTTGTACGAAATAAGGGGAAGTAGCAGAAGTTTGCCCTTATTCCCAAACAGAGAAAGAACATTCTGGAATCCTTCTCATGTAACTTCCCAGATAGGAAGGAGTAAATAAAGATCGGCCTTCTTGGTTGCTCAGAAAGAAATTGAGTGCCAAGTTAACATAGAGCATTATATTAAAAGCAAATTTGTTTTTCCTACGGTTGTACAAAAAATTAACTTCATTTTCTATGCAGGGGCCTGCGCCTAGAAGGGTTGATGAGCATGTGGAGTACAAAGTTGACACTGATGTTGGCTCTCTGGGTGATCCCAGGGACCACAGCTTGACCTCTCACGGGGTTTGTTATTCTGTTTCATTGATCTATAGTTAATCACTTCTGGGTTTGATGTCCCCCCACCCCATGAAATGAGTTGGGGAGTTTAGTTAGGCATGTATGCTCAGGACAGCTCATCATACCAATTCTTTTTTTTTTCTTTTTTTTTTTTTATTGAGAATAAAAAAAAGTTTCCGCCGCCTCCCAGCCTCCCA
>NW_026067952.1:5278080-5334342 GCF_014885135.2 Alexandromys fortis
TGGGGATAAGGGGGGACGGGGAGAGAAAAGTGAGAAGGGGAGGATTGGGGGAACTTGGGGAAACAGGAAGATTGGGATAAAGGAAGGTTGGATAGGGGAGCAGGGAAGCACATATCTTAGTTAAGGGAGCCACCTTAGTGTTGGCAAGAGACTTGAACCTAGAGTGGCTCCCAGGAGTCATCATACCAATTCTAGATGTTTCTGAAATTCGCTCCTGGGAGGAGACCTTGTTAGAAATATGCATATTAGCACTGGGCTGTAGCCTAGAAGGTGTGTTTGCACAGGTGGTTTAAGTATAGGCACCTTCAATGCTAAGTGGACATGAAGTCAAATGCCTCTGGCCACAGAATGAAGGAACAGTCCATTTGACCCGCGGAGGTGGGTATCCTGGCCTTAGATTGTTTGTCATCCTGGACCCCACCTGTTCCTTTTCCCCTTGGTCTTTGATCAATGTATAATACTTAGCAATACACATCTTTTTTGGCCCATTCTTTGGGGAGAAGACCAGTGTTTGGCACAGTCTGGATTGCATCTGTCATAGTAGGAGCTATCGTCTGGTGTGAAAGTGTGAGCTGATAGTGTTTGGAAATGTGCCATCTTTGGTCTGTCTTCCCCCTTCCTTAGGTTGCTTTTCTTCCCACACTTTCCCTGCCCCTCACAGTAAAGCCAGCAGGAATGTTCGATCTTGGACTCTTGGCCTTGCTTCCCAGGCTATCACTGTGGCTGTGGCCTGGGAATTATAGGCAGCTTATTTTAGGAAGCCCTGGCTGCATCACTTGGTAAGTGGGATGATACCGATAGTTCTTGCATTGTTGGAAGATTATTAATAGATGAGAATTGCTATTAGAAAGAGGTATTAACATCACCAAAATAACCACTGTTATGTGTTTGGCCCATGACAACTTGGGCAGTTTGGAAGGAAGGTCTTGAGTGTAGAGTTAGGTGTACAAGCAAACACTGTTCTAAAAATGTGCTTTCCTAACTTGCTTCAAAGCCAAGAATCCAGTGTTAGAGATAGGTGTGGGAAACCCTCCCACTGCAGGCTTTTAAAAAAGAGCCTCTCAGGGTTCACCTTGTTTAGTTCTTTCTAAGTTTACGAACCTGAACCATCAAGCCATTCCTTGTCCCTCTTCCCTGTCGAGCTGTGGCCAGGATTAACGGTGTTAACACAGCAGAGCATGTGAAACAGTGTGTGGTACACAGTAAATTCTCAGTGTTAATGATCATCATTAATATGACTGATAGGCCAGCATGGGCTGCACATCGCCAAGGGGGGGCATAGGGTTTTCAGTGGCTCTTACACTCATATCATCCACAGTTGCCTCTCTCCTCTTTTCCGTCTTTACCCGTCCATTCTCCCTTCTTCCCCTGCTTTTCTTCTTTTCCTCTCATCGTTCCTCTGTCATCTTCCTTCTCTTCCAGCCTGCCCCACCTTGCTATGTTTTTTCTAATATTGTAGTCCCTGGGACTTCTTTTTAAAAAAAGAGATAGATTTATTTATTACATATACAGTGGTCTGCCTGCATGCAAGAAGACAGCACCAGATCTCATCATAAAATGGTTGTGAGTCATCATGTGGTTGCTGGGAATTGAACTTGGAACCTCTGCAAGAGGAGCCAGTGCTTTTAGCCTCTGAGCCACCTCTCCAGCCCCCCAAGGACTTTGTGAACATAGATTCTCTAGATGGAAGTGCCCCATTGTCATTTAGAACATGGGACCTTGATGCAGTGAGCTAGGCTCAAAGAGGTAATCGTCCATCTATTGTATGTGCCAGCTTGCATTAGAGGAGGGAAGATATTCTGTCCCCACCCCTTGTTCTTACACCCAGGTACCCTTAGATGGTCCAGGACTTAAACACACATCTGACTGTGCATCTTCACATGCTTTGTGCTGCTGTCACTGTGGACAGCATATGCCACTTACCATTCTGAAATCTGTAGGGTGCCAGGGCTGTCCAGTAGGCACATTTGCATGTTACATAGTAATTTAATCCCAGATGGCACTGAAGGCCACAGGATGTCACATCCACATACTACTTCTTTCTCAATCAGGGTCAGGAGAGTCAGCTAGGATGCTTACCCAGGCTTTCTACCAGTTTTCTTTTTGCTATCTACTCATGAAGCGATGCTCGTCTCATGATTATACTGCTTAATAATTCTCTCTAGGGAAGAAGGTTCTGATCAGATACTTGAATATGTGGTCAGTTTGCAAGGAAATCAGTACCTTGGAATATAGGTCACCCAGCAATCTCTTATGAGTTCAGTCCATCTTGTTTAGTCCCCCCGAGACTCACAAACTTTGGCACGGTGGATTCAAGAATGTGCAGTCATGAGTGCCTCTGCCTAGGTGAGGCTACCACAGTCAAGTGGTCTTATAGAGAGAGTTTCAGAGACGACCCTGAGCCACTGTGGCATGTCTCAGATCCACCTGTTTTCCAGGGTGTGGTACTTCCTTCCAAGGAGGTTACGATCAGTCAGGGGTGGGTGGGTGATACTTTCCCCCTCTTTTCCTTCTCCTCTGCAACCCTAATAGCACCCATTGCTTATTGTGGCCCATACATCAAGGCTGGAACCAGGGTGTTGGTATCTTCTCCTGGAATGGAGGTTTGGTGTTAAAGTATTTTCTTGGTCAGGTCATGTGTCTGGCTTTTTATCTGCACCATTTCATGTATTTTCTAGGGCAACTATGATAGGTAAGTGCAGTTATCCTTGATTTGCTGCTGGGGAAACAGAGGCTGAAGTAGGATTTATACTCTGGGATAAATGACTCAACCAGGCATTGATACCTGATGGTATTTTTCAGCCTTTTCTTTGTCTTCCTCTTTTCCTTGCTGCTATCTTAGACCTGCACCATGGGTAAATGGTGCACCCACCCTACACCCACTCTGGTTTTTGAAGTATGTTCATAGTCCAAAGTACTGAAATCTTAGCTCCTTGAGGATTGGAACTTCATCTTTCATAGCTACTAGGTATCCTCATTGTCTGACAGCATGCCTGACACATGGTATGCACATAGAATACCAGGAACGATAAATGGGTAGGCAACTCATTTTAGAACATTATTATGGTGGGGAAATTGCCTATCATCTACTCATCTACTATTCTTTATGCTCCTTTCCATTTATCTATCTATCCACCTATTCACCTATACATTCATTTATCTACTAATCATCCTTGCCTCCCCATCTGCCCATGTATCATAATTATACATGAATGTGTCCATCCATATATTGATCCACATACCCATATATCTACCCATTTATTTATCCATAAGCTATTCATCAACTGACCATTCATCCATCTATTCATGAATTCATCTATCTCCATCCACATAGTCATCACCAATTCACACAAATGTAATTCATAACCATCCATCCATCCATCCATCCATCCATCCATCCATCCATCCATCTGTCTATTCATCTTTGTGTCTGTCCAACCATTCCATCTGTCCATCTGTCCATCCATCCATCCATCCATCCATCCATCCATCCATCCATCCATGCCTTACTTGGTCACACATCCATTCATCTTTTGTTCTCTTATCCATCCAACCATCCACTTTTTTAGAGCAGGAAAAAAAAAACAAATCACATCTGGTCCCCCTAGGTCAGATTCAAGTTAGAACTATGAAATTGATCTAAGATGAAGGAAATACAGCATTATATCTTATTTTCAGAGTGAATCAAGATAAAAGCAGACACTTCATGAGTTAATAAGTGTCTTAAAATTTGAAACTTCATCTAAAATATTAAAATGCAACCTGTGATTTTTCCTCATTTTTTTTTTCTGTAGATGATCAGAAACAGCCTGAGTAATTCAGATACAACACCTTGCCTGTTAGAAAGCTATGTGCACTTTAGGGTGCAAACCAGAGGTTGCAGACACATTAATATTGAAGAGCTTGAGGACTGCCTAAAGCTACGGTGTAGCGTGTTGTACAAGAACTGGATTACTAAGTAGAAATTTTTAGTGTTCAGCTAGGGGATATTGGGTCTTTCCTTATGTCTGTCATAGCAGGGCTACCCTGGGGTACAGGAGATCCCAGCTCTGCCTCTGAGGTTGGGATTTGGTGGTACTCATGAGAGGATATAGGAGATCCCAGCTCTGCCTCTGAGGTTGGGATTTGGTGGTCCTCATGAGAGGATACAGGAGATCCCATACTGCTCCTGTAGACTCCTGCCTGTGGTCATAGCTACCAAAGTAGCTGGGCTATAAGGGAGGCGATTACCAGTGTACAAGCTTCATAAATATGAGATGAGATGGCTGGGGTGGAAATGAAAGTTGAGATGCTCAAAAATAAAGCGTGAAAGAGCCCTGGCCCCGTCTAAGAACAGGATTGATCTCTGTACGCTGGCAGAATGTACAATTTCCCTTCACTTACTACAGAGTCTCTGTTTCTATAGAAACCGCCAATTTTATAGACAGATTGGCTCTGTGAGAAGGCACTGTGGGTTCAGTTTGAAGCCAAGTGCCATCAGGGCAAGGCGCTCCCAACCCCGAGGAGGGGGCTTTCTTCTGTGCTTGCTAACTAGCTCTCCTGGGGATGGTTAATGACGACGAGGCTTGGAACCTGTCAGGATTATTACAATAACACTTGCAGGGCTGTTTTCCTTCTGTGGAGCCCCGAAACCACTAGCAGGTCTGCACTTTATGGAGTGCTCTCATGGAGATCAGAATCAGATCCATTTGTTCATCAGACATATGCTGATATCTTAGCACCGAACACTGTGCAGAGCCCTGGAGGCTGGACTCCAGGAGTGGAGGAAGACGGAAAGATGCATAGCTCCATTTTAGTTGACAGAGAGGTGTCTCTGTCTATGGCCACCTGGGAGACAAGGTTCTGGTGTTTAGTGGAGCTCATGAATAATTTGGCAAAGATAGGCAATAACCACGAGCGTCAGTCACCTTCATAGCAGACCGTGGTGACATATACCTGTAACTCCGGGATACAGGATGCTGAGGCTAGAGCATCAGGCTAGCACAGACTATCACTGAGATCATGTATGAAAACAAAAGGCAAAAGAAAACACGTACCTAATGACACAGGGCAACAGTGCTTCTAGGTGTTCAGAAGTCTGGACCTTGAATTGGACAGACACGGTGGGAAGATGCCTCCCCGCTCTTAGTTTGGGGTTTCAACTGGGGTGAGCCTAAGGCAGAAATGACTGGCATAGTTTAATGAGTTCTCATAGCTAAAACCTCGGATTTCCCTGTGACATATTGGAGCGAATGTGTTCAAGAACGGTTCTTTTTTTTTAAAAGATATTTTTGTAGTTTAATTTTATTATTTAAAAAATTTAAATTTAAGTATGTTCTGATCTCCCCTTCCTACCCTACTTTAAAGTTCTTTTTTTTAATTGATTTTATTGAGCCCTACATTTTTCTCTGCTCCCCTCGCTATCTCTCCCCTCCCCTTCAATCCTCCCCCATAGTCCCCATGCTCCCAATTTACTCAGGAGATCTTGTCTTTTTCTACTTCCCATGTAGATTAGATCCATGTATGTCTCTCTTAGGGTCCTCATTGTTGTCTAGGTTCTCTGGGATTGTGATGTAGATTAGATCCATGTATGTCTCTCTTAGGGTCCTCATTGTTGTCTAGGTTCTCTGGGATTGTGATTTGTAGCCTGGTTTTCTTTGCTTTATGTTTAAAAACTACTTATGAATGAGTACATGTGACAATTGTCTTTCTAGGTGTGGGTTACCTCACTCAATATGATGTTTCCTAGCTCCATCCCTTTGCCTGAAAATATCAAGATGTCATTATTTTTCTCTGCTGTGTGGTACTCTATTGTGTAAATGTACCACATCCATTCTTACATCCAATGTACCTTATCCATTCTTTAGTTGAGGGGCATTTAGGTGGTTTCCAGGTTCTGGCTACGAAAAACAATGCTGCTATGAACATGGTTGAGCACACGTCCTTGTGGCACAATTGAGCATCCTTTGGCTATATACCCAAAAGTGGTATTGCTGGATCTTGAGGAAGGTTATTTTCTAATTTTCTGAGAAATTGACATACAGATATCCAAAGGAGATGTACCAGTTTGCACTCCTACCAGCAAGGCAGTAGTGTTCCCTTTACCCCACATCCTGTCCATCATAAGTTGTCATCAGTGTTTTTGATCTTGGCCATTTTTACAGGTGTAAGATGGACTCTCTCAAAGAGTTGCTTTGATTTGCATTTCTCTGATGACTAAGGATGTTGAGCATTTCCTTAACTATCTTTCAGACATTTTAGATTCCTCTATTGAAAGTTCTCTGTTTAGGTCTGTACTCCATTTTTTTTTATTTGATTATTTGTTCTTTTGATGACCAATTTCTTGAGTTTTTTTTGTATATTTTGGAGATCAGACCTCTGTCCGATATGGGGTTGGTGAAGATCTTTTCTCACTCTGTAGCTGTTGTTTTTTCTTGTTGACCATGTCCTTTGCTTTACAGAAGCTTTTCTGTTTCAGGAGGTCTCATTTATTAACTGTTTCTCTCAGTGTCTATGCCACTGGGGTTATATTTAGGAAGTGGTTTCCTGTGCCAATGTGTTCAAGTGTTACTTCCCAGTTTCTTTTTTATGAGGTTCAGTGTGGCTGGCTTTATGTTGAGGTATTTGATTCATCTAGACTCGAATTTTGTACATAGTAATAGATATGGATCTATTTTAATTCTTCTACATGTTGATATCCAGTTATGCCAGCACCATTTGTTAAATATGCTTTCTTTTTTCCATTTGATATTTTTTGCTTCTTTGTCAAAAATCAGGTGTTTGAAGGTGTATGGATTGATATCTGGGTCTTCTATTCAGTTCCATTGGTCCTCCTGTCTGTTTTTATGACAACACCGGGCTGTTTTCAGTACTGTAGCTCTGTAATAGAGTTTGAAGACAAGGGTTGTAATGCCTCTAGAATTTCTTTTGTTGTACAGGATTGTTTTGGCTATACTGGGCTTTTTTTCTTTTTCTTTTCCATATGAAGTTGAGTACTGTTTTTTCAAGGTCTGTGAAGAATTTTTGCTGGGATTTTGCTGGGCATTGCATTAAATCTATATATTGCTTTTGGTAAGATTGCCATTTTACTATGTTAATTCTACCTACCCAAGAACATGGGAGATCATTCCACTTTATGGTGTCTTCTTTGATTTCTTTCTTCACAGACTTAAAGTTATTGTCATACAAGTTTTCCACTTGTTTGGTTAGAGTTACTCTGAGATATTTTATACTATTTGTGGCTAGTGTGAAGAGTTATGTTTCTCTGATTTCTTTCTCAGCCTATTTATCATTTGTGTGTACTACTGCTTTTTTTTGAGTTAATCTTGTATTCTGCAACATTACTGAAAGTGTTTATGAGTTGTAGAAGTTTCTTGGTTGAATTTTTGGGGTTGCTTATGTAAAGTATTATATCATCAGCAAATAGTGAGAGTTTTACTTCTTCTTTTCCAATTTGTATCCCCTTGATCTCCTTTTGGTGTCTTATTACTCTAGCTAGGACCTCAAAAACTATATTGAATAGATATGAAGAGAGTGGACAATCTTGTCTTGTTCCTGATTTTAGTGAGATCCCTGAGAGTTTCTCTCCATTTATTTTGGCTGTTGGCTGTTATGTTGGCTGTTGGCTTGCTATATATTGCCTTTATTATGTTTAGGTGTGTTCCTTGTATCCCTGCTGTCTCCAAGACCTTTATAATGAAGGAATGTTGTATTTTGTCGAAAGCTTTTTCAGCATCTAATGAGATTATCATGTGGTTTTTACTTTTCAGTTTGTTTCTATGGTGGATTACCTTGACAGATTTTTGTATGTTGAACCATCCCTGCATCTTTGGTAAGAAGCCTACTTGATCATGGTGGATGATGGTTCTGATGTGTTTTTGGATTCGATTTGCCAGTATTTTATTTAGTATTTTTGCATCAATGTTCATGAGTGAGATTGGTCTGTAATTCTCTTTCTTAGTAATATCTTTCTGTGGTTTGGGTATCAGGGTAATTGTAGCCTCATAAAAAGAGTTTAGCAATGTTCCTTCTGTTTCTATTGTGTGGACCAATTTGCGGAATATTGGTATTAGTTCTTCTTTGAAAATCTTGTAGAATTCTGAGCTGAAACCATCTGGTCCTGGGCATTTTTTCTGGTTGGGAGACGTTTAATGACTGTTTCGATTTCAAGGAGGGTTCTTCTATTCATATGGCTGCACTCGGTTGGGAGGTCTGGGGACCAGATGACATTAGATTGTCTCTACACTTCTCTTCCACTGCCCAAGCTTCCTCACATCATGGCTTCCTCAGAGAAACATAACTTCTTTCCTGGCATTGGAAGCTCGGAGGCTTGTGAGCTGGCTTCGGAATTCTTGACTATCATGGCTGATGTATTTGATAGGAGAGAACAAATCACCAATGAAGGCTGGAGTGGATGTAGGGAGAGAAGAGGGACGTGTGCTCTCTCTCTCTCTCTCTCTCTCTCTCTCTCTCTCTCTCTCTCTCAGCTATGGAATGGTGCACATGGCCTTGAGGGAAGGAATTGATGGCGTGTGTCTTTTGAGAGTTTCCCCACTGAAGCATGTAGACCCTTCTTTTCTCTATCAGGGTGTGGTTGGAGTGGAGGAAATTAACACCGTTATAGGATTATCATTAGGGGACTGATCTACAATCTGGGGTGAGAAACACGAGTGTGGCCTTGCTGTGGAGAGTAGTTCCTCTCATCAGGCCAGATTTGGGTTCAGAGATACAGTTCCAGTAGCATGTCCATGTGATAAATAAAAATGGCCACAAATACATGGCTATGTGGTATAATAGTTTTGTGTTAACTCAGGCCTAGTGACACAGCAGTCAATGCCTTTTCTGGGTTGGCCAGTTATGTAAGACACACTCAAAACTATGAACACAATATTGGTCATTTAACAGTAAGAGCATTGGGACTTTCAGGCATAATGAAATCCCAAGACCCGAAGGACATGCTGATCTTTGGATCTCTCTCCTCTCCACTCATTTTTCACTTTTGTGAGATGACTGAACCATGCCCCCAGGTATACATTCCCCACAGGGAAGCAGGATGAACAAATACCCTTTCCTTTGAACTCAGTGGGAAAAGGAGGGTGTCTTATCACTAGCCAGTCAAATCCTGGACCAGACTTGCTATGTCTTATAATGGATCACTTGAAAATGCCTGAAGCAGTCATCTTGGCCGAGGGCATGCAGTGGGAACCGTCATTGGCCAGTCTTTGGTTACTACTGTTCATCCTTTAACCCAGCCATCCACCCAGTCCAGGAGGATGGAAGGTTGTGATAAGCCAACTTTGGGTTACAATCTACACTCAACACTGGCTGGAATAAGTTCTCCTGAAGATGCCCCAGGTGTTCTTAGAGACAGCTGATGCCCAAAAGGCTGTAGGGTAGAACAGACAGACTGCCCTCTTAGGGCGTGGCTAAGGCAAAACGGATCAAAGAGATGAGCTAGGAACAGAGTGTTGCTGGATTAGAAAAGAAAGGGGCCTGGGCAGACTCCAGAGAGCTGTTGCTGGGGATGCTGCAGAAATTGACATGCTAGGTATGTGCTGGGGTAACTCTGGGTATGAGTGTGATTGCTTCAGATTGAGAAGACTACTGGAAAATAAGGAGAAACTGGGGGGTTGGGTTTGATCAGCGCACATACTGTACACATGAATATGTACAACTCATGTGAGGATAAAAATGAATAAAAGATGTTGAACATTTCTGTTAGTCATCAGAGAAATGCAAATCAAAACAACTCTGAGATTCCATCTTACACCTGTAAGAATGGCCAAGATCAAAAACACGGATGACAACTCATTCTGGAGAGGTTGTGAGGTAAAGGGAACACTTCTGTATTGCTGGTGGGAGTGCAAGCTGGTACAGCCCCTTTGGATGCCAGTGTGGCAATTTCTCAGAAAATTAGGAAACAACTTTCCTCAAGACTCAGCAATACCACTTTTGGGTATATACCCAAAGAGTGCTTAATCATGCCACGTGCTCAATTATGTTCATAGCAGCATTGTTTGTCATAGCCAGAACCTGGAAACAACCTAAATGCCCCTCGACTGAAGAATGGATAAGGAAAACATGGTACATTTACATAGCAGAAAAAAGTAATGACATCTTGAATTTTGCAGGCAAATAGATGGAGCTAGAAAACATCATATTGAGTGAGGTAACCCAGACCTATAAAGACAATTATCACATGTACTCACGCATAAGTGGTTTTTAAACATAAACCAAAGAAAACCAACCCACAAATCACAATCCCAGAGAACCTATACAACAATGAGGACCCTAAGAGAGACATACATAGATCTAATCAACATGGGAAGTAGAAAAAAACAAAATCTAGTGAGTAAATTTGGAGCATGGGGACCTTGGGCGAGGGTTGAAGGGGAGAGGAGAGGCAGGGAGGGGAGCAGAGAAAAATGCAGAAGAGCTAAATAAAAATCAATAAAAAAGATAAGGAAAAAATGAATAAAAGATATTGAAATGGAGGTCTCAGGGAGATAAACCAGCAGCTGAAGGGAAAGTGTACTTCAAGAGAAGACTCATCAGGCATGGTGACGTCACATGGTGACAACTCGATCTCAGCTCTCACTTGGGAGGTGGGGGCAGAAGGACCAAGAGTTTGGGGACATCTTCAGCTAGATAGCAAGTTAGATACATACCAGCCTGGATGCATCAGATTGTCTCGAAAAGGGAAGAACTTTAGGGGAGGCGCCAGCTGGAAATGTCCTTCAAAAGTGAAATGAGATTCGCTTGTGTTTGCCTTTCATCAACATGTGCTCGGAACACCTATGATGGGCCATGTGACAGAGATACGCGTGAACCATACAGAGACGATTTCCCTGAGTTCGTGGGTCTGAATCCCAGACAAGGAGGAAGGTGGTAATTAGAGTCAGTGACAAGTGATTTTAGTGAGAAGATTTCTGGGGAGTCAGGGTGTGTTTTTGTCTTCTGGGTGAGGAGGGTGTGGATGGTGACATGGTGGGAAAGGTAGTTATTGCCCTGGCTGGAACCCCCACTGTCTAAGATGGGGAAGGAACCAGGGGTGGAGTCAGAGGGAGCCGATTTTATTCTTTTCAGTTTTGGAAATAAGATCGGAGCTCACTCTTTCTGTGCACCTCTTATTCTGTGCCCTCGTCTCTTGTGATGTTCTGTCTGGTCTGGTCCCCAGGAAGAGGCCTGGCTACTTTTCTCTGCTGGAAGGAGGCACAGGCTGGTGCTCGCAGGGACAGAAGCTGCATTAGAACTTTGGTGTCTCAGCTTCCAGGGCCAGGGGAATCTGGATAGCATGAAAACACCACCAGATACAAGAAGGCTGCATTTTAACAAGTTTAGGTCTCCCAGCTAAAGACAACAAATAGCCCTACCTTCCTGTGGGCTTGCAGGCTCTGTGAGCAACGTCCCTTCTTCCCTGGTGTGCCAGCTATTGTGAAATGCCGGTAGTGCAGAGTGGGGGCTGGGCTAATGTAGATAATTGGCCCCCGGGTAACTGAGAGTTGATTGTAATTAACCTAATTTCAGAAGTGAGGCTCAAGATCCCATACCTGCAGCTTCCAAGCAATTCCAGCTAGAATTTCTCACCTGCTCCTCTCCCTCACCTACTCTATCAGAGGTTTGACACTAGGGTCCTGTGAGGTTTACTCCCTGGGTGACATTTGGCAGAGTCTGGAGACGTTTTTGACTGTCCCGATACGGGAGAGGCACTTGGTGGCATCTGGTAGCTGGAGACTGGGATGTCATTGAGTCTACAAAGCACAGGGCAAAGTCCAGGACATGTGGTGCCGACATGTCATGGCTGGGAGATGGTGCACTCAGTAGATGCTTGCTCCATAAGCGTGAGGACCCTAGAATCCATTTGAAAATGGCAAGTGTTGGGCTGGAAAGATGACTCATTTGTCAAGAGTGCTCATCCAGAGGACACGAGTTTGGTTCCCAGCCACCCATTTTGAGTGGCTCACAAACACTTGTAATTCCGGACTCCAGGAATCTGACGACATCCCTTTCCTGGACTCTGTTTGCAGTGCACTCACTCACAGGCACATACAGATACATAGACAGACAGACAGACAGACAGACAGACACACACACACATACAAAATACAGTCTTAAAAAAGGAGGCCAGGTGTGAGTGTGTGTTTATAATCCCAGTGCTGGGGAGGTAGAGACAGGAGGGTCCCTGGGTCTTGCTGGCCACCTAGTCAAGCTACATCACTGACTCCCAGGTTCAGTAAGAGCCACAGTCCCAAATGTAAGGTGGAAACTGATAGAGGAAAACATCTGATGTCTGTCTCTGGCATCCAATTACATGTGCACATGGGTACCCGTACATGTGCACACATAGACTAACACAAATTTAAAAGTGGGGGGGCCCACATCAGCAGTGTGAAGAGAGCTGAGACACCCTGTGAACACATCCTGCTCTTTGGGGAGAGGAGGGTCCTATGATTTTGGGCAAAGAAGTTGGGGAGATCCGAGGGTACATGGGTACTGTCTCTGCACTCACAGGAAGTGAAGAGGATACTCCTGGAAGGTGGTAGGCATTCAGTACAGAGTCAGGCTTTTGACATAGAATCCTTGGTGGTATTTATAGTTACATCTTAGGGCTCTGGACTAGAGCACTGATAGCATTCTGACCCCCGGTATGCCTGCACTACCCTTGGCTGATGCCTTGGCAAGGGCAGACCACAGTCTGTTCTACCTCAGCCTGAAATATGGCACCATTTAAACTCTTGGAGGTGTTTGGCTTTGGGGGTTTCTACGCTTGTTTTCTTTAGTGAAAATGCTTCACATTTACTTCAAGGCAGATTAGTCCCAGGAGAGAGAGCAGACCCTCAGCAAATTCTTCTTCTTGGAGGGGTACATCCTAGGAGATGCCCAATAGTGCTGGGAGAAGGAAGACTCCTACTGACTGCCACTGACAGCGTGGGGCGGCCAGTGCACTGACTCAGTGTAGCTAGACACAGACGGGGAAGAAAATGAGCCCATTTCTATTAACACTTCCTTAGGTGTCCCAAGGAGGATAATCCTGGACCTGAGATTCGTTCTCTACCAGCCTTGATGGGCAGTAACAAGCAGCTGGAATTCATTACCCGTATGACCTTGAAAGCTGTTTGACCTCTGTGTTGGTGTTTCCTCAGCTGCAACAAGCTGATGATAATGCCTATCCTATGGGAAGTTCTGAGACTTGGACCAGATTAAATATATGTATTAATATTTTATACAGGTTATCAGACACATAGAAGATATATCCTGTTTGCTATTATATAAATAAGTGTATATAATATATATACCTTACATAAATAAAAACTATTTTGATATTTAACATGTAACTATTTAAAGTACACTTATATATAATATAAAAGTATTTCATAGATCATATGTCATACCATATACATATATCTATAAATATACACATACAATTCTTGTTACAATGTCCAGTAACAAAAGCCACTAGTGAATATTCATTTCGTGGGTAAAATTGTGGAATGGAGTCATTTGTTCATTCAGTTATTTATCCATGCATTCATTTAGTGACTTAGTCAGTCAGTGAATGAGTTTAGTAAGTTTCTGTTAGGTGCCAGGCACGGGCAACAGTATTCTCTTTTGCCATGAGGCTTATGGGCTGGTGCACACCAAAGATACATGCAATTGTGAAAAATGAGCAAGTGCGTAAGATAAAAGTTGCCAAGTATAGGCCATCTATGTGGGGGTTGGGCCAGGCTTCTCTAAGGAGAGAAGTAAACTGAGACCCGATGGAAGAAAAGGTGCAAGCCATACTGGTAAAGTCTCGGGAAGCTTTACTAGAGGAGAGGAGAGCCTATATAAAGGCTGAGGTATGCTCATGAACATGGCCTCTCTGGGAAATGAATACCAGCAAGGAGTGGAGGGGCTGTGCTCTTCCTTGGATGTTGGTCAGTCATTCCCAGATGTTTTTTATTTCCTTCTGATCTCAAGGATGGCAATGCAAGGCAGTGGAGTTGGGTATGGGTTTTTTTCTTACTGGAAAGGCACACTCTTGCTGTGAGAGAGAATAGCTGGAAGGCTTCCACTAGTGGACAAGAAAGGTCATGTTCCATGGCTGCATTCATTGCAATGGTAGCATCAATAGTTGCTTTGCTTGTCTGCTTTGGAGGACAGAGGCCCTAACAGAAGCTCTTTGGGCCTCTCCAGCTCCTTCCTTGTTCTCCCTCACTTGTGTCCAGTCTTCACACTTACTGTGGGGATGGTGGGCCTGTGAGCATGGGTGATGTTCCTGGAGGGGAGAATCTGCAGACATTAGTAAACAGCTTCCTCATCCTCCTCGTGGCCTGCCTTTGTCTCCATGATGGACTGGACCTTCTCACTCAGAGTCAAAACAAACCCTTCCATTTCATAGTTGATTTTACCAGACATTTTGTCAAAGCAGGGAGAAAAGTAACTTATACCCCCTTGGTGCTGAGTACTATGCTCGGTGGCAAGCTTATGAGAGGGAGAATAGAGCCTTTGGTCTTCTACTCCAAGTCATAGAACTTCAAAGCTTCCAAGTCCATTAGGAGGGTGTAGAGATTTCCAGCCTGTAATTTTGGATGGGGAAGGATTCCCTAGATGAAAGTTAAGCTAAGTCCTATCGCAGCTAAACACAGCGTTTTTTGAGTACGATTGCTGGTTGGCACACCTACTTCTCTTGATGCTGTGGTTGTGTTGAACAGATAGATGGCTTGTCTTCCTCACCCTCTGCTCGTCCATTGCATTCCTTTCCATCCAGTTTGGTCCTCACACACCCATCCTCATTTGCAAATGACTTTGGGACAAGACCTCTTTGGGTCAGGATGTGGTCAGCTGGTTTCTCAGGATATTGCTTCAAGGTAGCCTATTTTATTTCATCTCTGGCCCTAGTGATATATGCCCTCGTGACTCTGCAACCCAAATATTCCCCCTTCTGAACTTTGTTTTTCTCTCTGTTCTTTTTTTTTGTGTTGGGCTGTGTTTTTCTGATTTTGATGAGGAGTGACTTCTTGGTTCTAAATTTCTTAGGAAGTGCCTTTGATCTGACCTCTCCCAGAATATGCCTGGGGCTCAGAAGGTGATGCTAGTTAAACACGTGATGCCATTATCACTGATGTAGGTTTTACGACCATTACACATAGTGAATGCTATATAGAATAATCAATTTTAGCATAATTTTCCATTTTGCTGTTTCTCTGCCAGTTCTTCTGTAACCTCAAGGACTCCATGGCTGACCAGTTGTTATCAGAGCAACCTGTAAAGTTCAAGGGTTATTGTTGTTCTCTGATGTACCACAGAGGCATCGTTCAAGGGTGTTTAGGAAACATGATCCTAGAGAGTGCAAATGTGAAGCCCAGATGTGAGGTGGGAAGTCATAGAGGATAACTGGGTGAGGAGTCATGGGAATAAACGGACGGGAAAGATAGATAGATATGAATGGTTTGTTGAGTTAGAAAGTTGGCTAATGCTCACGGGATGCATGGACTGAACAGAGAGAGAGAGAGAGGGAGTTAGTAGCTGAGTGAACATTTATGCAAATGAAGCAAAGGGAGTGGAGGGAGATTGGAACTGGATTGACATTTGTACCTGGTATGGGGTAGGCCCTAGACAGACGCTTCCATGTGATAACATCTGCCAATCATAACAACGACTTTGAAGTCTTCGGTTTGCCACCTCTTTTAGTGAAGAAGGAGCTGAAGGTCTGAGAGATGATGCTGCTCTCGATGGAGTGGGCTATGAAGCTCTTTGCTGCGCTTTCATTTTGGCAAGATTGTAGCTCGCTTAGGAACATTGGTGGAATGTGGCAAAGCCAAAGTGGAATCTGCCACCAGAATGTTGTCACTGTTTAGTGATGAAGTGAGCCAGGCTTCATAAAATATAAAAGTTTTCATTATCTGACCATGTGTGTAGCTGTCTAAACTCCTCTCTGGGGGAGGTACATTATATTCTAGTTCTCTTGTGAGTTTGAGTGGGTTCTGTTCTTTCGCACACAGCAGAGGTCAGACTTACCTCTACAACTTCCATATGCATTACACCCCATGGATGCTCTACTTATGGACAGTTTCCTGCCTCTCCTCCACTTTCTTCTTTGCTTTCCAAGCCCATCCCATTTTTATGGACCCATTTCACCTTTTCACAGTGCTTTCTTGCTCATCCCAGCCCATCGCCTTTTATCTCTCTTCTTTGCCTTGGTTATAACTGGGTGAATACATTCATTTGCCCAGTGAGCTTGGGATCTCTTTGAGGACATTAAACGCTGCTCTCTGACCATTTTATGGTCTCTACTGTGTCTGGAATGATGCTTCAGGCCCAGGACTGGTATGATGAAGCACATAAAACAGGAGTTTGAGAGAGCAAGAAAATTAAATGCCGATCTTCATTTCACCATTGTGCAAGTAGGTGGTCTTCGGTAACTTCGGTGACTTCCGACATCTGCATGTCAAGTCATGGGACAAGAGCAAAATAAGGATTATCTTTTGAAGGTTATATTTTAAAGACTAAGTCAGATAATCACTTGATGAAGGCCTGGAGCCATGGCTGATGACCAGTAATGCTGGTGTATTTCCCTCCATGTCCTTGAGAGAGTGACAGGGTTGTGGCATTGAGAGGAGACCATTTGCTTTATTTAGCTTTCTCCACTTGTCCAACAAGTGCTCTGTGGAAGGCCAGGCAGCTACCCAGAGCATGCTTACGTGAAGCTTGCGTACTTCCAAAGGGTGAAGGTGGGTGGAATGGTCTGACCCGCCTCGCTTGCCACTCAGCGTTTTATCAACATCCTTTTCCCTCAAATCCCCATTTCTACATAAAATCAGATTATTTATTAATGATGTCATTTATCCGACTATTTATTTACTACTTCCCTCTTTTTTAAAAAATTGAAGCCCGCTGAAAGCCAAAGGCTTGTGTGATTCACTGCCATGGCCCAGCTCCTAGCTCGGGAACTTGCTGCTGGGTAGGGATCAAGTAAATGTTGGATGAGTGAATGAAGAATGAGTCAGTGGATTTCAATTTGGCTAAACAAATATTGCCTTAGCCCTGACTAGGGGCCGGGTTTTGAGCAAGACACTGAATATAGGGATTTATAAGACAAGCACTGATCTCAAGAAGAAAGGGAGAAGAGTAAGAGGGGAAAGACGAACAGAAATGGACTCAGGCTGGGCAAGTGACTCAGTGGGTAAAGTGCTTGCCCAAGAAGTGTGAGGCCCCAAGGTTGGTTCCTAGAACTCATGCAGATGAGCTCGGTGTCCGAGCTAATTCCAGTGCCCGGAGACAGAGACAGATATTCCCCTTGGCAAGCCGGTAGCTAGACGAGCAGAAGTAGCGAGCTCTGGGCTCAAGTGAGATGCTCCTTCAATATGTAATGTGGAACGTTATCAAGAAAGACATTCAGGGGCCGGAGAGATGGCTCAGAGGTTAAGAGCACTGACTGCTCTTCCGGAGCTCCTGAGTTCGATTCCCAGCAACCACATGGTAGCTCACAACCATCTGTAATGAGATCTGGTGCCCTCTTCTGGCCTGCAGGCATACATGGAGGCTGAACATTGTGTACATAATAAATGAATAAATCTTTAAAAAAAAAAAAGACATTCAGTGTCAATGTCTGGCTTCCATGTGTCCAGGTATATGCATATCTACATATACCCATGAGCCAGCCTCCTCACATGCAAACATGCCTACACATATGTATCTATACTATACATGCATGCACATGCCAGAAATGGAACCCTTTATTTTTTCTAGTTTCTGAGTCAGAGTTGGTAGCCACGTGGGGGCAGTGGAAGGGGTAGACGAGCAGCCTGTGGGAGGAAAGCTTCATGAGTCTGAGTCTGCTTCTGTTTTGGAATTGACTTCTCCCCTGCATCACTCCAGATTAGCCTGGAAGGCCACTTTGCCTGGCAGGAGAAATTGACATCCCATTGAAATTGATGAAATATTTAAGCATTTCTCCATCAGCTGAACATTGGCATTTGGGGAAAACTCATTTAATAAGAGGCCTTTCTGACCCATGCAAATGTGTCCCCGTGTCTCCTTTTTCTATGGATTATACAGAAGCCAGGGACTCCGGTGAAGGGGGCAAGAGAGTGTGGCCAAAAGCCTCTCTGGAGATCAAGTGCTAAGTGGCTTCTTTATTGCTCACCTCTCAAGGCAGCTCCTGTTTCAGCTGCTGGCAGTAAGAGCAGGTTAGACCTGTGAAGTTCTTATCTATGCTGCTTGCGAGCTTCAGAACTTTAGTTTTTAATGGGTTGCCTTTCTTTCCTTTCCTCTCCATTTTCCCCCTACACTCTTAATGCAATAGGAAGACCAAAAATTTATAATTTAAGACACAGCAACTATTGAGAGAGAGAGGACAAAGGGGCTATTGAACCACTATAGGCATCCAAAAAACGCCAAAGCAGGCATAAGCCCCTTGCCTCCTTTCACTGCACAATGGAGCCCTCTCTAGTGAGCTGTGGGGGAGGGAAGCCAGGCTGAAACCCCTAGCGAAACTCCTGTGGAATGAGAAGTAGGCTGCAGGAGGAAAGGAAGGGCTCTTCCTGGCAGAGGAAATGTGGGGAGTTGGGGCTTACTGTCCTGGCTGAACTCTTTCTTCTCCAACCTTCTCGTATTCTCCTCTCCTCTCATATGCTGCCAGCCATCGAAAGTCTACCCTGAGCGCATGGTGATTGGGCCTTTAACAAAGTCAGGAGATACTTTTGGTAGATTTTGGCAGAGGGTGCTATGATAAAGAGCCACCTTCAGCCCCTAGCTGCGACGTGACTCTTAATGGCCAAGTCATTTGTCTTGGAAGACACACAAAGAGGGATTGGTAAAATACACCTCAGGATATTTCTGGGATGGTGTTTCCAGATCATGGATTGGATCAATGGTTTCAACATGGGTGGATCTAAATGTGCTTGGACTAGTAGGAACTAGTGCAGCTGGAGAAAGTTCGCCTTGTTAGAGGAAGTAGTCACTGAGCTGGTTGTCTTTAAAGGATTTATCGTGGCCTTGGCCCCTTCCTGTCACATTCTCTGCTTCCGGTCAACCATGATATGGGTTACTTTGTTCTCCCAATTTCTTCCTGCCATGATGTTCAACCTTACCTCAAGCCCAGAAGTGTGAAGCCAAGTGACTACGGACTGGCAGCCCTGACAGCTGAGCCAAAAGAAACCAAGGATTTGATACAGCTACAAGACCAAATAACAACTAAGAAAAAAGAAAAGAAAACAAAGCAACACACACACACACACACACACTCCACGGGCTAGTCTAGAGAGTAGGAGAAATGTGGGCTTTAGTAGAAATCTCTGGTTGTCTAGTTGTAGACTGGGGGACATCACTCTTAGGTTTCTGATTTTGTTTGAGTTTATGTAATCTATTAAACACCTCTCTGAATTATGGAGAACAGTTATGCATGATGGATCTGTCCTGTCCGCTAAAGGTTCAGCTGACCCATCCATTCTTCCCTCCTCAAATGGTCACCATTTTCACCTCCACTGCCATGTTTCTGGTACAGCTGTGTCTGCT
The DNA here is from genome assembly GCF_014885135.2 of Alexandromys fortis. Classification (NCBI taxonomy): domain Eukaryota; kingdom Metazoa; phylum Chordata; class Mammalia; order Rodentia; family Cricetidae; genus Alexandromys; species Alexandromys fortis. The sequence continues at coordinate 5,297,557 of NW_026067952.1, forward strand.
CATGAAGTCATCTTTTGGACCACTAAAACATCTTCCTCATCCTCAGTGATAAATAATATGATCAAACCCAGTGTGTTTTAGGTCTTCCGAATCATGATCCAACTCTAATTTGGAAATTATATTTTGACACTAATTACTTCAAGGTGTTTTTGAAGTGGCAACTTCTGCCAGACTCCCTATCTTCGTGTGCAGGGTGGAGTAATAAACAAAGTGAAATAATCAAAAATCCAGTGAGGGCTTTGAAGTTCACTGTTCTATCTGGTGTTAGTAGCGAGATAATATTTAGCAAATAATCGTTAGCCATGGCAGATGGTGAGTGAAGTATTGTTTGAGTGAACACTTTTTACCAAGGGCGAATCAAAAAGCGAGAGTCAAATTTTCTGTATTCTGTAATTACTCCTAGCATAGGATGGAGATTCAGGAGCAATTTTCAACTCTCTGAGGCTTAGGAGAGAGATGGAGCCAGTGGATGGCAGCTACAGGATCACTTGGGTTGCTGCGAGGTCTTTCTAAAACCAGCCATAGAACGGCAGCTTCCTGGGATAGTAAAGTTCCTATCATTAATCACATGCAGGCAGGGGCTCTGCTGCTCATGGTAACTGCTGTATTAGAGTTCCAGACTTAACTCCTGTTTTTGAGAATCTTTTTATCTTTTTCTTTCTTTTTCCAGGTTTTTTTGAGACAGGGTTTCTCTGTATAACAGTCCTAGCTGTTCTGGAACTAGCTCTGTAAACCAGGATGGCCTTGAACTCACAGAGATCCACCTGCTTCTGCCTCCCAAGTGTAGGGATTAAAGGTGTGTGCCACCACCCAGCTGTTAATGAGAATCTTATGTAGAGAAGCAGGCACGCAGGGAGACAATGGCCACAACCCACTTCCAAGAAGCTTAAGTGCCACAGGTTTTCAATTGCTGAAGATCCCAGAAGCCCCACCCCAGATGTATACATACAAATACCTGAACACTGTCTGACACAAGGCAGATGTGTATTGTGGGCTGATTTTAAGTAACTTGTCTTGTAATGTCTTTCTTACTTGAATGATAGGATACTGACTTACACAGTCGCATGCTCCATGGGACAGGAAAAACTGGTGACCCTGTAACATGACTAGGCTGTTGCTTAAGCGTATGACTTGAAAGGAGTCACACATGGGGAGTTGTAGTGAAACAACAGCAGTATGCCATGCAGCTTGTGTCTGGAAGGTCGCCCTGACATGGAGCCCAGACCCAAGATCCCACACCGTGGCCTCGTAGTTTTCCAAGCTCTGAGTCACCACACTCTAATCTCACTATTCTCTCTCAACCTTTATACCCACAGTGTTAACTACTATGTCTCAACCTTGAGACCTTCCCTGGTGTCTTTCCACATCCAGCCTGCAAAATATATTAGAATGTTCATCTGCGTCTCTTTTCCACTGTCCTTGTGGATGACGTCATCACCAGTCTTCAGCTAGAATAGAGAGAAACTCAGCCTCTGTGCTGAGCCCACTCTTTCTCCCCTTGTACCCCATGAAAGTATTTCCATCCAATACTCAGAAGAGGCATGGTAAGCCATAAGATAGTTAAACCACTTCTCCATCCCAGGTCCTTTGGCAGCGCTCTGTGTCATTCACTTTAAAAGTCAAAGTAGTGTTCTAAGTCTCTGTGTTAGCTACTGTGTTAGTGACTTCCTGAGAAACTAACCAGGTGTTAGGGCTCTCTCGCAGGCCGTGGCTCTTGCCTTCTTGGTGGTCACTGTGACGAAGCAAGTTAGCACGCTGCGAGAGACTCTGGAGATGTCTGTGAGGGACGTGGGGCCTCTGAACAATCATTGCTCATTAAGAACCAAGGCTGAGTTCTACCAGGCCACATGGACCAGCACCTGCCCACTCCCATGTGAGGGAACAGGCCTTCCCCCGGGGAACCTTTGCCTATGGCTGCAGCACTGGCATAGATCTCAGCTGTGGCCTCCTGGGACACTGAATCAGAGGACCTGACTAGCTCTGCCTACATTCTGACAGGAGCAACTCTGAGATGATAAATGTTCATTGTTTTAACTGCTAAGACACTTTGGGGATGGTTTGTTACACAGCAGCAGGTAGCTAATATACTTCTGGTTTCTTCTCTACCTAATGAAAACTGGTTTCTTTTACCAGAAGACTTAAATTCCTCTCCAAATTCTGTTTTCTCTAATCTGCACATACTTTTGTTCAATCTGCACCCCATTTCCCCCCAGCCTCCTGCCTCCCTTCTTTTCCTCCCTCTCTTTTTCTCCCATCTGTGGGATTCCAGACACAGGTGTTTGACACAACTTCAGGCTCAGCAAACTGCCTGAGGCCCCATTAGCGATGCCATGATAAGGCATGTAAATTCTCAGTACCTTCTGACACTGCTCAAGGCCAAGGCATCATGGAGACCTGTGTGATTATCCCAAGGCATGGTGCTGCCCAGAAGCCAGCTGGTATTTATAGGAAACTGAGAGTTAGGCACTGGGGGGAAATGTGTTCCAGACTGTTGCACTTACTTTGAGATAGAATCATATTCTCTGAAAAATGGCACAGGATGTTGAGCTGATAGGAAATTCACCACAATTGTATGGCTCACTGGGCTTGCATTGTGGCTCAGAAAAATCATCTTGTTGGGTTGGGGAGATGACAGTCACATCTCCTCTGCCGGCTGGTGATAGATGTTTGAGGACAGACTGGAGACGAGGCTGCATTCTTCTCCGAACTTTAAATCTCCGAGTTGCATTTTAAAGTAAATCAACAGCAAAGAAGGGCACACTGACAGCAACATCACCAAGGCTCCAGCCCAGCGGCCGCGTGAGCAAGTAGACGAAACAAAGCATGGGGATAAGTGTTCAGAAATTCAGAGAGGCATCTTGTCTGTCATTTGTAATGGCTAAAAACGTTGAGGAAAATATATACTCATATGGACAGGTTTGGAGGAGGTAAGTTTAATCAATCAATTAACCAATCAGTCGACTGGCAAATAATCACCATTCCTAAGTTGTGCCTGGCATTGTGCTCCGGGCTAAGAAAACACAGTCAAATAAGATCTTAGCTTTCTTATTAAGTTGCTCATGGAAAAACCGGTTTAAGGCAAACATAAATATATATAAAATTGCAATATTATGATATGGTAAGGGGTCAGGTGGGGGGAGGCTCAATGGGGAACAGTTGGTCCCATCTGTAGGAGACAAGAGAGAACAGTGTAGATATTTTTCTGAGAAGATATAAGTTAAAGACTTAGAGGTGCAGAGGACATTCTGGGGGCGAACAGTTGGCTCATACAAAGGCCCAGTGGTATGAGAACTTGTCACAAGGATAAGGAGGTTGATGTGTGCAAGACAAGATTATATGAGGCCAGGGATATTATATAAAGCTGGTCCAACATGCCTTGAGGGTCAGGCTTAAGCTTAGAGTTCATCTAGAGTCCAGGTCAGGCCTTAAGTGACTGGTCAGGTTTGATGTATGCAAAGTTCACCCTTGTGCTCAAAGTGGAGGAGAGGCTACAGGAAGTGAGAATGAGGACAGACACACCCACCGGGGCAAAGAACAGGGCAACTGTCCCCACACCATCTGAACCAGGCTTGCTGTGGGCCTTATCCTTTTCCCCAGCTGGGTTTTTATCACGGTTCCCGTTTGCAGGCAGTTGGAAGCATCCCTTGCGGGAGGGAGCATGTAGCTGTAGGCAATCTATTTAGACTAACCTAGGTGTCCAGGGCAGGTACCTGATGTCCCTTCTCTAAACTACAGTGAGGCCTCAGCAGAGCATGAACTGGCCGTTGGTGAGCAGCTGCCCTGATTGACAAAGTTGCGGGATGCTCAGTTATGAATGGGGGACTTCTAGGGACACTGTGGCACCTTGCAATGTCCTGGCTGCATGGCACGAGGGTCTCCCAGCTAGGGCTGGAAGGAGGAGGTCATTGTGTAAGGTAGTCCTCTGAGTACAGCAGAAACCATCCTCAGCAGAGCACATGAGATTAAATTACCCAAGATCTGGCCTGTTTACTGTTGACAGTCCCTCTCATTGAAGTGGTGTGAGGGGGCCACCGGAGCATCACCTGATCTCAGCCACTCCCCATCCTATACCCCCAGCCTGTTGTGTGTCCTTCTGCCCTATAGTGTGTGGAAGGTTGACTGAAGCGGGGACTTTAGGTGAAGCAGTTGAGGGGAAGTCTTCTTCAATGTGTGGGGGAGACTTTCCAGTATGGCTCTTTGGAGTCATTTGTACTCGCGTGGTAAACCCCTTACCCTGCTCTGTAAGCAAGCTCAATCAACTCATTGATTCCATAAACTAGACTCTGGTGGAAACCTACTTTGGTTTGTTATTGGTGCTTTATGGGAGTAGACATTGTTGTCTCACTAGAGAGAGAGAGAGGCTCTGTCTATTTCTTCTTATCAGTCACCCCTCTTGCAGAGCCTCTCAACCAACACTTACTTACTTACTTAGTCCATCCTTCCTTCCTTCCTTCCTTCCTTCCTTCCTTCTTTCTTTTTCTTTTTCTTTTTCTTTTTTTTTTTTTTTTTTGAGACAGGGTTTCTCTGCCTTGGCTGTCCCAGAACTTACTTTGTAGGCCAAGCTGGCTTTAAACTCACTGAGATCCACCTGCCTATTCTTCCCAAGTGCTGGGATTAAAGGTGTGTACTACCATATTTCTTTTCTTTCTTTCTTTCTTTCTCTCTTTCTTTCTTTCTTTCTTTCTTTCTTTCTTTCTTTCTTTCTTTCTTTCTTTCTTTCTTTCTTTCTTTCTTTTGTGGGTTCTGGGAACTGAACTCTCTAGAAGAGCAGTCAGTGCTGTTAACCACTAAGCCATCTCTCCAGCTCAACTAGAATTTGTAAAACATTCTAGCCCAGCATTTGAGCTCCTTCTTCTGGACTCAGGCTCTTGTCCCTCTTTGTTTGAGACACATGCAGGTCACTTTTTGAAGACTGGGACCCTTCTTGACAGCCTCCGTAGCAGCCAGACTCTGAGCGGGCACGTGTTTTAGGAGAGGTATTGGCTGTCTTATTGCAACAGCTGCCCTTCTAAGGTCCCTAAGAGTTTTTTTCCCCTCTGAAATGGTAAACTTTGTAAAGACTTGTGCCCACACCAGGCCTACATGCAACATCCATGGAGGAAGGAGCCTGCCCTAGCCCTAGGCAGGAGTTTCCAGTCAGTATGTGGAACCGGCAGGATGCAACAGGGAAAAATATAGGCAGGACTTTTCCTGTCATTTCAAGGCATCTCAGTCTGATGCCAGCAGCTCGCTTGCCCCCCGCCCCTTTCCCTGCTACTAAACAGATGTGTGTTGCATTTGGGCATGCTAGGTTTCCAGTTAGATGGAGAACATGTCATTCCTTTAGCAAACATTTTTAGGGTCTCTATGCTGTGTCCTCTTGTCAGATTGCCAGCAGTGCTCCTCTCCTTCCCCCTTTCTGGCTCCAGAAGCTGCCTTTAGGAGAGGACTCATCCTCATTCTGAGCAGAATGCGCTCATTTGCCCCCCCACAGATCTCGGTCCTCACCTGAGCCCATGAGGTAGTCACCCAGCTTTCGGGAAGTGCTGACACTCACCTTGGGTGCCTGCTGTTCTTACTCAGGTTGGAGCTGCCACAGCAAGATCTGTAGTTAGAAGGCTGAAACAACACACTTGTTTTTTCCCCACCTGCACATCACTGTTCTGGCTAATGCAGTTTCTGGTATGGGTTCTTTCTCTGTTCGGCTGTCAGCTGCCTTTCTGCTGGGACCCCATGCAGCCTTTCCTAACAGTGGGCATGTAGAAAGAGAGAGCTCTCCTCCAGTCTCCTCCTCCCTTTGCTTCTCTTCCTCCTCTTCTTCCTCCTCTTCTCCTTCTGGACTTCTTCCCTCTCTCTTTCTGTTGTTCTCTTGGACTATGTCTCTTCTTCCTACTCTTCTTCCTCTTCTGAAATCTTTTGCCCTCCTTCCATCTTCCTTCTCCCCTTCTTTCTTCTCCTCTTTCTCCTTCCACCATCCCTCCTGGTGGATAAGATCCCGCCCTTATTCCTCATTTAACTCTCAGTACCTCCTAAAAGCCAAACTCCAAATGTGACCCCACTGAGAATTACATCCTCCACTTAAATATTTGGAGGTGGTGGTGGAAAGTCACAAGCCGGCTCAAAACCTTGCCTGTCTCCATGTCTGACTCCTAATTCCTGACCCAGGCCTGAGACTTGGTCCTTTGAATGAAAGTACCGCTAAGGATGTGGGTGGTTGTGGCCAAACAGGAGGGGCTAAGGTGAAATAGCTTGCCTCATCCAAAGACCTTGAAGATGGGTGTTTCCTGTTAAGCTTCTACGCTTTATATACCAGGAACAACAGCTATTCTGGGCCGTCTCACTCATGTGGCAGGTGTATCATGCTGCTTTCTACAAGGTAAATTGTGCTGCTGTTGTGCAAGCTTTGTCTCCTAGGAGAGAGGAGAAGGCACAGGGGCTGTGCATGAGGACACATGGCAGACAGAGAGGAGCCTTGATTGGCACCGTTGCTTGGTGGGTGCTCCAAGGGGAGTGTCGTGGAATGCATCGTAAACAAGTGTTCACGGCCTGTGGCTGCTCTTTTAGACAAGATTTCCTTATTTATCCGTAAGCTGACTGTTGTCATGTGTCAATCTCTGTCTCTTTTGATAAGACTTCATGGAGTGGGAAAAGAATTTAGCCAGGGTTTTTAAGAATGCACATCTGTACTGGCAGTAATGTGACCCTCCCTCCCTCCCACCTCCGGCTGATGATGCTGGTATCAGAGAGGGGACCAGCAGGCTTGTGAGGTGCTTTTCATTGAACTAATGTTGTCTGTTGGTATCAGATATATTGAGAACTCTAAAAAAATCGGGCCTATCTTCCTCACTGTCACCAAACTACCAGACTTGCTGTCCCCTGCCCTGCTTTGTCAGAAGCAAGTGTAGGGAAATGACACTTAAACTATCCGGAAGTCTTCCTGCTACAATGGGCTCCAAGCATTCTTGAAAGTAGCGGCTTGGAGGAAGAGTTCCCAGTCTGGGGATCACTTTTTTTCAGCCTGCTCAGGCTCTAAGCTGAGGATATAGAACCTAACTGTCATGAGTCAGACCATTCCAACACTCACAATCACCAGTGGAGGAGAAATTTCAAGTATTTACTAAATGATTTGCTAACACATTGTCATGGAAACTGCTAACTCTTGAGGGGTCTGCTCTTGAGTGGCTGCTCTGACATATGCTTGCAAGAGCTGAGGACACTTGTATTCCAACAAGCGTCAAATCAAATATTATTTTTCAGATTTTATTTAAGAGGAAAATCTGCCCATCATTTTGGCTCTGAGGGCTGTTAGAATAAGAAAAAATTTTCTCTGACATTGGCTCCGAGTCTTGCCAGGTCCGAATGCTGTCTATCTCTAACTAATTTCTCTGTGCTCCCATGTTAGTTGTCTTTCCCTGACTCTAATAAAATGCCTGAGATAACCAACTTGCAAAGAGAAAAGGGTCAGTTTGGGTCCCAGATCTGAAGGTTGCATATCATAACCGAGAGGCTGTTTGTGATGGTATAACCATGCTGATAATAGCTGGTGGAACAAAAATGGTTTTGTTCACTGTGGTGTTTTGAATAAGATTGGCCCCCATAGACTCATATAGTTGCATACTTAGTCTGTAGTTGGTGAACTGTTTGGGAAGGATTAGAAGGATTAGTAGGTGTGGCCTTGTTGGAGTAGGTGTGGCCTTATTGGAGGAGGGATTGCATTGTTGGAGGAAGTGTGACATTATTGGAGGAGGTGGTGGGTTTTGAGGTTTCAAAAGCCCTTGTCCAACCCCCCCCCCCGCCTGCCTGCATGCCTGTCTGGATCATTATGCAAACTCTCAGTTCCTTCTCTGCATGCCACCATGCTCCCTGGCATGATGATGGTGGACTAAGCCTCTGAAACTGTAAGCAAGCACCCAATTAAAAAGCTTTCTTTTATAAGAGTTGCCTTGGTCATGGTGTCTCTTCACAGCAACAGAACAGTGACTATGACAACAAGAAAACAGAAATAGAGCTAAGAAGGGGTCAGGATCTCACATTCCCCATTCAAGGGTACAATCTCATTGGCCTAAGGATCTCCCTTGACTTAAGGACTGCTCCCATTGACCAAAGGACCTCTCTTCTGTCCTGCCATCTAAAATTCTACTACCTTCTGATAGCACCAGCCTGGGAGACAGTCAACATCTAAAGCAGCTGTATCCAGCCTATGTATCCAGTGCATGAGTCTCAGGATTCTATGAGCGCAGCTCCACACATCTGTAGACAGCAGTGTCATGCTGAAATGCATGCACCTCAGAATACTGAGTGCAGCCCCACCACATCTGTAGATAACATGTCATGCTGAAATGCAGCAAGATTAGTTAACGCAGATGTGAGGTATGGTGCCTCATTACTTTTAAATACTATTTTTATTTAAGAAGTAGGAAGGTTCCTATTTAATACATATATCTGGTAAGGAAATATGGAGCAATGGAAAATGCACGCAGGAAAAAAGTAACAGCTATGTGTAAGAGCATTGGTGATGAATATGCTTGCTTTGGGTTCCAGCCTTTCCTCGTTCATATTTATGTATCTGTGTGTTTTAAACACAATTGGAATAATTATTTGCGTGAAAGATTATTTCATATCCTGCTTTATTACTTAATGTTTGATTATAAACGTGTCCAGACACTTCAGATTATTTAGAAGTCTAAATTATTGATAACGGCGTGCGCTTCAGCTGCATGTGTATATCACAACTATTTAGCCAGTTTCCTGTTGTGGTTGAACACTTTGGAATTCCTTTGCCTGCTTATGAATGATGCCACACGACATATCATAAAATATCTCCGTAGAAGAGAGTTACTCTGCCAAGCGCTTAGGATGTTTAACTGGCACACGCATGTCCAGACTTCATTCTGGGGATCCTGCAGTGACTTCCATATCTACCAGCAGAAGCTGAATTGCAGCTATCTTGCCCAAAGGATGGATGAAGCTCAAAAGAGAACAGCTATTCAATTGGTGATGTACAATAGCACCACTCTGGGAGAGAGGTAAAGTTTATCTACCTGTAGTGGAATATATATTTTTTAAAAAATGTAGTGGCTTAATTTTTTTTAAAAAAATTATACCACTTCATCTACCCCTTCTCTAATGTTTCACCAGAGTTGACTCTGAGAAACCAATGAGTTTATTAGACTTGCATCCATAGCAATAGTAAGGGGTTTGAGGCAGTAGGATGAATGACTAGCAACCACGTTGGAAGGTCTGCATCCAATATGGGTGATGATCAGGCTGTGTAGCTGGAGTCTCCCCTCCCCCATAGTCATGGCCAGAGAACCCCAGGCTTTGTACCGTTAGGACAGAACTGCATACAGCTGGTTGGGAGAGGTGGCCGGATATCCAGGTGAGGTGATATCCTATGACCCTCCTTGTGACCTCCTTCTCTGAGGGAATGTTAACAGTCACCTGACCAGCTACAATCAGTAGGCCCAGGAGAATCCCTGAAGATGGCAGATGGTAGCTCAGAGAATCATCCCGTACAACTGAATATTTTGTTATTTTAGTGTTTGCTGCTTGTGGGACAGCCATGAGTGAAGTCATCTGCGGGAAAGGTGCTAGGTGTCAGAAGAGCCAGAAGGTATGCCTGGCAAGGCCAGTCCTTGTAGGAGAGGGTGTGTGTTGATTGCTGTTCCCATAGTTGTGACAAAATTCCCGTCAAAGTAACTTCAGAAAGGAAGGTGTGATGGTCAGTGTTAATTACCCCCTTGTAGAATCTAAAATCCCCAAGGAGGTGGGTTTTCATTTAGTCTCTGGCCTGCCTGTGAGGGATTATGTTAATTTACTGGGGATGAAGGACCCACTGTAGAAGTAGGTGGCACCATCCCCTGTGCTTGAGAGGTGATTCTGTAAAACGGAGAAAACTAGCTGAACAAGAGACTCATCACTCTGCTTTCTGATTGTGGATGAGATGCCCCCAGCACCTGCTGCCTTGCCCTTCCCACCGTGATGAACTAGACCTTGAACTAGGAGCCAAAGCCAGCCTTCCTCTGCTTCGGTTGTTCTTGTCAGAGCGTTCTGTTACAGTAACAGAGACAAGAAGTGCAGGCTTGTTGATTTTGTCGCTCAGTTTGGTTCCCCAGTCCATGATGGCAGGGAAGAGACAGGAATCAGAGACAGTCTGCCACGGTGAATGCTGGGTGAATGCTGGCGCTCGGCTTGATTTTCCTTTTGTATTCAGTCCGGGACTCCAGCCCAAGGAATGGTGTTACCCCATTAAGGTGGATCTTCCCAGCTCTCCTAACCTAATTTAGATTACTTCCTTATAGGAAGTAATCATTGTTAGAGGCTTGGTTCCCAAGTGATTCTAGAACTGTCATACTGGCACTCAATATCAACCGTCGCAGGATGTTTCGTTCTTCTGTTTTGAAATGGAGGCCAGGCTTCTGTGCACGGAGTCACCATCTGTCCTGGAATAGCTGCAGATATGGAAGATGTACGGAGAAGACAAGCTCGCCAGAATAGAGGCTCCAACATGTGGAAGGCAGGAGTTACTGCTACACGCTGTCTCTCGGCGGGCTGAAGGCCATTGCTCCAACACCTGCTTCTTTTCCTGGATGACCCTTCCTTGGTCCTCTAGATGCCGTGTCCCCTGCTTTACACACCCAAAACGACACAGCGGGGTCCACACGCAGCTCCTGCTGTCAGCTCCCCACGTTGTCACTCTTACAGGCTTGTGCCAGCTGCACACGATGTATGGCATGGGGACAGATGTGCCCCAGGAAATCTGTCCTGAGCTTGCTGTATCCTGGCCTGTGCAGCCCACCCTGTAGCTCACAGCTGCAGGTGCGGGGCTCCCCAGACAGCTGCAGTCATCCGCGTCCTGTCTGGGCTCTGTCCTCTCATCCCCTCCCTCTGTCCTACACTGGGCATCTCCAAGGGCCGCCTTGCTGGGAGCAGCTGTTGATTCGGATTTTCATCAGGACTTTTATAATTAAAATTCGAAGCTCTTCAGACATTTGCGTTCCATTACATTGAAGGAGCAGCTGTTAAAATTTGAGGTAGGGAACCAGAGGCTCTTGCAGTGCGCTTGGGGTTAGATTAATTAAGTATGTAGATGTATTTCCCCTTCTCACAGTCTGGGTATAGGACTGGGAAAGCAATCCCCAACCTCCCTGCTTTGCCCTAGTTCCTATATGCCAGGCGCTGCGTTATTTTGTATTACTTAGTAGTCTCAGAAACTAACTGTATGCATGGGTCAGATCCTGAGTCTGCTCGTCATTGTCCAGGTGACCTTGGAAAATCTACCTAATCTCTTTGCAAAATGAAGAGAAATGACACACAGAGGCCTGAGTTCAGTCCACGCCTAGATCAGTCCGGGTTCTTTAAAGGAACGGACCTCTTAGAATGAATATATGTTAAACGGAGGTTGATTAGATTGGCTTGCAAGATGCATCCAGCCTTGGGTAATTCAACAATGACTGTCTCACTCTGGAGAGGCTGAGAGTCCCACAGTGGCTCAGTCCTCAAGGCTGGATGTCTCAGCAGATCTAATCAGGTGCCAAAGCCCTGGAAGGTTCCCAGAGAGCTGCTGGTCTTCAGTCTGCATGGGTTCTAACACTGGTGAAGGAATACTGCAGGACCAGGGTAGATGAACTTACCAGGGAGCGTGAGGGAAGTGGGCAGAAAGCAAAGTTTCCTTCTCCCATGTTCTTTTATACGGGCTGCCAACAGAAGGCGTGGCCCAGATTTAGGCTGGGTCTTCCTGCTTCAAATAATCTGCCCAAGAACATCCCTTACAGGAGTGCACACCTGACTGGGTTTTAGTTGATTTTAGATGCAGTCGAGTTGAAGACCAAAGTTAACCATCTCTACGTGCCTAACTTGAGTTTGCATTTGTTACTAGAATTTCACCTATGCTCTCAATAGATTAGCATCAGACCTGGATTATAGAAGAGAAGAGGAAGGGAACCCTCTGCAGGTCAGGTCAGCGGCGTGTACAGGTGCCTGCAATAGGAGATCCGACAGGTATGGAAATAAAGATCCTTCCGTTGTCCCACCATGACTTTTCCCTTTTCTTCTCTTCCAGTCCTGGTGCAGATTTCTCGATGCCGGTCTTGCCTTTTGTCCTTCCCCTTAACCAGGATTGTGGCTTCAAGCTGGGAGTCACTAAACCCCTCATTAGATCCGTGGCAAGTGGGACATCCCAGAAGAATGAGGTTTCTTATTTGTCGGACCCTCAGCTTTTCCCATCTTTTCTTATCATAGAGATCTGAAGATATGTCTGTAGCAGCCTTAATACCTTATCTGCGTGCTATCGCCCTATTGTGGCTTCTAGTAAATCATATGTACACAGACACACATAGGTACATACACACTCAGGCACACACACAGATACACACACAGAGAGACAGACAGATAGACAGGCCTCCCCACACAGACATAGACACACACACAAAGACACACATAAACACACAGAAAAAGACATACACAGATCTAAATAGACATAGATCCACACAAACAAAAATAGACACACAACACACACAGACACATACATACATATGACAGACAGACAGACATAGACACACCACAAGACACACACATGGAGACAGAGACATACACTTTCAGACACACAAACACAGATACACACATAGACACACACACAAAAGCACATATAGAGACACACACAGACACACAGTCATACACAAGCTTGAAGTCACAGACACACATAGAGACACCCAGACACACAGGCATGCACATAGACACAGATAGACCCATACAGACACACACACACACAGACACATACATACATACAGGCAGACACATGGAGACACAGTCACATACAGAGGTACATATAGAGATACACACAGATACACAAACACAGACACACACAGAGATACACACACAGAGTCACAAACACGCATACGGACCTGGAGACACAGACACAGAGATCCCCCAGACACACAGAGACATATACACAGATACACAAACATGCAGATACACACACATGGACATACTGACAGCAAGATAACACAAAGACACACATGGAGACATAGATACATATACATAGGCACACAGAAACACACAGACATGAACTCATACACACACAGATGTACACATACATGGAGAAGCACACAGAGACACACATACACACGGAGATGCACAGATACACACACAAATACAGACCCATGCACAGACAGACATATGCACACATGAAGAAACACACACACACAGATACACAGACACACACACACACATACACACCAGCAGAAGAACGTCCCTTCCAAGCTCTCTGATCTGGAGCTGCAGTGTAAACAGCTCCCCTCAATGTGTGCTCCTTCTATGTGAACAGTGGCAGTGTTTGTGGCACCTGCCATTCCTAGCTGTGAGCACACCAAGCCCGGCTGCCACCCTGCTGGGGCTTGACATACATTATTTAACTTCATCCCCACAACAATCCTACTGGGAGGTATGATTTTTCTGTCTGCTGCAGATGAAGAAGTAAGATCTGTAAAGGTTCAGGAACAGATCCAGGGACTATGGAGCACAAGCATGAGGCTGGGATTGTTATTTGTTTGTGTGGTACTGACACACCCCGTGAGTTTACTCCTGGGAAAGTCATCCATTAGAATGCATAACACTCTGGTTCAAGATTCTCTGGAAAGGGTTCCCAGCAGGAGATTTCTGTCCCCCTGTGAAATATGTCCCCCTTCATCCTTTGTTAGATGCTGTAAGTCCCTTGAAGCATCAGATGCAGTGAAATGAATTGCAGTAAGAGTGGCTGAGAAAAAAAAATGTTCTTAGCTATCCAGACCTGCTGGTTTCTGGAGAGGAGCCAAGAAAGGGGTCTAGACTGACATGACCCCACTACTAGATCTGTGAACTAGAGAGGGTCAATGCCAAGGATCTAGGTTCATGTAGCAATAAAGAGGAGAGGGGCAGGGATGGACTCGAGGAGGGTGCTGGAGGGTGAAGGGTGGGAAGGGTATCCATGGACATTGCATAGGAGAAAATCAGTCTCCATCCTTCTAGCGCTCTGTATGCTAGTCCTCTGCATGCAAAGAGATGCTCTCAATGTCGGGGTATTAGTAATGTGATGACCTTCCAACATGGATGATCATTTTTGCCCTAGGGAAAGCAGGCTTCGTGATGAAAGCCCTAGGTAAGCAGTGCTATCAGGCAAGCAGTGCCATTCATACTATCAAGCCAATATTCGTGTTTCCCTGTCCCCCTCCCCTTGAATTTGTCTTTAGTTTTGTGGTCCGGTTTTGGTGAGTGAATCTTTCATCCATATATAGTAGTAATATGGAGATGCCCTTTAAGTAACAATTAAAAGTGAATATATATATATATATATATATATATATATATATATAGAGAGAGAGAGAGAGAGAGAGAGAGAGAGTTGGGGAGATGGCTCAGTCAGCAAGCATTAGGGCCTGCAGTTCAACCCCTGGAAGCAATGTAAAAACATGGGCATGGTCGCATATATTTATAATCCTTGTGTAGGGAAGATTGACATAGTTGGATTTCTGGAGCCCGCTATCCACCAACTCAAGTTGAACTGGTGAGCCCTAGTCCCCATGAAAGACCCTGTTGGAATCAAACAATGGCAGTATAGCTCCTGAAGAATACATAAGGTTTACCTTTGATCTTCACATGCATGTACACATGCATCAAGCTCGCATACACATAGCGCATGCGCATGCATACACACATACTTGTATCTCCTAAGTATTGGTGCAAGTGGCAGTATCATTTCCCAGAGGCCCAGGGGAGTTTTGCTTGGAAGTCAGTACTTCTGAAGAACTCGGATTTTCTGGCTTTAACAGTTTCACTGTCAGCAGGGTTAAGTTTCCATTTTGAAAGATGTCTCTCTCTTCTTCAAAAACTGCCATGTGTCTAGTAATTCTTATATTATGGCCATGAAACACCTGTGCTCGATGTCTGGGAGGCCTTTACGGGTGTGCATGCTTAGGGCCCATCCCTGTAGTAGAGGCTCAGAGTCCCCAGAGCTCAGCCCAGGAACCTGCATCTAATAAGCCCTAAGGGGGTTTGTATAACCAACAGACGTGGGGGACACCAGATGAAGTCTTGTGAACACAGACTTGTCAATCAAAGCCCTCTTCTGTCCACATTTCCGCTCAGTGCCACAAGCTCACCTAAACATTTTGAACCACTTTCTCTTTGCTGGGTAGTGAGGTTAATGCAGCTGTTTTAGGGGACTCCTATAGGCTCAGCCATTTTCCAGCTGTGATGTTCTCTGTGTAATCGAGCCAGTGTGTGTAACCTCGGCTTTCTTCACCTTGGAAATGTCAAAGTGATTTCACTTGTACTTAAGCCCTCGTGGTAAAGAGATTGAATGCTTGTATGGGTTTAGGGTATGTGGGCCCTATTTTATCCATTTTGCTTCTACGTTTGTACTTTTGGAATCAAGTTGTTTTTGTTCCCAGGGGTCTCAGGTGCAGCCTTGGATGCTGGCAAGCATTGTGTAGCTTGTTCATCAGACCATGGCTGCTGCTCTGCTTCTGTTACCAGAATGGAAGGCTGTTTTATACACGGG
This sequence comes from Alexandromys fortis, assembly GCF_014885135.2. NCBI lineage: Eukaryota > Metazoa > Chordata > Mammalia > Rodentia > Cricetidae > Alexandromys > Alexandromys fortis. The sequence continues at coordinate 5,313,071 of NW_026067952.1, forward strand.
TGCCATGGCCTTCCATTGCTGACTGTGTGCAGCATAAAGCCCAGAGATCTCCCAGGACTTTGCAGCACAGACTGTAATTGGGGAAAAAAAATGGGGTACTGATGACATCAGACACTCTCAAACAAGGGCACCCTGGACATGCCCACAGTACATGTGGGTTCCCTGGAATTAATGCCAAAGGCTCCCGGTTAGTTTGAATTTTATTGAGTGACCTTGTTCAGTCATCTGGCTTCTCTAGGCTCTAGTTTTTCTCAAAGGCAAAATGCGGTGATAATGAACCTGCCTCTTGGGGCTATTATCCGGATGACTGGGAAGATCCATGTGAGAAGTGTGTTGTCACCTAGGTGGTGGTGTGCGGGCGTTGTGTACCCATCTGTCACCTGGCAAGATATGTGCAGGCATTTCCCACTGTCTGGAAGTCTTCAATCAGTTTTAATCCCCGAGGTCTTGCACATTTAGAAGCTTTTTCTGTCGTTTGATTTAGAGATTGCAAATCCATGGGCCTTGAGCCCAGCTCATGGCACAGAACGTGTACTGTTCTGAATATACTGTTTTCTTAAGACATAGCTCTGGGGTGCTTTCTGAAAGGGCCTGTATTTTTCATTTTCTTGAGAACCCTGTTTCTCTTTATCTCCTAGACTGTGACTTGGTTCATTTTTTATTGTCTGTGAACAGAGATGCCTGGTGGTGACCTTCAATATTCTGGATTTCATTAGCATCTCCAGGTGCCGTGGATGGACATGCTATATGTATGACTGGCCCTCCCAGCCATACTTTAGATACATATCTGACATCAGTATCCATGGTTACAGGACAGAAAAGAAAATGGGAGGGTCTCCCTGACTCCATTATGGAGTCTTTTCTGTCTATGAAAATGGAATATTTGTTTCGTCACAAAATAGGTAGACACTGGACACTATAGGGGTGGAGAAAAACATAGCTTAGGATGGAGGTGCTACTTGGAGAGGGCTTCCTTGAGGAAAACTTGATGTCTCAACTTCACTTCCAACAGTTAGGATCCCATAGAGTCAGGGTGGTTTAGACTGCACCTGTCTACAACGATAAAGGTTTGAAGGCACTTAATGCTGCAGTGTGTTTGGTGACCTTGGTGAAGATGCGCAGGTCCGTTGATCCTGGCAGCAAGGGAGTCATCTGGACCATCACAGTCAGACTTCTGGAGACAGCCATATTCTTCTCCAGAGTGTGTTACTGCCTAGAATTAAATGAAACACCTACCAGTGATATGGGTGAATTAGGAAACCCACCAGGGAGGCTGAGATGCCAAGGGAAGGTATGGAGGGACAGGCTGGGAATAAGGTTGACACTGTCAACTTTAGATATGAAGGCAAGAAAACTGAGGCATAGTCATATGGATGTGGTATGTAGGTAGGTAGGTATGTATGTAGGTAGGTAGGTAGGTAGGTAGGTAGGTAGACGGGCAGACCAATGTGAGTTTAGTGAAGAAGACTAGAATAAAATTATATAGTTATGGTCATTGTGTGGGTATTATTCTGTGGGCTTGGATGCAGTAGTCAAGATGAGGTGGGGGGTACTGAGTCCTGAGCACTCTAATGAAGGGCTCAGGAAGAGCAGAAGAGCCCAGCAGTGGGGTTCAGCAGAGTAAGCTGTAGTCTAGCAGAACCATGTCCAAACCCCAGAGGTGGGGGCGGGGCACCAGCTCCAGCAACACTGCTCCTGGAGTCAATGTGATGGGGACTGAGATCTGCCCTTCAGATTCAGCCAAACGACGACAGCAGAGGTGACCTTGAGAAGAACAGTTAAGTCTCCTGCTGTGTGTGAGAGCCGCGGTAGCAGGTACAATGGACATCAAGGGGACAGGTACAGTGGATACCGAGGGGACAGAAACCCCGAGTTTGTTTTATCTTGTTCTCAGAAGAGCAAAGAGATGATGATGTGCGTGACTTTGACACACCTACATCCACTTCCGTTCTGAAAGAAAGTGGGGTAGCAAAACCTTATCTCAGCAGTCTTGGAACATGGAGATTAAAAAACAAAACCCCAGCCACACCTGCTCTGCACAGTCAGTGGTTCAGTGCTTGCGTTTTCATAGCCCCATCCTCCCCTCTACTTCCTTACTATGCGTTCAAGTTTGTCTTTTTTTTTTTTCATCGTTGTTTTCAAACCTACTAGAACGTCTAACTCCAGCTCATTTGGTATCTTGCTTTTCTTGCTTAACACTCCATCACGAGCGTTTTCCCATGCTGTCTCTTTGCCACGGTAACCTCAGGAGTTAGAATTCACGCGAGCTCATTAGGACCTGTTCCCAGCCTCCATATTTCCTGTGGAATCTGAAGCTAATGAAGGGGCTGAAGAAAATGTCTGTAAATATTTTGTTGTTTTGCAAACACAGGCGCTCTTAAATCCAGTTTAATGATCGCTCAGTTTAATTAAACCCTCTTGGTCTTATTTGTTACCCCGCTCTCTGCACTGATTAGCGCCCGGCCTGAAAGGAGAAATTCAAACGTGTGTTGCTGTTGCTTTGCTCGTTCTCTCTCCTCACCGATGTGAAGGGAGAAATTCAAAAGCAGGAATGGGAATCTGTGTTGTGTATTCTTCTGGCTGAACTGCACAGAAGCCTTTTGTTTAGATGAGGGGTTGCAGATCTTTTATGTGTGCGTGCCTCGCGCCCTTTGGAAAACGCATTAAGATGTTTCTTGTTTAGAACATTTATGTGCACAACAGAGTGAAATTCGGTCATGCTGTGTGATCATATCATCCATGACATTTGCATGGGCAGTTGTTCCTTTACCCTAAAAATCTCTTTTCTCTTCTTTCCTTCTCTGTCAGTTTCCCACTTACTTCCCTCCCCAGTGACCCTCTGCCCCAGGCAGCAAATTTCTCCACTTTTTGCTACTATAGTTTTGCCATTGCTACCATTTTATATAAAAGGAGCCATAGGGTGTGTGGTCCTTTGTGCCTGACTTTGTCATTTCGGCTATTCTTTTCTTGATTTGACCATCCTGTGCATGATCTAGGCTCACGCTGGGGACTCTCCCATATCAAGAAGCGACAATGCACTTACTGTTCCTTCCTCTCTCTGACTCACCTCATTTTCCTTGTTCAAACTCATATTACTGTGGCTGTGATCACCTAAGAGCCTTTGAGTGTGCTGCTGACCATTTAGCCGTTTCTCAGTTGCTGTAGTTCCAGGCTGGCCTTGGGTCACCTAAGCTCTTACGCAGTGGACTGGAGTCCTAGGGAGGGAATGGCCTCTGAGAGCCACACACTGGGAATTGCTTATTGTTAAAAACCACCCTTGGGTAATCCTTTAAGGCTTCTGTGATAAAGCATGTTTGGTGAGTGCTTCTAAGGCACAGTGCCTTTTATAAGATTTGTTGAGCTGGGGCTGGGGAGATAGCCGAGTCCTTAAAGCGCTTGCTGTGCAAACCCCAGGGCCTGAGTTAAAACTGCAGGTCACACGTAAAAAGTAAAAAGTCCTGGGCGTGGTAGCATTCTCTTGCAATTCCATTTCTGGGGAGGGTAGAAACAGGCAGATCCCTGGGGCTTGCTGGCCAGCCAGTGTAGCCTATTTGGTGAGTTCTAGGCCAATGAGAGACCTGGTATCAAATAACAAAGTAAGTAGTTCCTGAGGGATGACATCCATAGTTGTCCTCTAGCCTTTACAGGCACGTACACATATGTGTACAAACACACACACACACACACATCTATCTATTGAGCTAGACGACGTGAATAGAATGTGTAGAACAAAAATCAGTGCCCACCTCAGTAGACCTCAATAGTGCTCTCTGCATTGAATGGATGGGTAGATGGGAGGGCCTAAGGTTTGCTTGCCTAGCTACAGGGATTTCTCCTATTCTGTTTTAGTATTAAGTCTCTGACTTTCATTCAAATGATCTGTTTTTGAGCGGTAGGGATTTAACGAGCTAATATTTTCAAAATAAAGCCTACAGTTGGCACCTAATATATTCAGCAAGATGTTTCATGGACTGGCAGCTTGTGCGTGCCAGATCAGAAGCACGTGCAGCTCACTTTTGTTTGTTTGTTTTTTAAACTTAAGGGCTTAGGGCACTTGGCCTTAGCATTTCCCAACTGCCATTTCCGGTGGGGCCCCCATATTAGCACCATCTCACGTCTCAGAGGCTTGGTCTCTTCCTTACTTTATCAGCAGCTCATAGCTCGACGTTCCAGCCCAGATGGTGGGGTCCAAGCACCCTGGATCCCCGGAAGGGAGAAAAACCCGGGGAAAGAAAAGCACCGTGCACATCGGTTTCACAGGCTTTCCCTGCTGCTCTTAGTTGTGCTGTCTGACAAGAGCCTTTGTACTCCCAGCTGCTGACCACGGCAGGGACCATCCCTTGGGGTTTCCTTGATTGAGAACCAGCCCTGAAAGGTTGGACAGGTACCCCCTGTAGTCTGTGAAGAGAGCACAGCTCCAGGAGTGTTTGGGGTTGAGTTTCAAGGCACAGATGATAAACTTTTAGTGTTGTCCTGTTTCCTGGTGGCAGACCTCAGCCTGAGACAGCCCGGATGTCGTGCCCTGGGCAAGGTTTGTTTTATGTTTTAGAGAGTTATGTGGCTCATGCAGCATGAGCTAGAAGAGCCTCTCCCCGAGTTCTGAGTGGGAAGGGTGCTATAGAGAACCGCGGGCTGGTTCAGTCATTGAGGGCACCTGGATTCAGCCTCTTCCCTTAGAGACCTAACTGATTTGCGTGTGAGAATACATGCCTTCCACCATGTGTTCTTTACCCTCATAGTGTCGTTCACGCTTTGTGAACTGGATGTCAGTCCCAAGTGGTGGTTGGGACTGTGTCTCCCTTCATCTTGAACTGCAGACACCGTCAAAGGACAAATTATAACTGTGAACAGCCAGAAGAAAAGATTTAGGAGGGAGATGCTGTGGTCGTTTGAATGTAGTTGGTCCCCATAAGCTCATAGAGAGGGTACAGTTAGGAGGTGCGGCCTTGTTGGAGGAGGTGTGTCACCCTGGAGGTGGGCCTTGAGGTCGTCTGTGCTCAAGCTACATCCAGCATGGCACACAGACTCCTTCCGCTGCCTGTTAATCAAGATGTAGAACTCTCAGCTACCACGCTAGACCATGTGTCTCTGCGTGCTGTCGTGCTTCCCACCGTGATAACGGACTAAAAAGCCTCTGAAACTGTAAGCTGCCAGCTCAGGTAAATGAGTTGCCGTGGTCATGGTGTCTCTTCACAGCAACTGAAACCCTAACTAAGACAGATGCTATCAAAACAGAAAGGAGAGTTACAGTGATGTTTGGTTAGGGTGTGTTGGTTTGTATCTGAACTATCCCCCATATGATGGTATGTTATGGTTGTTCTCTAGCTGATCATGCTGATATATTTTTTCTTTTCTTTTTATTGATTTTATTGAGCTCTACATTTTTCTCTGATCCCCTCCATACCTCTCCCATCCTCTTCAGCCCTCTCCTATGGTCCCCATGCTCCCAATTTACCCAGGGATTGTTTGTGACTTACGCCTTCACCTGAGCTAGAAGGAAAACTGTATCTGGAAGGCAGAGAGAGCAAGCGAGAGATCCCTGGTACTCGGACTCAGGTGGGCAAAGACATTGTAGGAACAACAAGCTACTCTGAGACCCGTGACCACTCGGGAGTGTAGCTAGGGGAATGAGAGGCAGCTGCACCAGTCAAAGGACCGATTCCTGGGGCCTCTCCTTTACACCTTGTCTAAAAATGATGCAGGGTGAAGGAGGAGAGTTCACCGCTTCTGTCTCTCACCACCAGGTTCCAACTTAGCTGGCATTCCTATCCCCGGCTTTGTGGCTCCTGGAGGCCCTTTCTGTAACGGTGATATCATAACAGTGATATAGGGCTTACTTCTCAAGGTCCTCAGCCCCATGGAGTTCCCTTCCATTCTGGACTGATTGGAGGGCAGAAAACAATGTGGTTTCCCTGGCTGTCTTTAACGGTTCTCAGATCTTCTTTCGGTAACGTCCTCTGAAACAGCGGCCATTCATCTGTCTCCAGGAGTAAGACTATGGAAACATTGTGAAATACACCATTACAGCAGCTGCCTCTGCTACTCCGAGATCCACAGATCAGGGTATGTGGGCGAGTCTGATCCACTCTGCCCACGGATGCATGTTACCTCCCTGGGCAGCCTGCCCCAGTACCGGGCAAAGGCAGAAAACCAACACAAAGCTTTTGTGTGTTTTAGAATGCAGCTTGCTGGGGACTTTCAAGGCAAGCCAACTACTGTCAGGGCAGGGACTCCCCAGTCCTTCCTCGTAGCCCTGCCAGGTTTGAGAGCTCTTTCTCAGAGACTGAATGATCTTTCTGCAGGGACCTCTCTAAACTGAACCGTAAGCTTAGATTTTGTAATGGAAGCTCGGTTTTCTAAACACATGGTGTAGTGCAGCTGGGCTCCCAGAGGGGCCCTAACATGGCAAAGGCGGTAATTCTGGGAGCCATTTTCTCTTTCCTCTGACCAGGAGACATTAACAAAGATATTAGCACAACCATTTTCCTTCAATGGCCAAAGTTTGGGTTGCCTCTGTTTCCTTAATTCTATCTTTCTTTCCCACCCCCTCTTTATCTCTGAGTTTATTAAGTCATTGGGTTGCATATTTGTGAATTAAGCCATTTAGGGAGGGCTGAGGGTTCAGATAATTGGAGGGGGGAAAGGTGCCCTAGAGCCATGTTTTCAAGGCTCCCGACGCACTCAAATTAGGTGCTGTGTGTTTGGTTATTTTTTTTTAACTTTATGTTAAAGTTTCAAATATATACGAGGAGGTAAACGGCTTCAGTGAGTACCACCTTGTGGTTGATCTTTCACTCGTGCCCAATCCACTCACTCTTATGTGCCATTAGGATGCTTTTCCCCATTTCTGAGCAGATCGGCTCCTGCTGCTGTTGGTTATAAAACCCTCCCTTCACCTTCAGCTGCTGCTCCCTCCTGATGTTTGGTGCCTTCGTGTCATTCTCACGTCAGCAGAGAATCAGGTGCGAGGAGTCGGGTGTTGTATAATCTGTTGCCTCTCTCTTTGAGTGACCAGAAAGCATTTGTTCTTTGTTTTTGTTGTCAATAGTTCTGCCATTTTTATTGCAAAGTGCTTTTCCATTGTATAGAAGCAAATGTATTTTTTTTAACTCATGTTCTAAGGATCCAAGGAGTATGGAGATGGGAAATTTGGTTTTGATGTGTAACACAGACAAATGTACTTAATGGGCCTCGGCTTCTGAGAAAAGGGGCGCTAGCATAGTTAACTTGTCATCCATGTTTCCTTGAAACAAGGTGCCATGACCAGAATATAATATAGAATAAAATCAAATTGAAATGAGCAGGTTATGGGCTAGAGAAGTCACTGTCCATCTGGCTTACACTTAAAGTACTTCTAGGAGACAGTGTGGAAGAAGAGATAGCCTAGGAGAGGCCCACACTCCACTTCTCAAGAAGACAAAGACAATTGGGTCGTGAAATTTGTCAGGAATGTTTAGGACACCCACCCAAATGAAGATGGATGTAGCTATTGAAAACAAAACAGAAGAAAATAAGAAGAGTCACATGTCTATGCTGGTAAGTGTTATGGTAAAGGAACAATACAGAGCTATATGATAGAATTTATAAAACAGACTTCAACAACCATATGAATAACCCAATAACCTCAAGAAGGGACTTGACAAAATCAGTTTGTGTGTGTGTGATTTTTCCTTTTCTTCTTTCTTTCTTTCTTTCTTTCTTTCTTTCTTTCTTTCTTTTCTTTTCTTTTCTTTCCTTTTTTTTTTTTTTTTTTGAGACAGGATTTCTCTGTAGCTTTGGAGCCTGTCCTGGGGGATTAAAGGCATGCACCACCACCACCTGGCTTCAAAATCCAGTTCTTATGGTGGCTTACAAGCCAGCAAGTAGACCAGTACCCCTAGGAATTGTGAGATGGAGACTTGTTGTTCTCAATAAACAATATTCTAATCTACACCTGGTTTTATAGTTTGCCATAAAGGCAATAGGAACATTGTGATTAAAGTCACTGTTAGAGCTGTCTGAAAGCCTGGTAACTCACCTGAAGAGATGTAACACATACTGTTATATGTTAAATTGTATCGAGTGAGGTCGCTGGGATACACTCCAGTCAAGGACAGCGTGGAAAGGAGAAGGGTAGCTGCAGAGAGGGAAAAGTCGTCATGTGTAAACTGGAAGAAATGGCGTGTGAAGATGGAGTTGGGGGTGGGTGGGAGTAGCAGCAATCTCTGAGACAGTCTTAAGAGCAGCAGTCAATCTCTGGGAACTGACAGCCCCGAGAACGAGCCAGCCCCACCCACCCGTTCATTTCCAACGTCTGACCTCAGAACTGCAAGGCAAGGCCTTTTGTTCAAGCCACTTGGTGTGTGGGGCTTGTTTTAGTGGCCATGGGGCACAGGTATGGCTCCTAGTCCTTCACTGGCACTCACTGTGTACCAGGCCCTGCTTGGAAACCTAAGGCAGAGGCTTTTTACCATGTTTTCCAAAGGCCGTTCAGCTCATCAGAGGTGGAGCGGGGATTTAATTAGCGGCAATCTGCTTTCTGAGCTACATCATTAGCTCTATCATATCCAGACCCATGAGAATTATGCAGGATCTCCCAAAAGTGCTTTTGAAAGTAAAGTGCAAGAGCCCAAGAGATGCTGCAACAGTTAAAGGCTACTTGCTGTTCCTGCGGAGGACCTGGATTTGGCTCCCAGCACCCAGGTCACGTGCCCTACAACTGCCTGTAACTCCAGCTCCAGGGGATTGGCTGCCCTCTTTTGCCCTCCTTGGGATCCTGGGTGTATGACATGCACACATATGCACTCAGACATACTCACATACATATACAACCATAAATAATTTTTTAAAAAAGCAAAATGTAGTTAGATTCATATGCTTATCACCCGCTGTTGTTATTCCTGGATGAATTAAATATTTAAATGTACTTATTACCTAACAAAAGAATCACAGATGACATAAGGGCATATTAATTTCTTCTGTGGTATCAAACCTATGTAGATATTCTATGAAGAAAAATGTAGCACCTTGGGATAGGATTTCTAGATTTTGCTTCATATTCTACATTACACGTACATCAAAAATTATTCAGAGGATAGAAAAAAACCAGACCCAGAAAGAGGAACATGGGATGTACTCACTCATATTTGGTTTCTAGCCATAAATAAAGGACATTGAGCCTATAATTCGGGTTCTTAGAGAAGCTAAATAAGAAGGAGAACCCAAAGAAAAACATATAGGCATCCTCCTGAATATTAACCTTTATCAGGCGATGAAAGGAGACAGAGACAGAGAACCACATTGGAGCACCGGACTGAAATCTCAAGGTCCAAATCAGGAGCACCAGGAGAGAGAGCACGAGCAAGGAACTCAGGACCGCGAGGGGGGCACCCACACACTGAGACAATGGGAATGTTCTATCGGGAACTCACCAAGGCCAGCTGGCCTGGGTCTGAAAAAGCCTGGGTTAAAACCGGTCTCGGTGAACATAGCGGACAATGAGGACTACTGAGACTCCAAGAACAATGGCAATGGGTTTTTGATCTTACTGCACCTATTGGTTTTGTGGGAGCCTAGGCAGTTTGGATGCTCACCTTACTAGACCTGGGTGGAGGTGGGTGGTCCTTGGACTTCCCACAGGGCAGGGAACCCTGATTGCTCTTTGGGCTGACGAGGGAGGGGGACTTGATTGGGGGAGGGGGAGGAAAAGGGGAGGCGGCGGTGGGGAAGAGACAGAAATCTTTAATTAATTAATAAAGAAATAAATAAATTAAAAAGAAAAAAACAGAGGATCACTTATAACTGAAAATGCATTAAATAGATTAATATCTTGACTGTATAATAACACAAATTAGAATAAACAGCCCAATCATAAATGACCAAAGGGCATAAGTAGATAATTTATGAACGAAGAAATAGCAATGGTTGATTGAACTTATGAAAAATGTTCAAGCTAATATTCAAATAAAAACTGAAACAAAGAGCCTCTGTAGTTCACCAGTTAAATTGACAAAGATTAAAAATAATGATTATATTCAATGCTGGTGAGAGAGCAAGGGATTTGGACAATAATTCTATATTATAAGTTTTGTTAATTGTAATAACTGTTCTGGAAGGTGATTTGAATATGCATATATGTATATAATTATAATTCAGATTCTTCACCCCTAAAAATCCAATGTTCAGAAAGTTATCCTAAGGAAAGAAGTATAAGTAGGACTTAAGGTTTGTTTCCTTGTTTTATGAATATTAAAATATGAAAACAACAAAAAATGATAAAAGATTTGACTTATCAAAGGCATATAAGATATTATATCAAGCACTAATATTTGTCTTTTGAATAGTAAAATGGCAAAATATTTCCAATATAACAATGCAATATAAAAGCTGGTTGGGTAGAAACCTCTTTATACATCATGCTTCTAATATTTTTAAGAAAATAAGTGCACGTATCTCTAAGTAGAAAAGGAAAAACTCAGCAGCCATAATCAAATGTGACCAGGTTAACTCCTGGAGAGAAGAGTTTGAAGAATATTGTGTTCTTCATTTTTTCCTGCAATTAAAAACTATCATTTTTTGCATTTAAATAAAACCAACAAGCATGGCTTATATAGTCACATGCATATGTAGGCATAAAATACAAATAAATGTATGTAGGATGCTCCTATGTAGCATGTATACAACTTTCTGGTGTCAGTTACAGCCCCCAAATGTGGTGTTTTCCAATGTATGGCATTAAAAGATATTTTGATGCTTGTGACCACCCTCAGCATCTCACCCTCACACCCTGGATCTTGCCGAATATCTGTGGCTATAGGATAACCAGAATTGGTAGGTGCTCCTTACTCTCTATCAGTACTTAGGGATTCCTAAAATATGAACTATTAGGTTATTAATACATTTTACAAATGCAAATCCTTGGTCATAATAATAATGATTGTATATTTAGCTTTTAAAGTACATCAGACTTCTCGCTTCTGGATGCTTATGGTCTCTTTAAAGTTTTGTGTGTGTGTGTGTGTGTGTGTACACACAAAAGTGCTACATACCAAGATAAGACTCACAAATGATATGGTATGACCGTGTTAACTTTGGGAGGGAGATACTGTGATTTAAGAGTGGGCTCTTGTGAAGCATTTAAGGAAGACTTGCTTTGTCATCACATCTGCCTCAGTCCCATCTTTATTTTGTGTAACTGTCTTTTACAATATCCCTGTGGGTATCATTGAATAAAAGAGCCGTCTTGAGGCTCACTGCAATGTACAGCCCCAGTATACACTCCTCACTCATCTGTCTGGTTGATTCCAGAAAATTGCAGCTTCCGTGGGGAGTCACCGGAACCAGTTCCTTTTACGTTCACCCCTTGTCAATACCATTTCTTCTGTTTAAGTTTTCCAGGAACAACTAGACTGTGAGACTTGCTAGTCTGTGAAAGTTCTCTCACTTCTCAGAGGACTAGGACGTGAAGAAGGGTCACATGAAGACTTCTACTGATTCAACCACATGGTTTCAAGCTGTTCCCAGTATGGTTCTGGCATACAGTTGGCAACAATGGTCATAGCTTGTCTGTGTGTGTGTGTGTGTGTGTGTGTGTGTGTGTGTATGTGTGTGTGTGTGCATATGTGTTTGTGTGTACACATGACCAGCATGCCCAGGGATCGCCTCTCTTCTCCTCCGTGGGGATTAGAGGCTTGTGATGATGAGCTTGGCTTTTATGTGAGTTCTTGGGATTTGAACTCTGGTCTTCATGCTTGCTCTTTACCTAGTGATCTTTCTTCCTGGTCCCTAATTCTGTTTCTTACGGCGAGCCGCGAGGAGGTTCCAGGTTTTAGCTTCTGTGAGAAATCTTTGTTAAAGCTTCCAGTGACGATCAGGGTAATTCTAGTGTGTCTAAATCAAAACAGCTTCAGACTCCCAACTGGGCGGCAGGCTTCCCAGATGATCCTCAGGGCCTGCGGGCTGGAGTGTGTCAGATGGTATGGCCTGGGGCTTCTTATGAAAACATAATCCAAATATCGTCAGCCAAAGCACCTGTTGGATCGAAGCGGCTAAGGCTGACAGCTTTGTAGCATCCACTTACAGGGTTCAAAGGTGGGATGGTGGCATGGGGAGAGAAAAGCAGCAGAGAGCCGTGGGAGAACAGGCAAGACTGAAATAAGCAAGTCTGAAGGGGCTTAGCGTGTCTCAGAAAACTGGGCAAATGTCCAAATTGCAGTATTTTGGCAGATCTGTGGACAATAGCAATTTTTTTTAATCACTGTGGTTGCATGTGTTTATCCCAGAGGTGAAATCCGGAATGTTTATATGAAAGCAAGCGCGTGTAAGGAAATGGAACATACCTTGACTCTGAGACCCAGCTCATCTCCTACCTGCACCCTAGAGTGAAGTTAGGAACGTGAGACAGGCTGTGTCCAGGTGTAGTAGAGGTTGGTAAATGCTGGGCAGTTCATGGACGCCTCCACCAGAATGCGGCATGAGGACCGGCAAGATGGTTCAGAGGATCAAGGTGCTTTCTGCAGAATTCTGGAAATTTAAGTTCAACCCCTGGCACATGTAGATGTGAAGGAGAGATGATATAGTTCCCTCAAGGTTTCCCTTCCTGTGGTAAAACACCACAGACGCACTGTGAAACTCCAAAGCCCAGAGAGGGGCCTGGCAGTTTGTTCAGAGAGTCGTATACTTTATAAAATGATCCAAAGCAAGATCATTCTAGAGACACTTGGTTAAGCCTGCCGTATGGTTTCCCCTCCAGTTCGCTTTTCATCATTCTTCTCTTTTGAATGTGAAAGGCAGGAGGCAAGGTCTTTGGAGTAGTCAGATTTCTTTAAGCATGTATACAAGCGGAAGTTAAAATTTAGTCTGGGTTAATAGAACAAGCACAGTGTGTGTGTGTGTGTGTGTGTGTGTGTGTGCGTGTGCGTGTGTGTGCGTGTGTGTGTGTGCATGAGAGAGGAGATTTTCATAACTAGTTACTGTGTACATGCCCGGTGCTATCAATTCATAGCTTATTTATTATAATTTAATACCCAAGAGCACAGACAATAACCTGGAATGTTATAGCACATAGATGAAAGGAATATCATAGATGAGAATTTTCAAGAGTCCTAACTGTGATATGAACTTGAAGGAGAGTTTAAACTTGCTATTCATCATAGAAAAATAGGCCTGGGAAGATGGCTCAGTGGTTAAAGTACTTGCCTTACAATTTTAAGGGCTGAAGTTTAGATCACTACAACCAGATGGGCATGGTTGTTTATCTGTAATTCTAGGCAGAGACTGGGCATCCATAGAGCAGTTTGGCCATCAAGACTAGACATAGCTATGAGCTCTGGGTTTGGCTGAGAATGCCTCCATGGATAAGGTTGAGGAGCAATTGAAGGTGATTTCTGACATCAAGTCCAGGTCTCCACATGTATATTCACCATCCCACACAGGTGCCTATCCACATGCAAAAACATGCATGCACTCACATGGATAGCATACAGAGTCATGGAGAGCGACAAAGGAAAATACTAAGTGAAGAAGAGATATTAATCAAGCTGCAAGAGGGGATATTTTTAGTGTCTGTCTCTAAAAGCATGATACTGTGAAGCTGCTGGCTGTTGAGAAATGATCCCAGGAACAGCGTCTAGAAAGTCAGAGAGAAGATAGTTCCTAATGCTGATAGTTTTCAGGGTAATGCAATGCTTGTAGTGGTTCTTGGTTACTAGAATTTTATTTTTTCTTGTAACTCCTTTTCTCATTTTAAATAAATAGGGTCTATTCCAATTTTATATTCTTTTCCTGGAAGATTGTACCTTTGCCAATGTGTTTATCCTTCAAGCTTCACAAAGCTCAAAATGCTTCTGGAAGGGCCACAGAATTATCTTCTTCTAATTAGACCTTCACTCTGGGAAAGGATGAATGACCCGTCCCGGGTCCTGGCTCATGAGCTGGGCAGCACACACAAGCAGGGATTCTTCGGGGTTCTTCTCACCCATTGGATGCACTCTGCGTCCTCAGCAGGGTGTGTCGCCACGTGGGTTTGCTGTGCTGGAGCTGACTCCAGTTATATCTGTAATGGCTAGGACCCTGGATGACCAGGGAAGGTTCTCTGCTTAGCCTTCTTCAGAACTTTCCTTCTCCAGGAAGTATTCACAGACTTGGTGGCTTACAGAAAACGCGTCCCTTGTAGTGGTCTTAGAGTTGAGTCCGCCTTTTCAGTGTGACTTGTACAGGGCTCATGGCTACTTGTTGTTTGGGGTGTTGCTGCTGGCACTCCTCTTCAGAGCCATTTTGCTATTGTGTTCTATTTTCATTCTGCTCTTAGCTCTTGCCCTTCCAGGGTGAAGGTTCTACTAGACTCGTTCAGAGAGCTGACATGCAGCAGTGAGGTAGGAGAGCTGTTGGTGCAGAAAGCAAAGGGTGCTGAAGTGAGGTACCCTGCCCCCCATGTATGCCACTCTGGGTTCAGTGTTTTGCATTTTACTTACTTTTTCTGAGAGTCGTTAGGAATCTACAAATGTATCACCTAATCCTGTCATCGTCTCATTTTACCTCAGTTTCTCTCTGTGGCTTTTTATTCGTGTGTGTGTGTGTGTGTGTTTGTGTGTGTGTGTGTGTGTGTGTGTGTGTGTGTGTGAGAGAGAGAGAGAGAGAGAGAGAGAGAGAGAGAGAGAATATCTATGTGAGTATGTGGGAATTTGTGTGTATATTTATGTAGAGACCACTTCAGGTATTATTCTTCAGTTAACTGTTTATCTTACTTTTTTTGAGACAAGATCTCTTCTGGGTCTCTTGGTGGCCTGGAACTCTCCACTTCAGCTAGGCAGGCTGGCTAGCAACGCCCAGAGATCCACCTGTTTCCATTCCCCCAGTTGTAGGATTACAAGAACACACCTTCACACAGGTTTTTCACAGAGGCTCTGGTGCTTGAACTCAGGTCCTCGGGCTTGTGCAGCGAGCATTTACTGTCCAAACCATCCCCCAGCCCCTCAATGAGGACGCGTTGTGCTTTCTAGCTCACGCCAGGGCTCTTTTCAGTACACGTTAGCAATGCTTTCTTTTTCTATTTCTCTTGAATTCATTTTCCTAATCTCTGATTCTTATTTTCCTTCCATTTTTTTTATTTCATGACTATAGGTAGGAGATATCAGGGGAGGGAGAGATGGAACCTAAACCATGTCTTCTGTTGATGTGGTTTCTAATCATTATTAGATGTGGTGCATTTTTGAACTTGGGCATTGACAGTATGGAAAAACCACACAGCCAGCCTAGTTAATTCTAGGCAGAGGTTTAACAGTTTTCCTGTAAATTCTAACAAGGGTCTAAAAGTTTGCCATTTGCATCTCAAAATTCATTTGTTTCTGTAATTGTGTTACCTTTTCCCCCATCTCCTTCCCTGTCTCACCGCTATGCTAGTTCCTTTGCACTCCCTCTGAAAGTTTCCCCCTTTTCCAGGAGTTTCATGGTCATTGGGGAAAGGTTCTATGAGAGACAGCCAGGCGCTTCCATCCAGATCCATCTTCAACAGAGTGCACTGGGCCAAGGTCACGCAGCCGGCTGGCGGCAAAGCCAAGTCTTCAATGCAAGGTTCTTTTCTCCCAGGCAAATCCTCAATCTTCAGGACCACCTGCCTCCTTGTCCTGTCAGGGCCTGAGTTATTATGTGATTTAGCAAGTGGCAGCTTGGTAAAAGTTCATTTCTGTTTCAGAGAGTTTTTGCCTGAGGTGAAGTCATGTTGGCAGGGGCTAAACTTCTGCTTTGGGCCTGCATGGATTTAAAAAAAAAGAGTGTGCATTGAGCTGGGAATTGCTAAGTGCTTGTTCTAGAGATGAGAAACGTGTTTGTGTGTCCTGGACATGAACTTCAGGCGTCCGAGAGGCCAGGATGATGCGGCTTTGAGGTACTGGTTCTGCTTTATGCTGGGTACCTTAGCAAGCAATCATCCTGCCTTTTGAAGTGTTCATCAAAGGCCACTTCTTTAATTCTTACAAATGGTTCTCCCTTTCCATTGCGATATGCCTCTGCCTAGGTGAGTTTTACCTCTGCTGGGAACCAAAATGTCAGTATTTGAGAATGGACAGGCTGTACCGAGGACAAACTAATACAGCTCTCCCAACAGTTAATCTTACCATCCCTGAGACCAAGATCTGTGGGTGGACCCAGTACTGGCATTTGAGTGATTTAAGCTTCAAATTATTTGAGGCCACTTTATGCTTTGTCCTTAAAAAGCCCTTTATTCGACATTTAATGTCCATCTAAGAGGTCATGGTAGATGAAGCCATCTGGCTACCACAGCCTGACTTGCCAAAGCTGAACTGTCTGAAGGGGCTTCCATGAGCAGTTATATTTAGCATAATACTCAGACCTCAGTAAATATGCTATCTGCATAGTTACTGGTTTGGTGATTTATGGAACTCTGGGTGCTATTACCAGGCTTAATGAATGGATGGGACCTTGGTCTTTACTTTAGGCAATTAAATGTTAATATACTTATAAAATTAAAGCATGTGAACTTCTATCCATCAGCTGGACCTTGCTATCTCTTAGGATTTTGTATGCATGACATTGTGAAATAGACAGATGATGGCATCTAGAAAATGGCCAGAATCAGCCGACAGAGGGGATGTGCACTGGATTCTGAAGTTGTAATGGTTTCAGCTCATTCACCTCCTCTATGATTGATAATTAAATCGTGGCATGTCTGTTCTGATCTGGTAAGACCATGAGAATCCATGATGCTGGGTGGTGGTGACACGCGCATTTAATCCCAGCACTCAGGAGACAGAGGCACGTAGATCTCTGTGAGTTCAAGACCAGTTTAGTCTGCAAAGCCAGGTCCAGGATAGCCAGGGCTGTTACACATAGAAACCCTGCCAAAACCAAATCAAACCAAAACAAAACAGCAACAACAAAGAAAACAATAAAGAGAAATATCTGGCTTGATTCTGGGGCCATAAAATACGATATTTAATAAGCCCACTTTCTGTAGACACCTTCCATTCATTCCCTCACTCAGTGCTGTGTTTCCCTCAGACTGTAGATGAGTCCTGAGTGTTCAGTGATGAATTAAGTGGACATAGTCTTCCTACCTCAGACGGTGACCTCCCAGGGGCAGACAGTAAATGAGTGTTTGAGCATCGGGAGACTGCAGCCAGGGTGCAGAGGCAGCAGCCTCCTCAAGCGCAGACAAGAGGGGAGGGGCTATTTTTGTCTGGATATTTGAAATCTTCTCAGGGATTTGAATTCTCATGGGGAATCATCTGGAGTGAATCTTGAGAAGCCCCGGTGTGTGAATGATCTGAGCAAGAAGTGCAAAGATCCTAAGCACACCGGGATTTTGGCTTTGGCTTCTGAGGACTCCCCATGCTGAGTACTCCTGCCAGAAACTTTCCTCACCTTACCCCAAAGGATGGAAAGTTTTCTCCCTGAGATGGGGCATGACCTATGGTCCTCTCTGTCTTTTACCATTCCCCTCTAAATAAAAGTGAAAGAGACGTCGCTATTGTGTGGGAAAAGATCAAAGTTGTTCTTCTGGCAGCGGAAGGGGTGAAGGTCTGGCCAGGGTTCACGACTTCCGTGTTCTGTCCCAGCTCTGGACCCCTTCTCTTTGTAACCTTTGCCCTTTTGTCTGTTTACCCACCTGTAAAATTAAGAGCCGGACCAGCTGATCCTTTGTTCTTTGTGTTTGAGAGGGCAGTGGAATCCTTGTGTCTGCTCCCATGCTGTTTGGGGGGCAGAATGAATTGCTCTTAGTTGTGGCTTCTTATCTGGCTGATAGGATTCTCTCCTTTACCCTTGACTTGACCCTTCCTCATCTGTTGTGACTGAAGGTGACTCCTCTCATTGGTAGGCTGAGGCTGAGAGAGAGCTTGCCATACACTCTCCGTCATAGTCCTCTCGCTGTCAGAGAGCATCACAATGCCTGTGTACAAACTGAACTCAGGAAGCTCGGGCGTGAGAGAAGGTAGAGTTCTGCTGCCACGTGACGCGCTGTGAGTCAGACAGAGGCCAGGCCGTCTGTAGAAGTCAAGGGGTCCTAGGAGAGGGCTTGCTTACTGCCTCTGTAACACGTGAAGAAACCTGGGCCATGGAGACCGTCTTTCCCAAGGTCACCCAGGAGTAAGCGCTGAGGGTGCTGGGGTTGCTGTGCAGTTCCTTGTCACTATGGAAACTGCCCATCCATCCAGGACACACACGACAAACTTAGATATGGCTTCTCTAATGCTTTGCATTGAAAGATTTTGCAAGTCAAATGCATGTAAAACATTTAACCTTTCCATTTTGGATTTATACATGAGGATTAAATATTAATGTTTCAAGTACTTACTTGGTACCTACTGTGTGCCAGACACTACTTTTGGTCTTTATAGACTTCAAGTTCATCCAGTCCTCTTAACAGTGGTAGGGGGTGAAAGCAATTAGTATTTTAGGCTTACAGACGGCAGAAGGGAGGTTCATTGAGTTTACATTGGCCAAGGTCATACAGTTAGTAAAACAGAAGAGTTTAATGGCTGACTCTAGGGTCTACAGCTTTCACCATCCCTTGGGCTGCTGTATCTTCCTGGACCAAGATAAGCTTCCTCCAATAAAGGTAAGTATGTTTGTGAATCACAAATCTCAGTGTTCAACTTCACAGGATGAAACCATAGCCCAGCAAAGATGTGAGCAGACTGATTCAGTTTGAGGACATCCTTGCCTCTATTGCCCTATGGTTTTCCCATGGTGCTGTGCCTTGCCTTGATTTCCAAACACACTGCTGGTCTCAAAGATACTCAGTGGCAAGGTCATCATTCTTTCTGGAAATGTCCTGACTGGCTCTCATCTTTGTTGCTTTTGTTCCTTGTGGGCCATATTGAAGCCCAGACCCTGGCGAGAAGAACCTGCTGATCAGATATACACTATTTTCTTGTCCCTTTTGGAAACTGTCCAAGCCATCAGAGAGGCATCATCTCATGTATCACTCTCCTACTATTTAAAGAGCTCTGAAACATCCTTTTCCTATTAGGACTATTGTTTCTATCTGTTGAGTCCATGAGTATTTGACATTGGATGACTTTATAAAACATTCTACTAATTGGATTTGTTAAAGCAAATAAATCAAACACTAATTGGAACGTGCCCTGCCATTATTTTTGCTTACTGAATTAGATATAATGGTGTGAAGGCCTTCTTATCATATTTGTGCACTTATTTAAACACCCCCCTGGCACACACTTTTGCAAATTCAATTAGATATTCAAAAAAGAAATTCAATTTATGCAAGACTGGTTTACATTCATTCCGGGGGCAAGACTGCACTCCCCACGACACGCTGCTCACGATTAATAAGCCCTACTTAGATCCTGCCCAGCCTTCAGAGCATCTGTCTGCACGAGGGGAGAATCTCAATGACTCGGGGGCTGGAGCTCTTTAGCATGCCTGTGTCCATAGAACAAGGTTTGCTTCCCGGGCCTGCAAACTACTGTGCTTGCTCGCGCCCCGGCTGCTGGCTGATAGCACAGCTGTTGCCCTCTCGATTTCTTCATTTTACAGCGCGGTATTCTGTATTGTAGTTTTGTGCTGGCCTCACAGTGTTGGTAGCCGAACCTTCCTTGGAGTCTGCCTTGGTTGGCAGACACAGCGTGATTACATTCAGCTCTGCCCTCCATCTGATACTACATGCGTCTTCTGCTCTAGCTTTGGTTTTCTCGTCTGGGTACAGTGGCAATGTCAGTGTCTCACTCAGGAGGTGATTTTCTGAGTCAGGGGCTCACTCAGGTGGTCCCTTTTCCCAGAGCCAGGTGTGTGTGAGATCAGAAAACAGTGGGTATGTCTCTCCATCTCCCAGGGAGAGGAAGAATCAGTCTCTATCTACGAAATGGGGATTGAGTGTCAGAAACCACATTGTATCAAACACTTGAGTGATGACGGGTGGTACTGTATTGGCACTCAGTGATCATGTTAGCGTTGGGAATGTCCATGTCACTGAATTAGGATTGTTATCTGCACCACAAGCCTGAATCTTCCCTGGCTTTTCAATATACCATGAGTAACAGGTTTTGCATTTTTAAGTGGTTAGAATGAAAGGAATGTTATCTTGTGATAAACAGTTTATATGCAGTTTTAGATCCAGGGAGTGCTGGGCATGGTGGTTCACACCTTGGGAAACAGGGTTACGGGGGATGACTATGCATTTGAGGTTAGCCTGAATTATCTAACAAGAATCTGTCTCCAGTAGAACAAGGTCATTATTTTACTTATTTATTTATTTAGAAACACAGCTGTGCTCACTCTTTTTTTTTTTTTTTTTTTTTTTTTTTAATTTTTCGAGACAGGGTTTCTCTGTGGCTTTGGAGCCTGTCCTGGAACTAGCTCTGTAGACCAGGCTGGTCTTGAACTCACAGAGATCCGCCTGCCTCTGCCTCCCGAGTGCTGGGATTAAAGGCGTGCTCCACCACCGCCCGGCTAGCTGTGCTCACTCTTTACACGTTATGTCACCATACTACAGTGCTTGCTGAACATTAGCTACAGAGCCCGGGGTCACTGTGATAAGCAGAACCATGAGGTAGCCCCAAAGATTCCTGACCTGCACAGGAATCTACATCCTGTAGAGTCCCCACCCCCTACACAGCAGAGTACATACAGTGTGCTCGTCCCACGCCTCGGTTTTGTTAGTGGCGAAGGTGAGAAAGTGTCAGATGGAGCTAAGGTCCCAAATCACTTGACCACAGTTAGCTCTAAGTGATACTCTTGGATGGACCAGCTACATCAGATAAGTTATGCAGAAGAACAAGATTCTGCCTTAAGGAAGAGGTTGCCACAGAAGGCTCATGCTGGGGCATGTGCTCAGGAATTCTGGGTAGCATCTGTGGGCTGAGAATGGCTTCTGGTGTAGCTATCAAGGATCGAGATAGAGACAGAGACCCAAATTGGAGCACCAGACTGAGTCCTTAAGATCCAAATGAGGAGCAGAAGGAGGGTGAACATGAGCAAGGAAGTCAGGACCACGAGGACTGCACCCACCCACTGTGACAGTGGAACTGATCTATTGGGAACTCACCAAGGTCAGCGGGACTGGGACTGAATAAGCATGGGATGAAACCAGACTTTCTGAACGTGGCGGACAATGAAGGCTGATGAGAAGCCAAGGACAATGGCACTAGGTTTCGATCCTAATACATTAACTGGCTTTGTGGGAGCCTAGCCTGTTAGGATGCTCACCTTCCTGGTACTGGATAGAAGTGAAAGGACCTTGGACTTCCTGCAGGGCAGGGAATCTGGACTGCTCTTCATTCTTGAGAGGGAGGGGGAATGGAGTGGGGGGGAGGGGG
>NW_026067952.1:5334507-5349122 GCF_014885135.2 Alexandromys fortis
GGGAGAGGAGAGGGAGGAGGGGGGAAAAGGGAGACGGGGAGGGAAATGGGAGGCGGGGAGGAGGCAGAAATCTTTTTTTTTCAATAAAAAATTATATTAAAAAAAAAAAGCCATGCGAATTCTAAAGAGAATTCCAAGGTCCAGAAAGAATACAGCTCTGAGGGCACCTCATTTCTGTCCTGGTAGGAGAGAAACAGTCTTGCCGATATCGGGGTTTGGGCCTTATAGACACTGCGGATACCAAGTAGGCGTTTTCAGCTGTTGTGTTTGTGGTACTTTATTACGAAGCCATGGGAAATGAATGTGTTGCTGTGGACTGCGGTTCGTCTTCCCCAGAGTCTTCTGTTGAGATCCATATGCTTCATTCCTGCTTCAGACACGGCCAGCTTTGAATACAGAGTCTTTGCAAAGGTTAGATGGGGTCACTGGGATGGGTGGGGTCAGCACTACCTAGGCAGGGAAGAGACCCTAGAAGTCAAGCTGTCTTTCTGCAAGCATTCCAAGGGAAGGCCACATGAGAAGGTAGTCATCCACGGCCAGGAAGGAAGTGATCCCCAGAGCCCACCTAGCCTGACCTTTGTGTGGAACTTTTGTCTCCAGAGGTGGAAAGAAACAAATGTCTGTTTTGTATGACTCTTCCTGGCATTTTGTTATGGCAGCATGAGTGGACAAATACAAGCTACAAAGCTGGCAATATTTTCTCCTTGTTCTTGCATGGACAAAGTTTGATACCCCTTCCAGTTAAGAAGTAATAAAAACTGCATAAATGGCTCATTAGTTAAGAGCATGTTCTGCTCTTGCAAAGGACTTGGTGGTTTACCTCTGCTGTAAGTCCAGCTCCGGGATTCAGTGTCTGTCTCTGGCCTCTGCAGGCACCAGGCACATGTACAAACATACATGCAGCCATTCACTCTTATACATAAAATAAAAACAAATAAGTAAGAATTATTTAAGTCACATCTCTCTTTCTGGTTCCCTGTGCCCATATATTCTCGCTGTCTCTGGAGTGTGTTTAGTATGAGCTGTCTACACATCTGTGAGTAATACATGGATGGAGCTTGTACCGTCTTCCAGCAAGGAACCTTCCTACTTGATTCTGAGCCTCCCCCCCCCCCCCCCCATCTCTGGCCCTACCCTCTGTATCATGGTCTCCATGGCAAGCTGAAGGTACAGAGTCTACTCCTGTGCCTTGATTTCTAGACTTGAGGAATAGCACATTTCAGGCTTGCAGCAGCGAGTTATTTGGGAGCAGAGGACATGAAGACTGGCTCAAGACCATCAACCAGTTCTGTTTACAAAGGCATGTTAATTGCTATGGCGACCTAGTCTGATGGGTAAGTGTGTGTATGGACTGAGCTAGTCTGGGTTCAAAGTCAAGCTTTGCCACTTGAGATTATTGTGATCTTGGAGAACATTTTTGGAGCATTCTATATGTTAGTTTCTTTATGCATGTCATGGTCATCAGTGATCATGTCTAGCTCATGCATTAGCTGTGATAATTAAATGGCTGTTATAGATAACCAGCACATGCTTGGCATAGAGTTCTGTCTGTATTATCATCCCTCAGATTGGCATCTGCTCTATAGTACTCTTCTCTGTCTCTGTGTCCTTATGTTACCATTCCTTGACCCTAGAACATTGCCAGTTGGGGTTGAGTCCTTAGCAGGCTCTCCCCACACCTGTTGCTGCAATTCTAATTTCTCTTATCCTAATTTATACAAATTAATATAAATCTAATTTATCATATCCTGTCTGCCCTATCCTCACCTTCTCTCTTCCAAGGTGGCCTTATGGTTTCTCATTAGTTCACTTATTGACTTCCCCTTCTACTCAGTTTCAAGTCTCAACCTTTGTAGAATTGGGCTAAATACTCTTAAAAGTCCCAGCCTGAACACTGAGCCCTCCCGTCATGAAAGGTTCACTGAGTTCACTGTGACCCCCCCCCCCAAGAGAAAGGCATAGATAGATGGACTACATTCCCCGGTGAGGGCGGCAATCTGGCATTTGGCCATGAATAAGGTTCATTTTAATGTATTCAACTACTCATTGAATAAAGTCAAGCACACGCTGTGGCTCAACTTTGGCGGAGACTCCCGTGGCCTACATATGTTCTCTTGGATCTTTGGAACCTGCTACTGGAAAGATATCACCCTGCGACCTCAGATGTCTCACATCCTGTGACACCAGAGGTGTCCTCTGAGCGCCACAAGCGTGACACTCTGTGGGTTCCTAGTACGTTCTCTTCTAGCTACACAGACCAGGTAGGAAGCGTTCCTTTGCCTCCCCCACACCAGGTCGCCTCAGTTTCTGGTCGTGTTTGTCAACACTGTGATTTACTCCACCAGCAATACTGATCACGCGGAACGAAACTGAAGGCAAATCTCTACTTTTTTTAAAAATAATTTTCCTCTCTCATGTTTGCCCTAGTTTCCCATCTTCACCTCGCTTCGTGGCTGGATATTAAAGGCACTGCTTTCTATTCTCAAAGAAGCAGGATGCGGCTCAGAGGCTGAATATGGAGTATTCTGGAGTATTCTAAAAGAGGCTGTGCCGGAGCATTGGAGAGTTTCAGTTCCACGATGCCAGGGCGGACATCCCACTTCCTCTTCTTCATGTGTTTGAGCTGCTTCCAGGGGGTCCGTGAGGCTGCATCTGTAAGATGGGGGAGACGCAGCAGCAGGATAGAAATAGTGTAGGTAATGGCTGGTCGTAAGCGGCTGTTCATAAAAAGGAGTGTCGCTGTTGTTGTTGCTTACTGACGTCATGCTTTTTCTCCAGCTGGGTAAGTCCCTTGGGAGTTCTGCCATGAGGTTCCATGTAGAAAGGCGGAGAGCAATGCTTCTTTCCCAGAGCAAGAACTGACAGATGGCAGTCCCTGGGAAGAACATAGCCTGCCTCCATTATTATATATGAAGTTTTAAGGGAACGTAGCCACACCGGCTTTTTTTCCATATTGGCCATGGTTGCTTTTGTATTGCGAGAGCAGGGCTTAGCAGTTGTGACAGAGATTGTGTAGACACAAAGCTAAAGATATTTACTATTTGACGCTTTGTAGAAAAGTTTGCTGAACCCTGTCTTTGAGAAGGGGGTTGTGGTTTTCTGTTTCCGTATGCAAACAGATTTACATAGACCTCAGCACAGTTCACATGCAGTGCCTGACACCCAGCAGAAGGTAACAAATTTTCCATCCCTCTTCCGAACTTAATTCTGCTCTGGAACACACAGGATCATATCTGAGAAATGCAGAGGCAGGCACATTTATATTTTTATTGAATTCTATTCCTCTCTCATTTCCAAAAGAAGAGCTCATGTTTAAAAAAAATTCTGATTGGCACTATAAACCTTATTTATGCTTTAATGTCCCCTAAAGTATGTAGCCCACACGATTTTTACTCCCTTACAGATGCTGATATGCTATACATTACCAAATCCAAATGGATTTTCAAAATCCAATTTCCTTGCTCCAGTCTTCCGTTTCTCTGTTGACTTTTTATGTCTGACTTGCATCAGAGCATCCGGGGCTTTTGCCACGTTTTGACCTCAACCTGTCCAGTGAAATAGCTCGTGTGCTCAAGAGGAGAGTCCTCGGGTGGTGGCTGCCCTTCCCTGTTCTCCTGTGACTCTGTGAATCTCCATCAGGCTCGATGGCGGCTTCTGGAGGCAGCCTGAGCTAGTTCTTGGAGCGGAGGTGGAGACGAAGGTGCTATTTCCTCCCCAAATGATTGTGCTAAGGTTGGCATGGGTTACCTGGCACTGCGTGCTCCTTATGTCTGAATGAGGTCAGTGTCCAAATGACTTTTCTTCAGGGATTCTTTCCGATCGTATATCTTCCTTAAGTGGCCTGCCACAAATACCTTACAGAGATTGCTAGACCTTTCATGTTATGGTCTCTAGGGAAGACAAGTAGATGTCATTTTTGAATGATCAGCATTACCTACAAAAGTCTTGAGGTCTTGAGCGTTGGATCAGCATTTCTTGCAGTGGGTTTGGGAGAGTTTTGATTCCTTCACTTCTCCTTTCCTGCTGACTCCTAGTGTCCATGGCACCATGACTTACTGCCATTTCTGCGTTTCTGTGGCCTCTGTGGGATACTAGCTACTTCTGATATTTCTAGAATACTTAGATCTTATGATGAGAGGCTTCCTTGTGGCCATCTTGTTCCTATATACTAGAAACTACCTGGGAATGGATGGGACTGGTTAGAAAATTGTCTCTAGAGGCCATGTCACCTGCTGTCCGTGCCCAGTCTCAAGCTCATGATCACTCTCATTCTTTATCTGTTGTTTGGGAGGAAGGAAATGCAGGAATGATTGCGCTGGAAATCATCCTGAAGTGTATTTTTTCTCCTACTAGTTTGAAACATTGTCTGAGCCACGTGAGCAGGGAGGAGGTATCTATTGGTTGGCACCGGGTCCCAGTGGTTTGTTTATCCTTGTGTGTAGGTTTGGGTGATGCTATCAATTTATATTGAGAAGAATTATGAGAAACATTCTCATGAGACTCACCCTGTACTCCTTGTGTGTATGTAGTCTCAGATCGGGGTGGCGTTTCATTATGGGATATGAGCGTCACTACGGATATTTCTGCAGAGGCTTTTGTCTGATCTGTGTTCACGGATTTGTTGTTATTTTCCTTGGACAGTTTGGCTTTTATTATGAGAACACAGTGTCCAGTACCTGGGAAGCTTCTGCTGTTGACAGAGGGAATCAGGAGCTCAGAGTTGGGCGCATAGCCTCATTTAGGCAGATGGACATGTGGGAAATTAAAGCATGGTTTCACAACTCCCTCCTTCAACCCTGCTTTGCTCTTTCTTTCCCTGTCCTCAATGTCACCAGACTCTACATCCTCCTTCTGAATACACTGGGCTGATGCAGCGGGATGGTAAACAGCATCTCCTAAAGACGCTCTGCTGTCTAGGTTTCACACAGAATATAGATGGGAACTTAAAATCCACAGGTCATATTCCGTTCTTTGCTCAAAATCTGGGCACTGTGGAAAAGTCCTGACTGTGTGCCTGGCTGAAATGCAGATTGTGTGTGTGTGTGTGTGTGTGTGTGTATGTGTGTGTATGTGATGTCGTGTGACACAGGGGCTTGTATCTAGAACTGTTCTGTGGTGAGGCATTAAAGACATGCATAAGCCATGACAAACTCTGGTATAAAGCAGGGTCTGAATATCCAGAGAAAACAGTGGCTCGAGACAGAGTATGGTGCTGCCTTTGCTTGCTCTAGTAAGCTTCTCTTGTATGAACATTCCACTGTCGTTCCTTCTGTCTTTGAATGCTACCGTCTCAGCCTCGGCCACCAAAGGCCTTTGCAGCATCAGAGAAGCTGGGAAGGACAGCGTGTCAGGGGTGCTTTCTGTGTGTAGCCCCTGTCTCTGAGAGGTTGTCATGGTGGAGGGTCATCGTAGTGAAAGTCTGCTTCCAATTAATGCTGAGAAATCTCGGTCCACTCTAACTTCGTGATTCTCTCACCCACTCCCAACCGTGGCCTCTGGAGTACACACTTACATTTGCAACTATTCTTCAACTTGCTTAATTATTGCTTGTCTGCCTTACGACTCTTCAGACATCTCTCTGGAAACCCCCATGTAGCCAAGTGCTAGCACTATATCTATTCTTTAGCAAGGGACTTTGTTGAATCAGCAAAGAACTATAGTAAAGCAAATATTTTTCTCTCCACCAGAACTCAGTCACGGTCCCACCCGGAAATTCCCCACTGGCCTTACTGCAGATTTCAGCTTTTTGTTGTGTTTCTTGGAACTCTTTACCTTTTTGTTCCTCTCAAGATGTTTGTTTTTAGCCGGGCGGTGGTGGTGCACGCCTTTAATCCTAGCACTCGAGCGGCAGAGGCAGGCGGATCTCTGTGAGTTCGAGGCCAGCCTGGTCTACAAGAGCTAGTTCCAGGACAGGCTCCAAAGCTACAGAGAAAACCTGTCTCGAAAAAAAAATTAAAAAAAAAAGATGTTTGTTTTTGTATGACTCCTATTTATTTAATGCAAAGCACTTCTCAACTCCTGCCCCTCCAGAATGGGACCAGCCCTCTATTGCTGAGCCCAGCATTCACCAGGATACTGTCATAACCTGCTCAAGTGACTATAACAGAATACCTTAATCTGGGTGATTTATGAACAAAAAGAAAAAACTTGTTCACAATTCTGGAGGTTTAGAAGTCTGCAACAGGACAGCAGCTGATGCAGGGTCTGACGACAGCCTGTTCTCCTCGGTGCCTCCTTTTCATCTTGTTTGTAATTCATTCGTTTTGTTTATCACACAAAATCATAGGTTTGATTATGACATTTTCACATGTACTTTCTTTTCATTGGCCTCCTGCCCTCCCCCCTCCATCTCCCTCTTCCTCTCCTGTCGTCCTTTCATGTTGTTTCATGTCATATGCATTCTATTGTCCTCTTCTTGGCCTTCCTCCTCTGAAGCTCACTTGGCAGAAGGACTGAGTGTGCTCCCTAGGGCCTCCTTCATCAGGACACGAAGCTCCTACCTGAGAGCCAAACCCTCATAACCCAATCGCCTCCTCAAAATCCCTCCTCTTAATCCCACTTCCGAGGGGCTGAGTTCCAGTGTAGGAACTGGAAAAGGACAAAGGCTCAAGGCCTGCAGTGGATGTGACTCCGCTTACGATGGGGACAAATGGGCATTTAGAGGGGGGCAGGGTGCTGAATGCCAGGGAGACAACACAGGGAAGAGATGGACTAGAATGGGAATGGGTGTGGACCACCAGCCAGGAGGCCATGGCAGGCTCAGGCCAGCAGGTGCCAGCTCCTTCTGTGGACCAGCCTGTGCTCCTCTTGTGATATCCGTCTGCCAGTCTTCGGCCTGTGAAGATGCTCCTCTCCCACTGGGCCCTGTTAACTCTCTCCTTTAGAATATGGGCTCCTGTGTCTCTGGTCATGGCAGCTCTCCTAGATGGACCCTCCATTCTAATCCTTTATCTCATTCAATGTCACCTTGAGTGGACTTACAACCCAAATATATGCTGTTTATCCTTGCCAATACGAAACAGACACAGCATAATGTCAAATGAAGGATGGCTTGAACTTTAGGGGAAAACCTAGAAACCCTCACTGTTGACTTTCTCATCTTCCAAATGTATGGTTGTCTAATTCTTTACCAGTTTGTTCTTCCAACTCCATGAAGCATGGGTTTTCAGTCTACTTTTACAGGGAAGAAGGTGGGGGGGGCGGGTGCAGAGTATATTCTGTGTTTACTTTTCATAGTCAATCCACTTAATAACATATCATAAGGTGGGTGTTCCCCTCCACTGGTGGGGAAACCGAGACTCCCCACCTCCCACCCCTGCTGTGAATCAGGTGGCCCAAGCTCACAGTTTTGCAAAGCTGAGGTGTCATGGAATCCTGCTGGATTCTGAAGCTCCTGTTTGTTCCGCAGCATCCCAGCACCCCTTAACTGGAGCTGGAAGCCATTACAGAGGCATGCCCTGGCATTCCTTGTTCCTACTCAGAATGAGACGTTCCTGTTTATATTCTCAGGAGGTCAGACTGAAATCAATGTAACTAGCCTTATTAACTTTCTTAAATGGGGGATGGGTCACCAATGCCAGAAACTTTTCTGGGATCGCCAAGGCAAATCTAGTTTGCTTGTTGCCTGCTTTTGGTTCTTCCCCCTCCCTCCCTCCCTCCCTCCCTCCCTCCCTCCCTCCCTCCCTCCTTTCCTTCTCTTTTCTTTCTCCTCCTCTTCCTTCTCTTTCTTTCTTCTCCTATTTTGGTTTGGTTATTTTTCCTCTAACACCCCTCTAGAGTTTAAAACCCAAAGCTGTAAATGAAGAATTGGTGGGGAAGGGGTAACTTGCCAAGCTTCATGCATGGGGCTGTACTTACCCATCTCTCTTTCGTCTGCAGGTGGCTGTTCCTTTGATGAGCACTACAGCAACTGTGGGTATAGCGTGGCTCTCGGCACCAATGGGTTTACCTGGGAGCAGATTAACACATGGGAGAAGCCAATGCTGGACCCAACTGTGCCTACAGGTATGTGACCCATCATGTTTGGGGCTGAGATGGAGGTGGCTGGCATTTGCAGTGGCTCATGGGAGAAGGACCTTTTTATGGATTGAGGTGAGAGAACAGTAGGTTAATATGTAAATAGTGAATTGCCTATCTTTAGAGGTATTCAGGCAAGGCTAAGTGAGTTCTTTAGAATGGAGTGATAGTTATAAGCCATCAGGATCCAGAAACCTGTGGGATTATTTTTACTCAGAGATTTTAAGCTCTGTCTATGCACAGGGTATCACTGAGTTTTGCTGTGGGGTCTGATGGTAATGTCATTTTAGAAAAAGATGAGAATACCCCTTTTCTCTATGAGCATGAGTTGTACACATCAGGACATTCCACTGTTAAATTATTATAGCTTTGGTGACTGTCCTAACATCCAAAATACCAGGCTTATCTAACCAATGTAAAGTATTGATGGATGCCTGCAGGAAGCAGGCATGTGAGAGAGGTGAACCTGCTGGGTTTTAGGGGATGTATTTGGAGGAGGGATACACATACTCAAAGAGAACCCTGTCAGAGTTGGTGAATTGGGCAGGGCATAGCAGCAAGGTTACTTGGTGATGTGAGCCAGGATGTCCTACATCCCTGTGAAAGTGAAGGTTATCCTTTTGAACAGTAAGAAAGCCAATTGGCTATAGGACATGAGAGGACATTGTCTATGGAGACCCCTTGGCCAGTGACTCCATGTAACACACACATTGTCTTGTATTGCACCAGCTCCTCAGCCCTCCCTGAGACTCACCCCTGTTTTCTGCTAGTTCAACCTGCCTTTAAGCACTAGAGTTCTTTGTGTTTGTTTTGTACTCTCCTCGTGGATGGCTTCTCCAACACCATTGTTTCAGGTTCTGTCTGAGCACAGATGTGCCAACATCTGTGACTCCCACTGCTATGCCCTCTTGGTCAACTCTGGGGAGAGGGTTTCTGGGATATCAGTAAGTGGAGACAGAGGAGATTCTCAGAAGAATCTAGGGGCAGAAATGTCCTCTCTGACTTTGAGCTTGACTCCAAAGCAGGAGACACCTGGCTGGATTTGCAAGGTTCCTACTAAGGCTTGCATCATGTCTGTTTCTCAGGAGGGTCTTGAGTTCAAGGCTATCCCAAAAGGAAAGAAACAAGCCTGAAGTTACTAAATTGTAAATTTCAGATTAGATGGGGTCTTATTTTGTCTGAGCAGAGGTATCAGTTGTCACATATTCCAATGACTAAGGCAGCATGGGAAAACTATATCTGTTGCCTCCTTGTGGATTTTAGTAATGCTGACTTCATTTCTGTAGTATCCCAGTCATTTGTCCCATTAGGATCCCAAAAGCTAAAACACTTGTGCTTAATAAATAAATAAATTAATTCCAATGCTGGCATGGAACTCACTATGTAGATCAGACTGCTGTTGAATTCACAGAATTCAGTCTGCCTCTGCCTCCTGAGTGCTGGCATTAACAGTGTGTGTCACCATCCCTACATGTTCTTGGCCATCTTTGAGATTGATCAAATCTGGATCTTATAGTGCATGCATGTGTGTGCATATATGTATGCATGTGTGTATGAGTGATGGGTGTGCATGCATCCATGTGTGTATGCATCAGTGTGTAAGTGTATATATACATGAGTGTTAAGTGCATATACGTGTGCATTTGTATGCATCCATGTGTGTGAGTATATGTGTATATTCATGCACGTATCTGTATATCTTTAGCCCACTCAAAATCATGTATTGTGTCATGATCCAACATTTTCAAAATTAGCCTTACTGCCTCCCCTCCCTCCCCTCCCCTCCCTCCCTCCCTCCCTCCTTCCCTCCCTCCCTCCTTTCCTCCCTCTCTTCCTTCTATCTTTTCTTCTTGAGATAACATAGAACTTAAGATCGTCCTCCTAAGTGATGGAATTACAAGTGTCTACCAACATGCCTAGCTAAAAGTGAACTCTTAATTCACCCTTTCCCCTTCCATGTCTACGCACTCTCTGGAATGTTCAGAAGCCAGTGGCTCTGTTTGTCTCTCCCGCCCCCTGTGTGGTAGTCTCTTCATGTGAATATCTCCCCAGTTCTGACTCCATCATAGGTATGTCTGGTTTCTTTGCCTAGACTCTCATTCTTCTGGTGCAGATCATCTCTGATTCTCTTTTGGGAACCTGGGGACCTTTGTTCTGGTTCTTAGAGTCATTCTTTTGAGTTCAATCTGTACAGAAGCCAAAGAGATTCTGGTGGGACACAGGGCTGTCCATTTCCTTGCCCCTTCATCCCTCTGCAGTTTCTCTCTTAAAGATTTTGCGGTCTCCTGATGCTCTGAGATGACAGAGTCCTGCTGTCCCCTCAAGACCCCAACAGCTTATCCTGCCTCAACTTCCGCCTTGACCAGTTCTGCTTCCCCTGTGGTGCTTCACATGGGCTCCCGTCAGTTGCTGACAAACTCTACTCCCCTGCCTCTGGTGCTCGCACACGATGCTCTCAGGAAGCCCTTCCCTCTAGTCTGCCCTGACGTTGTGACTTCTTCCCATTCAGTCTGTGGTGGCTCTTGGTAAAGATCCCCACATTGTGACTAACGTCCCTCAGATGAGAAGTCCACGTGACTGGGGACCACAGTAGCCTTGTTCACAGCTGCATCGTCAGCATCTGCGGGATGTGATGTGACAGATGGAGCATTCACGTCACAGTGTGCTGGAAGGGGGCATGGATGGGGTCATGTACTGAAGCGGTTAGTAACAAAGACGCGAGCTACAGTTTAGAGGCCTTTGGCACTCTTCTTCCTGATCACGTGCTTATCCCAATCACGTTTTTTTTCCTATTGTCTTTCCCATTTTACAGAGAAGAAAACCAAGGTTCTGGGCAGCAACCTGGCCAGATGGATGCCTCCTCCTCCCCTCCCACCTCCCTTCCCTGAGGCATGATGATTACTTCTAATCTTAATTTTCTCAGCCCCTTATTACAGCCAGAGTGTCATTTCGTAAATATTGGATCATGCTAATACAATCTTCTGAGCATTCCTAATAGAGGCATTTGATAGTGATCGCTGAAATGAATCTGTCAGGGGCTCTGTGTGCTGCTCAGGCTGAGAGGCATGGAAGCGAATTCGGATGAGGGGAGAAACTGTTCTTGCAGGCAGCGGCCGGAATCTTACTCACGTTCTGTGGTCCAGTACTTTCCATCTCTTCGGAAACCTAGCTTGAGTCTCTTTATTCTGATGGCCCTTGCTGTTTATTGATCCCCTCTGGGCAACAAGCTCTGTGTCATAGTTGGCCTAAATGGATAGGATCATGTCATTTTGGAGCTTAATCTCTTTAGTGGCTTGGCCTTTAAGTAGACTGTGATCTATACACTGTGAGACCTATCCTGGGCCATCTAATACTGTCTTTTTGCAAACGCTGTTCCGTACCTCTCAGTGCTCCAGATACCCTGGCTGGCCTGGTGATCGGACATGTCACATTCTTTCCTGGCATAGGAACTTCAAACATGCTACTTCTGCTCACTGGAATGCCTTTCTCTATCATTTATAATCTTCTTCAAGTCTCTGCTCATGCAGCTTCCCACAGACACCTCTCCTCACTGCACAACTGAAGGAGGTTTCCTCGGGTGTCTGATTGTTGCCTCCAGTTCTTTGCTGTCAAAGCCCTTGTTATAGACCCAATGTTAGCTTCACAACAGCTGTGGAAAAATACCTAAGAGAACCAACTTAAAGGAAGAAACATTTATTAGGGTTCAGGCCAAGGTGAAGTGGATCCATGGCTTTGACCTGAGGCAGGTCTAGCAGAACGCAATGGCAGTGAGGATGGGAGACAGAGGATGCCTCCCTGTATGGAGTCCAAGAAGCAAGGAGACAGGGAGAAGTCACATGTTCAGTGATGTTTGTCCCTCAGTCTGGCTCAGCTTTCTCAGTTCCTCCTGTTTTCTAGTAGGTCATTCAATAGTTAATTATCAATAAACGAATCCCTTGGTTGGCGCCCTTGTCATTCAGTCAATTCTCCAAATTCCCACTTCTGAATGTTGCAGTGGAGACCAAGTCTTCACATGTGGGCCTTCTAGAGATATTTCAGATTCAAACCACAGCACACATTAGCTTCTTTCAGTCCTGTGCCAGAGCGGAGCGATGCCGGCACCTGGATGCTCCTGTCCCAGTTCTCTCACTTCTCACTGGAAGATCCGCGTGAGAGCTCCCTGGAGATGGCTGGGTGAGTGTGAATGGTCAGCCTAGGTGGGCCTCAGGCAGTGTTGGCTGCCCCTAGACTCTTTCCTATAATGGGTTGAGCCTTCCCACGTCAATCAGTAACTGAGAAAATGTACCAGAGGTTTGCCTATTGGCTAATCTCATGGAGGCATTTTCTCAGTTGTGGTTTCCTCCTTTCAGATATGTCCCAGTTTGTGTCAAGTTGACAAAACCCAACCAGCTTATGGGGCAGAGACACACAGATACCCAGGGGAAAAGGCCACATGAAGATAAAGGCAGATATTGGTGTAATGCATCTATGAACCAAGGAAGGCCAATGGTGGCCAGCAAAAGGCAGGGCCTAGCCAATGTAGAAAAGGCTGCCTTCCTGGAGCCTTTAGTGGGAACATGGTTCAGCGTGATTCTGAACTTTTGGCCTCCAGACCTGGGATAGAATAGGTTTCTCTTGTCTTCAGTTACCAGTTTGTGGTAGTTAAGAAAGTTGAAGCCCAGTCGATCCCACATCAGTGCCCCTGCCCAGCCCTCCTTCCCAGGGCACTTTTTCCACACAGGAATTTATCCAAGGGCACTGGAAAGGCTAGAAGCTGATATTTACTTTGTGCCTACTGTAACCAAGAATTGGATTAGGCATTTTCCCATACACTATTTGATCTACTTTTCAAGACCCCCCAGGAGTTCTGTGATACTGTTGCCTTTTCATCTTGGAGTGTACTGGGTCCCAGAGAACTAAGTAACTGGTCCAAGATCACGTAATCTCCACAGCAGGGGAGGCAGGCTTGGAATCCTGGCCAGTGAAATATAAATTGTGTGCATGTTTCTGTCACCAACTGAGTATCTTTTAAAGTGATTTCTATTTGCAGTGTGATTTATGATGGCAAAAACAATGCATATTCATGCAGGGGAATATACACAATAGACACAGCTACAGAGAACAAAGTAGAAGTCATGCATGCATACAAATACACATAAATATGTTTCTTCGTATGCTTTTTGAAAAGCGTTTTCCCATATCATTAAATATTTCTCAAATCATGTTTTCTAAAAGCTTCAGGGTTTCCCATTCCAACGACTGATCCACAGTTTATTTAACAACCCAGGCTCATTGCATATTTAAGTTCCTTGTATTTACGTCTAAACCACATTGCAGGCACTCTGTGTGCATACACCGGTGTAATCTTCTCCAGTAGGACTTTCCAAACTTGCCTTCAGTGTGATATGTTTCTGTGTTCCCTCATGTACCCCCAAACCAGAATGGTTGCACATTATTTTTAAGATATGGGGGAAGAACACGATCCCCATGTCAAACCTGGTTGGGAAAATGCTTTGTAAATTCTAAAGCAGCAGAGGAGTTGGGGGCTGATGGCAGTCTGCTCAGAGTAACGGAGTAGCTCATGGTTTGATTGCTAGAAGGATGGAGACTCTCCGCGGTGTTTTAGAAGGAATTATTTATGCCAAGATAGGCGTCACCTATACAGAGCATCATGGGGTTGCCAGCGTTGATTAGATGGATGGCAGGTTTGTTCATGATCTGTGTGCTAAGCTAGATTTTGTTAGTTTGCAGACAAGGTCAACATCTTACTTGTATCTGTCACTGCAATGCTGGGGTTTAACATGTAACTATCAAATTAATTAAGTATGTGTAATTGTGCATGTATATATGAGTGTGTGTGCATGTGAGCATGCATGCATGTGTGTGTGGTTGTATATGTATGTGTGTGCATATATAAACATGTGCATGCATGCATGTGTGTATGTGCCTGCCTATGTGAGTGTGTGTGTGTGTGCATTTATGAACTTGCCTGTATGTGCATGTGTATTTGTGGAGGCCAGGGACATGGGGTGTCTTTCGAGATCGATCACTGCTCTCTGCTTTAATTGCTGAGGCAGAGCTCTTGCTGAATCCAGAGCTCACCAGTCTTGCTAGACTAGTTATCCAGCATGCCTGGGAATTGCCCTTCTTTGTCTCCCATTTGTGACTCTCAGGACCATAGGTTACTGCTGTGCCTGTTATATGGATGTTGGGGATCCAGCCTCCAATCCTCATGGAAATGCAGCAAGTACCTCATCCACTGAGTCATCTCTCCCCTGCAGTATTACTTATTGTGTGTGTGTGTGTGTGTGTGTGTGTGTGTATGTGTGTGTGTTTGCTATGGTAGCGGTGTTGAGGAACAGTTTCCAGAGTTGAATCTCTCCTTCTACTATGGGTTCTGATGAACTCAGATCATCAAGCGTGCATAAGAAGTTTAAACTCACTGAGCCCTACCACTGGCCTGGGTGTTCTCATGATATAACTCTGGCATGCATCCTAAAGGCTAGCTTCTTCTACCTTTCTACCTCTTCCTTCCTTCCTTCCTTCCTTCCTTCCTTCCTTCCTTCCTTCCTTCCTTCCTTCCTTCCTTCCTTCCTTCCCTCCCTCCCTCCCTCCCTCCC
>NW_026067952.1:5349219-5488229 GCF_014885135.2 Alexandromys fortis
TCTCTCTCTCTCTCTCTCTCTCTCTCTCTCTCTCTCTCTCTCTCTCTCCTCTGTGTCTGGTTTTGGAAGACCATCTTGCTAGGTAATGAACCTTGGTAAATTATAGAGCTAGACATTCAAGTACCAACTAACAGTCTGAGACGGCTGCACAGGTAACCTGGATGCAGCCATCTGGACTCTCCTGCCATGGATTTTCATTTAGGAGTTCTTGAACAGCATACAGAGCTTGAGAGTTGGGTGTCATGGGAGAGTGGTAGTGCCTGACCACAGTGCCGGGACTAAAAGATGTTGCTTGCTGGCCAGCCAGAACTGCTTTATAGTCTGATTTTTAAAAGATTGGTCTTCTTTTCTTTATGACATGTAACAGCATTCTTTGAGAACATTCCTCATTTTGAGAAAGATAGTCATAGTTGACTTTTCTTGTTAGCCGCAAGCCCTATGTGTCATACCATCATGTCTTTGCTGTACTTACTAAGCCATTTGTCTAGAGAATATACCATGTCCAACTTCTCCTATCAGAGCCCACCTCTTCTAGAAGGCTTGCCTGGACTCTTCTAATCACTTTTTTCTCCTTTGTGCTTCTGCTGTTGAGTTTATCACTGGATGTTGTATCTGGTGCTGCACTAGGGCTGAGTGCCTCTTCAAGACCTGGATGATGTTCATGTTTCCAGTGCGGAGCACATGGAGCATATGGACTCGGTAGGTAGTGGGATATTAGTGGAGTTGAGGGGAAGTGATTTCAAAAGTGTTTTCAGCTCTGATGTTTTCATATGCTCAGAAGCCCTGTGGCCTTCACAGTTTGAGTGTGTTACTGTTTGCTGGATGAGGTTGTACCGAGGAGCATCAAATGGTTCATCCTTGAAGGTCATTTGGGGCTTGTTTTCCCTTGTTCCTTGAATTCATAGACCAGGTAAAGAATTTTGGGGATACTCCCTTCCATCATACAGAAGTGGAACAAACACTCTGAATGGTGGGGAGTGGAATTTGGGAGGGACACTCTGGGGAAAGCTTTGTACATCCCAATCTCATTTATTGTTCCTTTCAAAGTATTAATGCTAAAATGGCCCAGATACATGGTCTTTATCCTAATATCACTAATAATATCCTTTATCCTAACATCATTTCTAATATCACTCACTACTGATTGGTTCAAAACTCCATCTTCCTAGATTCAGCTTTTCTTCCATTTGTCTTCCCTCATTAATGATAAAATATTGCATATTCATCCTTTTAACAAGGACTGGTTTGTACATATTTGTCAATTCTTTCTTGTTCTTGTCTCAGCTGATCCAAATATCACTATTTATAGACCGGCATGTGTTGAAAGAGAAAAGGAAATGGGAGAAGGAAGGAGAATAAGAGAAAAATACGAGAAAAAAGGAAAGAGGGTACTAAATGACAGAAGATGACGAGAAGACAGAGAGAGCATAGATCTACAGTAATTATAAATATACAGAGACATATATATTATAAAGATTACTATAATTGTCCTGATCATAAGGGAGTGGTATTTATATAATAGTTATCTTGCAGCAGGGTGCTATACTAAGCAGATTAAAGACATTCACCAATGTAATCCCTAAAATATTCTTCTTAAGTACATATTATTATCTACATCTTAAAAATGAGGAGAGTCGGGCACAGAAAGCTTAAATGGCTCATCCAGAGTCACTACTGACATGTGCTTGAGCAAGGATTCATCCTCAGGAAGTCTGGGTGGGTTCATCCTCAGGAAGTCTAGGGATACAGATTCCAACTCCTTCTGCAGTTCCCTGACTGATCTGTCATCCATCTCTTCTCCCACTACTGTATGCACGTTCAATTGGCCCTCCAAGATGACCTACTGTCCTATTGGGTAGATGAGACATTATTTATGTGCTAGGGTACTAGTTAAATCAACCCAGTACCAAAGAAATGGCAGCAGAGGACAATGTGTAAAGGTGCCAGGCTTCCAACACACTCAGACAGAAGACAGCCCTTGTCTCAGACGGCTCTCAGAAAATTGCTTACGAAGCATCTCATCTTATGAGATGGTCTCCTGTGTACCTGGGACTCCACAATTAATTGGGAAAGCTGCATTAGCCTGTGATGACCCCAATCAGTGCTAGTTTGGGATGTTTATAGGGATCACAGAATTGGTAGAAAAAATGGGCAGGAAATTGAATGCAGGCTTAGTAATTATAGCAGCGGATATGACTGTGTACTAAGGGCGGAGAGCTGTTGTTACAAACAAGTGTCCTAAGGATTGCTTCGGGCAGCAAGAAAGCATCCTGCAGTGTTCAGAATACACATCTGCTAGATAAACAGGGTAACACATCTGTGTTAGCGCACAGGTGGGTGGCTATTTTAATATGTGGGTTTCTAGTGACATCATACCTGGATTCCAGATGTGTCACATGCTCAGCAGTATATGGGAGAGTTTTGATCTTCAATTCCCCCCCCTCCCCATCCCATCCAGGTCCAAGGTCTGGTCCTCAGCATGGGGTTAATGGGACTTGGTGGAACATTCAATGGGAAATGCTAGGAAGTGGTCTTAGGGTGTTGGAGGCCTGTCCTTGAAGGGATAGTGGGACCTCAGTCTTCATCTTCTCTCCCTTTTTGTTTTCTCCTCCTCTTCTCTTCTTCTTCCTCCTTCTCTTCCTCTTCCATCTCTTCTTCTATGTCTTCCTCTTCCTTCTCCACCCCCATCTCTTCTTCCTTTCCTCTTAACTTCCTGGAACAGAAGGTTTTGCCTCTTCATGTGTTCCCTGCCAGATGTACTGCCTCACTGTAGGCCCAAAGCAACAGGAACAATTTATTTATTTATTTATTTATTTATTTATTTATTTATTTATTTATATTTTTATTTTTATTTATTTATTTATTAAAGATTTCTGTATCTTCCCCACCGCTACCTCCCATTTCCCTCCCCCTCCCCCAATCCAGTCCCCCTCCCTCATCAGCCCAAAGAGCAATCAGGGAAGTCCAAGGACCACCCACCTCCATCCAGGTCTAGTAAGGTGAGCATCCAAACTGCCTAGGCTCCCACAAAGCCAATACGTGCAGTAGGATCAAAAACCCATTGCCATTGTTCTTGAGTTCTCAGTAGTCCTCATTGTCCGCTATGTTCAGTGAGACCGGTTTTATCCCATGCTTTTTCAGACCCAGGCCAGCTGGCCTTGGTGAGTTCCCATAGAGCATCCCCATTGTCTCAGTGTGTGGGTGCACCCCTCACGGTCCCTTGCTTGTGCTCTCTCTCCTTGTGCTCC
The DNA here is from genome assembly GCF_014885135.2 of Alexandromys fortis. Lineage (NCBI taxonomy): Eukaryota > Metazoa > Chordata > Mammalia > Rodentia > Cricetidae > Alexandromys > Alexandromys fortis. Next base: position 5,352,468 of record NW_026067952.1, read on the forward strand.
TGATGTGAGGTAAGCCAGACCCAAAAAAGAGAACATGGAATGTACTCGTTCATATTTGGTTTCTAGCCATAAATAAAGGACATTGAGCCTATAATTCGTGATCTTAGAGAAGCTAAATAAGAAGGAGAACATAAAGAAAAACATATAGGCATCCTCCTGAATATTAACCTTCATCAGGGGATGAAAGGAGACAGAGACCCACATTGGAGCACCGGACTGAAATCTCAGGAACAATTTAATACATAGGCTGAAACCTCCAAAATTCTTACCCTCAATATACTTGTCCTCTGTATAAGCTCATTCATCTCAGGTATTGGTTAAAGCAGCAGAGAAGTAACCGAGACAGTAGAATTAGAATTAAGAGTTATATGCATGTGTCATTCGAATGTTTCAGTGATGGACTCTGATGTCCGGCACACATATGGACAGTTTTAATAAAGAATTTAAAACTCAGGACTGATCAGGTGGCTCAGCAGTTAAGATCACTGACTGCTCTTCTAGAGGTTATGGGTTCCATTCCCAATACCCACATGGCAACCTACACCCATCTGTAACTCCAGTTCTAGAGCACCCTCTTTTGGCATCTCTGGGCACCAGGTCCATTGTGCACAGAGAGACAGACAGACAGAATACCCATTCACCTGAAATAGTACATTTTTAGAAGAGAATATTATAAAATTTGAGACTGCAACAACCAACATTCTTCCCCTAAATATATATACTATTTGATGATCAATAGTCTAAGTTGTTTGTGTGTTATTCTTCAATATCTCAACAACAGTGATAGCTGAATATTATTTCTCTTATTATAGAAATGAGGGAACGTTATCTAATACCCTGAAATATTTGAAATAGAGGAGCTGGGATTTGCGTCTCTGCATTATGACTCCAATAAGTAACTTTATGAAATGTGTTTTTGTTAGGGTTGTTTTGAGATCAGTTATCCCATGGAACTGAGGTTGGCCTTTTGTTCAGAATCCTGCCTTGGTCTTCTGAGTGTTGGGATGGGCACAACTGAGTGAGGTGGGCACAACTAGTTTCAATTATGTCTTTAATATTTATAATTAAATACTAAGTATAAAAATAGGGATGTGCCAAGTGGTGGTGGCGCACGCCTTTAATTCTAGCATGTGGGAGACAGAGGCAGGCAGATCTTTGTGAGTCTGAGACCAGCCTGGTCTAAAAGAGCTAGTTCCAGGACAGGCTAGAAAAACCAGACAGAGAGAGAAAGAGAGGGGGAAGGCAACTAGTTTATACTCCTAACAATTTACATATTAATTTAAATTTTTATAGGCTTCTCACTGAAATGGGAAGAATGGTTTACTGAAAATGTTCTTTTTTCACATTAAGATAAACATGTGCATGTGTATATGTGTGGTCTGTGTATTTCTTAGTGGGTGTGTGCATATGTGCATGGGAGTTTGTATGTGAATGGAGGCCCGAGGTTGGTACAGGGTTTCTTTTTTTTAGTTGCTTTCCACCTTTGTATTTTTTTTTTTTTGAGACATTGTCCTTCATTGAACCCAAATCTCAACAATTCAGCTATGTTAGCTGGTCTGTGGGCTCTAGGGATTCGATTCTCCTGTCTCTAGTAACAGCCCTGTTGTTACAAACACATGGTGCCATATCCAGATTTTTATCTGGGTGCTAGGGATTAGAACTCAGGTCCTTATGCTTGCACACAGCAAATACTTTATTTCAAGAATGGCTAAGTCTGATTTAATGATTAGAGTTGATTCTGCCAGTCTGTGGAGTTGACTACGTCTGTCAAGGTGGAAATGTGGGCATGATAAGCTTAACTTCTGCTTAGTGTCAGCATCATGGGAGCAGCCATGTCCCAGACACTCCCTGAACAGGATGAGGGAGAGATGAGCTTCCTTGGGCCCTCTAGCCTTTTGCTGCTTTGACTGCACTGTTCTTGGGACAGCTTGTTGACAGCCATGGCTGAGCATCCTTCCAGTCCCGTGACTTCTGCCCTGCGTTAGGTGTTGTTCTTATTGACTGTTTACATGACAGGACTGCCATTCTAGGGTCCAGGATCCCTTTGACTGAACCTTACTTTCCGAGCGTATGCACCATCTCTCCTATCAAGGAGGCAGCTTTCTTAAAGCTTTGGAAGTGATAGTGATTTGAATTATCATTGTAATTACTGAGAGATTTGGTAAGAAAGGAAAATTGCTGAGTAGAAATAGAGTAGTCTCTTTGAATTTAGTGACCATAAAGACGGCTGAGGCATCTCTATAAAACATAGTCCAACAATCTGGAAAATTCAATAGTCAATTGCCATCTCGTTTGGGGCTATCCTGGACCTGAACATAGAATGTGGGAGACATAGCTACGTGGGCAACAAGTCTTGAAATATGGCAAGTTTTAATACATCTAAAATGTCCACCTGTTTCAAAGGTTTCATCGTCAAAAGAGGACATAAAACATTTTATGTGGTGATTTTCATGCCAATTATGTGTTCCATATGAGTTTAGATATTTAGAGTTTGGTAAATTTATTAAAATTGATCATACACATTTTTAACCTTTTAGATATGGCAACCAGAGTGTTTAAAATTCCATAGGTGGTTCTCATAGTATTTCTCTTGGCCAGTCCTGCCATGAATTGTTGGAATTTATTGTGCCAACTCCAACTGTCCTTTTGCCCATGGGGATGTTTCTCTTTGCTGATGATAACAGCTGGTGTGTATTGGGCACTTATTATATACCAGGCTGTTTAAATGATTCCACTGGGTGGATCATAGAAACCCAGTGTTGCTTAGTTACTCTTGTGATTTCCCCTCTCACAGATGCAGAAATTGAGGTACGGAGCAATTAAACATCTTGCCCTTAGTCACAGAAGGAGCAAAGGACAGACAGGATTGGAAGCAAAGCCTGTTCAGTGGCTCTTACTGATCCCTTTCAAGGCTCTCGCTTTCTGTTGGATGCCCTAAGATTTCTGTTCCTCCTTTGCTGTGCCTACTCATTCTCCAGTTCTCAGTTTTCCTACCAAGAAGTGGACTGGCCATCCCTCAGAACCTTCTAGTTGTTTTCTTCCTGCATGTGTGTATGTGTGCATGCATGCGTATGCAGGCATGTCCATGCACATATATGTCTGGGCTGCAGATCTTTCACTTAGCCTTGACATTCTTTGAACGAGACAAGGAGATGTCTGTGTATCTGTTATGCTGTACAACTCTCCAGAGCCAGTAAACAGCTTTCTCTGTTCCCCCTTCTACTGCTTCTGTTGTCTTAGCTCTGCCGTTAACCTGCTCTGTAACTTTCGGACGTGCATTGCTCTTATCTGTGCCTTATTTACCATTATGAATCAAAACGGAAGCCATGTTCTTCTGGCCTGGCATTCTTTGATTTGTCTTGAGGGATGAAGGAAATGGAACATTGTAAGTGCGGGAATTCAGTGATTCCTGTGTAAAATAAAACATTGTGAGAAATCTTGCGGCCCTCACCCATCCATCCCGCTGTCATTCATTGGTCAGGTAGGACAGGTGCCTTTGCTTCTCTGACAGGAGAATTTGTCTTCATGAGTGCGTGGAGACCTGGCACTTTTGAGACAATCTGTCCCCGAGAACTGAGGCTTGCACATTAATATAAATCCCCCAAGTAAGCATAAGGTACTTCATAGGTTCCCAGGTACTCACCAAGTTACAGGTCTCTACTGTGTGCCTCAGGAAGGACAAAGGACTGCTTCAGAATTCATTTTCCCAGGACAGTACTTATTGACATTGATTCATTTAATCAGAATGATAGAAAGTCCCCTTCTTTTTTTTTTTTTTTTTTTTTTTTTTTTAGTGTTGGTGAGGTGTATCTGTAACTCTAGTACCTGAAGGCAGAGGTAGAAGGACTGAGAATTTGAGACCAGTTTGGTCTACATTGTGAGTTCAAGCCCAGCCTGAGGAGCATAGAAAGGGCTCATGTAATAAAAAATTAACCCATTTCTTTTGAAAATATCTTCTGTCACAGAGTGTTGACACCACTCAGTGCTAGCTTTCCGTTGAGGAAGCGACCATGCTTTAAACCACCCTCAAGTCTTTGAAAAATTGCTTCCTTTCCGAAGTATTGTGTTTCACATTAAGAAATCAAGTAACACTCTCAGAATTCAAAACATTATTTGTCACCAGTGAAACAACTTATAAAAGCTTGGAACATGCCAGAGTGTTCTGTGCCCTTTAAGAGTCTTGGGGGTTTCTAAGATTAAAGGAAAACTTTGGACACCAAGAAAAATCAAGAGCCAGAACTGGAGCAAGGAAACCTGTTAAACACATCAGTTTGGAATTAGGTAAGAAAATCAAAGCTGCCATAGGTATTTTTTGTTAGGAATGGGTTTTGTAGAAGGTATCAGGTAGTTAATATACCTTTGAAACCATCATGTATGTGGTTAGTGGTCATCCACAGGAAGTTCAGACTCTGCAATGGGAAAGGACAATTTCTTCAACAAATGGTATGGGATAAACAGACATCTTAATGTAGAAGAAGAACATTGAAACTTCATCGTGTGCCACACACACACATTAGCTAAAAAGTCATTAGATACTCAGCTATAAAACTTTGGGTTGTGAGACTTCAGGAATATATGGGAAGAAGCTTCATGACTTGGCCAGTGGTTTTTCTGATATGACATCAGAAACATAATGGTTGTGAGCAAAAATAGTCACATGGACCTACATCAAACTGGAAAGTGTGTGTGTGTGTGTGTGCGCGTGTGTGCGCGTGCGTGCAAGAGAGAGAGAACAACATTGGAAAAGAAACTCACAGAATGGAAGAAAATGTTTTCAAACCACAGCTAATAAGGGCTGGAAACTATGGCCACTCCTCACAACTCAACAACACAACAAAGCATTGAATAAAAGATGGATAAAGACTTTGGACAGACAGTTCTCTAAGAAAAACATACAATTAACAACAGACATATGAAAACATTTTCAGTATCACTAACAATTAGATCAATTTAAATCCAAACAACAAAGCATTACCTTGCATTTATTTGGATGGCTTCACAACATGAAAATCCAAACAACTGAAGGTAGCCAAGGTTAATGGCCTGGATTTGGAGTTGTGACCACTGGGCTGTAGGTGGGAGTGTAAAATGGCACAGCAGCAGGACAAACAAGAAAATCAAACGGAGCCACACTTGATGCGGCAATCCCCTTTCTAGCCGTGTGTCTTCAAGAACTGTAAGCAGGACCTTGAAGAGATAGGTATGTATGCATCCATGTTCCTTTCAGTATGATTGTCATAGCCAAGAGGCAGGAACATCTTAAACAGCCATCAGCAGCTGAGTGGATGAGAAAGGATGGCTTCTTTTCTTTTTGCCACTCAAAGAGACATTTTCTTGAATCAGTTCATTATTTGATAGTTTCATACGCGTATATAGTGGCATTCTATTAATCTGACCACCCCCTCCATCCTCTCTTATCTCCCTCATCACCCCTAATTCTTCCCCCTCTTCTATACAGGTCCGTTTCCTTCACTCATGACTTTTTGTTTTGTTTTGAGACCCTCTGATTTTTAACCAGAACAGTCCATGAGCAGATGCTATATATATGCAAGGGAATATTATTCAGCCTTCAGAAGGATGGGGATTCTGACTCCATGGATGAACTGTGAAACCGTTGTGCTAAAGAAAATACAACTCACAAAATGACAGCCCCGGTGATTCCAGTTACAGGAGCACATTACTGCGGCCAAATGCCTGACACACAACTGGAGGAAGAAATATTTGGTCAGGTTCCTCTGTCAGCTTCAGAAGTACTAGCTCCTCTTAGACCAAGGCTTTGGTGGCTTCTGTGTGCTTGGTTGGCTGAACCTGGAGGTAACACTTCCTTATGAAGCTCTTTGCTAGATGAATACTCCAGGGTTACTTTCTTCTTAAAGGAAACATTTTTTAATGAGTTTATAGTTTTACACTCTGGAAGCTATGATGAGCATGGTCCATCAACTCCTGCATTGCAGTCAAAGCCCCCCCCCCTCCTATTATCAGGGTGCAGATTGCTTGCTTCTTCTTAAGTGGCACAAATTTCTTTTATATCTACGGCCTCTCTGCCCACAGTGTTAGCTGGGCCCGTACTCGTTTTCTGTCTAAACGGTATGCTTCTTCACAACTTTAAGGCCCACCGTTTCATCTCAGTTCTCTCCGAAAACCTGACTAAAAGCACAGAGAAATAACTGTGCCTCACAATGCTATGCTAAATAGAATTTTCCTCTGACTAATCCATTAGGTCATTACGTTTGAGTTCAATCTTATTCAAATTTCAAGATGTAGGCAAATTACATTTTTTTTTGTTGTTGTGTGTGCCAGATTTTAACATGGATGGACTCTAGTCCATTTCCCGATGGTGTGCTCACTCCTTTCTGCAACCTCGTGAGCACTGTCCTTTTTATCTGTTTGCTTCTGTCTGCACTCACAGCAGAATCTCCTCTTACATTCCACTTAAGCAGTCTAGAGCTTTGTAAGTCCTCATCTCCAACTTTTCTAAATTCTACAGCAGTTCTAAAGACTCGAAAACCAAAACCATATGATCATGTTTGGTTGCTCATTTCTCTGGTACAAATTACCTGTGTTAGTTATTTTCTTTTGTCCCTGGGACAAAATTCCAACCAAAATAACTTGAGGGAGGCAGAGTCTATTTTGATTGACAGTTTCCTAGGGTTCAATTCATCATGACAGGGAAGATATGGCAGAGCAACTACCTGATGGTGGTGGGAACATGTGGCGACAGCTGTTCACATCCAGGAAGCAGATAGCAAGACGGGAAGTGGGGACTGCATGTAACCTTCAGTGATGCCTTCCAGTGACCTACTTCTGCCAGCGAAGAGGCCCCGCTTTCATAAATGTTCTGCAGCTGTCCCAAGTAGCACCACTACTTGGGGAATAAGCATTTAAGACACTGGCCTGTGTGAGACATTTCAGATGTAAAAACACACAATGAGACTTCGATAATAGAGAAAATAATAAAAACTGAAAATAGGTTTCTGATTGTTACCACTGGGAGGAGAAGGGAGAGGGGATGCTGTTAAATGGTTTGTTCATGCTGCAAAAGCAGAAGTCTGTGAGGGGCTAGGCTGTAAACAGTGGAAGTTTATTTCTCATAGTCTAAGGGGCTAAGGACTCCAAGGCCAAGGTCCTAGCAGGAGAATCACATTCTGCCTCTAAGGTGGTATCACAAATACTGTGTCCTCACATGACAAAGGATAAACAGTCCTACTTAGGTCTCTGCAGCCCTGTTAAGGTCTCTCACACCATGCATGAGGACCTGGGTCTCATGACTTAGTCACTTCTTCACCTTTTGATGGCCACACATTAGTATTTGACTTTCTACATACTGATTTTGAGGGATGTGTGCATGCAAACATGTAGCAAGTGGAGATAGGATTTTAGGTTTGCAAAATGAAAAATTCTTTTTTTTTTCAAGGCAGGGTTTCTTTCTCTGTAGCTTTAGAGCCTGTCCTGGAACTAGCTCTTGTAGATCAGGCTGGCCTCGAGCTCACAAAGATCTGCCTGCCTCTGCCTCACGAGTCAGGCTGGGATTAAAAGCATGCGCCGCCACTGCCCCGGCTGCAAAATGAAACATTTATTTAGAAATCACCTGGGTCCTGACTCTGTTGTGCTCCTAAGATTCGGGGCAGCCTGGAGCCAGATGTTTAGTTTCTCTGGACCCTGCACAATGAAGGAAAATTAAGTAGGTAAAAATACAGTGCTCTTATATTGTTGTCCCACCAGGTCTATAAAGTCATTCTGCTATGGTACAGTGTGTTTGGCAGTCAAGGACTTTATGGTGTTTTCACTAAACAGAATGAGGGGAGTCTCACTTGCGTGCAAAGGTGTGGAGATGGGGCTAGAGACTCATTTGAAACATAGCCCAGCTTTTGTAAAAGAATTCTCATTGTTCTTTTATGTGTGTGTGGGGGCGTGGTAGCGATAATTAAAAGATAGACTGCACTTAACACCAGTATTTAGCTACTTCAAACAAAATATCAACTTTACAAGCCTGATTTTTTAAAAACTTTACACACTATTTTAGACTTTATAATATAGGGAATAATAGCAGAAGGATTATTTGCCTGGGCTGAACATATATATGATCGAGGGGTGCTGGTCTTGCTGAGGGGAAACAAACAGTTGGAAATAGCCTCCTGTCAGCTAAGCGAGAATATCCGGCCAGGTGTCTGAAGGGACTCCCTTGAACACAGATCAACACATGGCCTTTTGGACTCTCCAGCAACGCCTTATCTCCTGGTGCCTGCCCCAGAGAGAGCTAGAAATGTCAAGTTGCATGCTGGCAATTGTCTGCACCTGAGATCTGAGGCTTTGCATAATTTGTTTAGCTCACCTAGACACATCAGGGCACCACCAGCTATTCCCAAGCCCTGGGTCATGACTGGGGTGGGGGATCAGCTACAGTGTGGAGCTTATTTCCCTTTAAAGGTACTAGAAGGCAGAGATGAAGGACTTCCTACCCCTGAACCCCTGGCATGCCTGCTACTGTAATCATACTTAGAAAATGAATTTAGGAGACCAGTAGCTTGGCCAGGCGTGGCAGCTCATGCCTTCAATCCCAGAGTTCCAGATGCTGACGTAGGAAGATCACAAATTCAGGATTGGCTTGGTCTATATAGTCCAACAAGCAGGCCCAAGACCAAATCAGTTGTCTTTTAGACCTGGACTTGGATCAGCTCCCACCCATGGTGGGCATACGTACCCCAGGTGGCTTCTGAAAGCTGGGCTTCTGTGGTGGACTTGAACAGCTGCCCTAGACAGGAGGGTAGGCTGAGTGCTTAAATCATGCCAGCTCTCCCAGCCATCCATGTCTTACCCGAATTACGTCACAGAGGCTTTTCTGTCACATACATTCAGATTTGAGGCACAGTTCTGGGGTTCATGAGCCCATTATCATGAACAGCAGAGTAAAGAACCAGCTTTTTGTACCTTGTGCTGTAAGACTGGAAACATCTGTCTGCCTCACACCGCTGCTGTGCGAGGAGATGGTGGTGAGCAGGTTTGAAGAACTCTGTCGTTCTGGGCATTGCTTGTTGCTGCTGTTACTGTGACCTTCAGGAACAGCTGGTTCCCAACTTCCTGTGTCAAAGAGCTGTAGTGCTTCCTGAAAAGACCACCCCCACTCACCCACCCAGCCCCTCGGAGGGCAGATTAAAGTTGTTGTGGCTGCAAACCCAGCCGATACGGGCTGTAATATAGTAAATTATCACTTGTTTTGCAGTCTTGACGAGAAAAATAAATGCAATTACACTCATGAATGTTGAAAAATGAAGCAAAGCCATGTGAATCGGCACATTTGAGGTGCTTTTCCAAATGAAAAGCTGCCTACAATGAATGCTAATGGGCTCCCTCCCTCCTGCTCCCTGGCATATGGTGCAACGTGATCTCTCTGAATTAAGAGAGCAGCTGTGCCAAGCTCCTGGCCATGACAGCAATGGCTTTGAACAGCCCCACGATAGCAGCCTCAACAAGCAGACTCCAACTTCCTCCCTTGCCTGAGGTCCTAGGATGGGCCCAGTTTTCTAAAGAAGGTACTGAAATGATTTTGGTGCTGTGTCTCTGCCTTCAAGATCCTTGAATCCATTCTGTAGTTGACTCTGTATGGCGGGTGCTTATGGTACAGCTACTGCCTACTATATGCCCCACATGATGTTGGGAGTGAGAGAGATAAGTCCCAGGCATCCTTTCCCTGCTGGTCACACAAGACCTTGTCGCCCACACCTGAAGGACAACATCTAGCTTTGTGTTGTCACCATAGTGGCCACCAGCCATATGAGGCCACTGAGCACTTAAGGTGTGGCTAGTCCAAATGAGGTGTGTTTGAAGTCTAAGGTCCACACCGGAACACAGAGATTTAGTGCAAAAACAATGGCCAAATACTCGTGAAGGCGTGTTAGTCATACGCCAGCAGCACTCAGTTTCTGTGAGGGACTGGGGCACTGGAGGATGTTCTGTTTGCATGGACTTCTGTATTCTGATGAGCCAAGTAAAGTATGATAAAATTAACTTTACTTTTTAAAAAACAAACTTTTAAAATCACAGCCGCTAACATTTTCAAAGAACTGGTGTTCATCCTTACTTCTGTTGAGCTGTGTGGGTCTAACTTTGCTCTCTGGCTTCCCACACCTTTCGACACACTCCCTGCAGGGGCTGCCCTGTGAAGACCTTCAGTCACACCTGCTGCTTGCTGTCCCAGGAACTGGGACTGATCGGAGGCTTTTCCCCAGCTGTCTTTCAACTTAACTGTCACCTTCTGTGAGAAGTATTCTTGTATTCTCTGACCATCCTTTAAGCATATGTAGCCTCTGGTTGTCACACACACTTTCTGGTCCCTTCCATCATGTTTAGATGTTTTATGTATTTATTCGCTTGAGTGTCTGTTTTTGCTAAGAGAACAGAAGGAAGGGCAGAGAATGTTTCTGGTTTATTTCATGTTGTTTTCAGGTGTGTGTGTGTGTGTGTGTGTTATGTATTGTGTGTTGTGTAATATATATATATATATATATATATATATATATACACATTTATTCATGAGTCTATGCCAAGTAGGTGGAGGCCAGAGCTCAACATTGGATATCAGTTCTCAGGTGCAACCCACCTTCATGTATTGAGACCAAGTTTTCCACTGAAACCTGGGGGCTCGCCGATCAGGTGAGGCTTGATGTTCAGTGCACTGCAGAGTTCTACAAGTCTTTGTTCCCAAATCCTCAGACTGCAAGTAAGCGCTGCTGTGCCTGACTCTTTTGCTTAGGTATTGAATGCTGGTCCTTAGGGTTTCCTAGTACCTACTTATCAACCAAGCTATCTCTCTAGCTCATTGTTTTCAATCCTGAGCTCCATTTTACTGTAGCAGCTGACACATAGTAGGACCTCAAACCGTCTTCCCAGATGAATGCACAAAGAGTAAATTACTTCATTCATATTGCAAAGGAGAAAATATTTTGGGTTATTTTTGCATTGTTGATGTTTGGAAAGGAGTCAACAATAGGCCCTAATTTATCAATCAAAGAAAGTCTGAGTGAAAAGTGTGTGATTGGTGAATGATGTAAATGGAGGGTAATGGATTTGGTAGAATCGGGGTTATGTGCATTGACAAGGAAGCTAAGCACAAGTGGCTGACCACAATGCAGAGTGTAAGAGGCAAGGCCAGGGAAGGGCATCAGAGGACTGCTTGGACTATGGAGAGCACAGACATACTGTTGTCTTCTCTCAGTGCTTGCCTTTCGGCCACAATGAGCCAGGGTAGCTGGTGCAGGATGCTGGGAGATGAAAGCCACAGAGGTTGCCCTCCTAAGTCCAGAGCAGGGAAGAGATTCTATCTGGACTGACAAGCTGGGACACTGATGGGGAGGGAGCTGGTGGGAGAACAGAGGGTGATTATCACCCCGAAAAGACCTAAAAAGCTATTTTCTTTAATGTGATGGAACATGCCTGTTCCAAGCCAACAACCCATATCCTAAAAGTGGGATGCTTATGAGCATTAAAATTATTTAACATTCATGAAGGGATTTCTGGCCATTGAGTGGAAAGTGTAATTATGGGAGACATAAAGTTGTTATTTGCAGAGGATATTATTATTCACCAAAAAACTCAAGAGAAATAAGTGAAAAACTGTTACAACCCCAATAAAAGAGTCCGACAGGGCAGCTAGTCAGGGAATAATAATACAAAAATCAACAATTTCCTCAACCTTGGTAATAACTAGTTATAAAAATAATATTAAATGCCTAATCTTGTGAAGGCATCAAAAGAATATAAAACTTGAGTAAACTCAAGAACTTTAGAAGGAACTTTGGAAGGAAGCTGAAGAGCAAAACAAGGGGAAAACAAGCAAAGGGATGGATATGTCTCATTCCTTGACAAAGACTTCCTACTTTGAATCCTGTGGGCTTAGTATTACCGTGTATTACACTTAGAGTGTATTACAGTGGCAATTTATGAGCAGGGTTGCAAATAGATTGTTTAGTTTATCTAGAAAAAAATATGAGTACAGATGCCCAGACAGATGTTGGGAGACAGCAGTGGAGGAAGTTTCCTACTTCCAGAAGATCAACAAAACAGAATATGTCCTACAAAGAAACATGTATATGCTTGTATGACCGTGTGTGTATGAGCATGTACCTGTATATTATAAATAAGCTTGACAATTCCAGTAAGTGTGATAAGTCAGGATGAAGACTCATCTACAGCGAGGTGTCTGGGGTAAGTTTGGATTGATTTTTTAATATTTGCCATCAAATGGTATTTAAGATGAATGAAATAAGTACTACTTATTAAGAATAAGAATTAACTCTCTATAAAAAATTATATGATGCACAAGTGAATGTTTAAATAATTTTAATCTTAGGGCAGTTTTCTGTGGAAAAAAGTAGCAATAACAACAAATATTTATTCCTAAAAATTAAACAAAATCAAAGACCTACAATAAAATGAGTCTTGATACATATACATATATATAACTATATATGTATATATTTATACAAAACAAATGATTGATACCATGAATATGGAAAGAGCTTTTACAAATCAATGAAAGAAAGACAAATGATCCATTAGACAAAGTCTGTGTTGGTGAGATTTCTGAGAAATACTGTCAGTGTAAGACACATTGGTACAATATTTAGAGGAGACAATTTAACATCTGTCAGAAACATGAACTATGTATATCTCTGGCCTCAGAATTTATTCTTGAAATGGTATTGCAAGGAAATAATCAGAGATAAGCATAAAGTGACAAGCTCTGGGTGTGTGACCTTGACTTCCCAGAATTCTGCTCTAGCTATTGCACTACAGAAAGCATCGGCTTGCTTCCCAGGGTGGCCTTGAGGCTTCTTTGGGATGGTTTGCTGTAAAGTCCTGGGAGAATGACACTGCGTATTCTTAGTTCATTTCGCTCTCCCGTATCTTCTTCTTGTTCCTTTTTATACCTGGAGTGTCTTGGGCACCATTAGGGCACCATTTACATTTCAGTTCCAGGAGGATCAAAGGCAAGAGCCTGAAACCCATGTTCAAGTTCAGCGGAGTGTCTTTAAGGATGGATTTTAGTTTGGCATGGCATACATTTAGTAAGTGCCAACAGCATACAGGCTAGGGCTTGGGTGGGTATTGGGTGAAAAGGTCTCTGCTTGACTACCTGTGAGTGAAGCTCCAGTTAGTCCTTGACTTTGACCCTTATCTTGTCCAGTCTAGTTTTCAAAAGAACTCTTCTAGGACTAGGTTAATTTACCGGACCATCTATCCCCCTTGGTGTCTGTTTAGCCTGTTTGGATTCTGCCTTAGTTTGCTTTCCTGTTAATGTATTTAAAAATACCCTGGTAAATGCAGCTTAAAGGACAAACGGTATTTTTTTTTTACTCCAGGTAATCATCTGTCATAGCAGTGAAGTCACAGTGGCAGGAGCTTAGGGGATTGGTCATATTCATAATTCATAGTCAGGTACGAGGAGTGAGATGTGCATGAATGCTATGCTCAGCTCGCTTTCTCCTTCTCCACACAGCCCAGGATTCAAAGGCAGCAAATGTTCCACCTATGGTGGGTGGGTTTTCCCACCTAACATAAACAAAACAATCCTCCACATACATGTGCACAGGCCATCCTAGTCCAGGTGCTTCCCCAGTGAGCTGCTTGCCAGTTGATTCTCGGTTGTATCAAGTTGTCAGTTAAAAGTAACAGGCTGTTAGAAAAATACAATAACTAGGTAGCTTTTAGAAACAGAAGTTTCTTTCTTTTCTTTGTAGTCTGACTTCCTACGAAGGCTAAATCCAAGATGACCTCTCTAGTAGGCTTTGTGTACTGAGGGCTCTCTTCTCATAGACAGAGCTTTGGAGCTTGTCTTCGTCTGGGTTACTACTGCTATGATGAACACCATGGTCAAAAGCAAACTGGGCCATAAAGGGCTATTTGGCTTAATGTTTCCACATCCAGAGTTCATCACTGAAGGAAGCCAGGACAGGAACTGAAGCAGGGCAGGAACCTGGAATCAGGAACCAATGCAGAGGCCGTGGAGGGGTTCTGTTTACTGGCTTGCTCTTCATAGCTTTCTCAGCTTGCATTCTTATGGAACTAAGGACCACCAGCCCAGGGATGGCACTACCCACTATGTGCTGGGCCCTCCCACATCCATCACTACTTGGTAAAATGCCCTACGAGCTTGCCTACAGCCCAGTCTTATGGGGGCATTCTACCAGTTGGGGTTCCCTCCTGTCAGATCATTCTAGCCTGGGTCACAGTTGATAGAACAGTAGCCAGCACAGAGCTGTGTCTTCATGTGGTGGACGGGGCCAAGTGGTCCTCTGGGGTCTCCTCTATGAGGGAGTTAGTCTCATGAGGGTTCTGCCCTCAGGACATAACCACCACCCAGTGGACTCATCCTCTAATGTTGTCGCCCTGGGGGCTAGGATGTCAACAGAGGAATTTTGGGAGGATGCAAATAATCAGAGCGTCTATCTGATCACCGGGACTGACATTTAGCCAGAGCCCTGCTGTATTAGTTCATTAAGTGTCCTCCTACTGCTCCTGGTATTTCTCCGTTATTTAAATCTGCTTTTTACCCTAGTTCTGTCTCCTATTACAACAGTCTTTTATAAAAATCTTTGCTAACATTTTACCATGGCATGTATCCATACTATGTATATTTTTACCTATGCCATGGCCTACGCTACAGGAGTTTTAGATCTAATAGATAAACTGGTAGGCAGCCCTCCAATCAGCTCTTTAGAAGAACACATTCATTCATTGACTCAACAGATATATAATGAAGATGTATAATATGTTATAATATATCAGGTGACCCTGGGAGTGCAATTGTGAGCAAACAAGATACCCCCTATACACCCACACAAAGTTTAGTAGGGAGCAGAGGAGGGGCTTCCTCATCTCTGGTGTTAGGCAGAAAATAGGGATCCCAAGTCAAGAAGAAGAAACACTCCCTACAGGAGGTGACATCTCAGTTACATCCCCAGTGAGTTAAACTGTCACTTATGGACTGCAAGGCTCTATGGTTTCAGAGCCCTTGTAAGTACATTTGTGAGTAAGTGAGCTGCCGGACGGCTCAGGAGCCAGCCTGTGGGGAAATAGACAGCTGAGGTTTCCAGAGGCAGCCCAGCTGAGAGGAGACACGGGCAGGGAGATTATCCTAATAGGATTTCACAAAGACCACTTAACAGTTGCTGAGCTTGGGGGGAAAGTAGTTATGAGCTAAGGGTGGAGAAATAGCCAAGAATCTGGCAACTCGGCGAAAGCTTGGAGAGGAAAGCTGACAGCCAACAGACGGAACAAGATGATGCTTGCAGAAAGGTAAAAAGAATAGATGGAGGGGTGGAACTTCGAGAGATACGGATGGAAATGGAAGCGCATTAATATAAGTTGAGGACACGCATTAAGATAATTCCAGTGCTAAGTCGGAGCAGAGCCAAGACTTTTCATTACAGCGCTTCACACTGTCAGCGAACTCTCAGAAACAGACGTGGGTGGTGGAGGGTCAGGACTGATGTGGAATGAAAGGTGTGGACACAAAACACACCCAGAAATAGGGATGCGACCTCTAACGCCATCTCGGCAAGAGAGGGAAAGGGAGACTCCAGGAAATGAAGCTTCTCATCAAGGCCACACAACAAAATAAGGAACGTCTACAATGCGGAGAGTAGAGCCTGGTGTGTGGCTGGTGGGTTTGCAAAAACGGTAAAGCCCCTGTGGAAAGCAGTTGACAGCCCTCAAAGCAAGTGAAAGATGGAGTTTTTAAATGAGCCTGTAGTCTACCTGTGGGCATGCACCCACAGGATAGAAACAAGCAGAGAGAATTGACTAAGTGGGACTTGTGCGTGCTGGTGAGTGGTCGTCCTTCTACAGCAGCTGGTGCTGGCCCTCCCATGCTCTCCAGCCGGTCTCTCCTCCCTCTTCATCCATATGCACCCATTGATGGGTACATGGCTTTGGTTTCCACGCCACTTCCCGTGGGGACGAGATGAGAGCCTTTGCAGGCCTGACAGTGTGCCGAGCTTCCACACATCTTGCCAACACATAGTCAGGGTTTCAGGTCAGAGTTCCAGGGAAGGAGTAAACTTTGCCTGTCTGTGGACCTGAAGCTAAAGCGGTCCCAGTGTGTAAACCACCATTGCTTGCTCTCATTACTTAACTGCTTGTTCCAGGGAGTTTATGCTGCCGATCACTTCCCCGGTTTTACAAAGTAGTGGTCTGTCTCTGTTTCCTGGAGAACCGCTTCTTGCATAAGAATTGAAAAAAGACATTTGCTTGCCACACCTGCTTTGGAGGCATACAGTGTTCATTGAATTAATATGAAGAACTTTAGTTTTTTTTCCCTTCACTTTGATTGTTGTGTCAAGGAGCAAGGCAGTCACACTATAATGCTATTTGACCCAAATTACTTATTTTTAAACTATCTTTTCTTAAGATTTAATTTTACTTTTATTCATATATGTGTGTGTGCATATGTATGTGTGTATGTGTTTGTATGTGTGTATATCACAAGTGGTGCCTGATGTGGCCAGAGTTGCATGTATTTGTGAGCTGTCTGATGTGGGGGCTGGGAACTTAACTTGGCTCCTCTGGAAGGCCAGAAATACTCTTAATCATTGAGTCATTTTTTTTAAGCCCCTATGCTAAATTCTCTTCTGCCAAGTTTCTTAGTTTATTTGAGCAGTGTCTGCCTTCCCTCTTAGGAGAAAGGAAGCCTCTGGGGACTATCAGATGTAGTTAGATATAGAGACTAGAGACAATGGGAACTTTGTCTCTATGTCTAACCATATCTAATAGCTGTCAGTAAGATCATTTCTACTGACATGACAGTGGGCAAGCCCTCACGGGATCAGGGCTATTGCCTATAGCTTCTTTTTGTTCTTCAGAATCGATAGAATCACCCCTTTTAAGAAGAGGCCCTTCTGTTTCAGAGGTTTTAGATTTTGTTTTCTTAAACCTTTTTGTTGTCTTTACCTGTCTTATGTTTCCTGTGACTTATTATCACTGCTCCACAATAAAAAAAGGTCTAGGGAGGAGTTTAGGGGAAGATGTTCAGCTATAGCGGGGTAACATTCTCTGCATGCCTCATGTCTTCCCTCGGGGTTGACAACCCTTTTTCTGTTGCTTCTTTCAAATCAGGAACTTCTGTATTTAGCCTCAACAGGGCCATCCCATTAGAAAGAAAAGAAAAGATGTGAATTCTTCTCCTTTTCGTTGAACCCAGATGACCTTGAAAATCTTCAACATAAAGTCATGGTGCTTACTGTGTTTCAGGACCAATCGGGTTTTCCTGGTCCTTTGAACTTCTTGTTTATGTCATCCAGCTCTGGGGATGGAAGTTCTGTGAATGGCTTGCCAGCCACCATAGTTTCTGGAAGAGTTGGCACCCTTTCCACTCTACCTTGCTGTGTGATTATAAATACACTCTTGCACAGCCAGTGTGACATGCTCTTATTTGCAAAGGGTTTTCAATGACCATATTCACCGAAATGGCCAATTTATATGTCAAACGCATTATTGGATAAGTGCTTTTGTAAGAATAGAAGGATGGCAAACAAAAGACCCAGGTCCAGGCTGCCAAAAGATATTGCAGGGCCTCTCCCACTCCCCCAACCCCTGTATTACCCCATGTTCATAGAGGGGCTCAGTGCTGAGTGGTTTTTAACTGGGCAATGGCTTTCAGAGGACTGTTTTCTTGTTTTCCCTTCAAGATCTTAATTTTATTGATGGTATTGCTGCTGCTCTTGGACCTAGCATCACGATCTAATTTAATTTAATTTGCCTCCTTGCAAAGAAGGCGATCCCTTGCCCAGCTGCAGCTCTGAGCAGAGAGGGAGCAAGCAGGCTTGGAGATAAAGGCTGAACCTTATCAGACCTCTCCAAGGTTTATGGTAATAAGCAAAGCTTAGAGAATTTGGGAACTTTCCCCCTGTGATTGCTGAACTACCATGCTGCTTCCTAGGCAGTCAGGCATATTGTGCCTCCCCGTCTGCTGGGCTGCAAGGAACTGGGGAAACTGGGATTACGTGGGCTGTGGATTCTGCTGCTACCAGGTGCCGTGCAGAGATGAGGATAAGACACATGGCAGGTGGTTTTTCCCGTTCATTCTGTCACTGTGTGCTTAGGGAAGCTTCTTGGGGAGGATTAGGATGGGCAACAGGTATGGTTAGGTAATCCCGCACTAAACTCAGCTTCTGAGACTTCAGTAGTTTATTTCTTTGGAGGAATTCTTTAGACTTTCCTTAAACTTAAGTCATGTGTGAAGAGGACCAGTGCCTCCCCCCCCCCTTCTTATCTGCATTCTCAACACCTTCCAGATTGTAGGATCCAACATTTCTCAAATTTAAATTTTATAGGTGTGTGTTTTGCACATATGTGTGCGAGTGCGTGTGGGAGCCAGAGATGGGCCTCAGTTCCTGCCTCAGAAGTTGTGCATTTTCTGTATTTGGAAGCATGGTATCTCACCATTTTTAGACTGGGTTATGTGGCCAGTGAGCCCCAGGGGTCCTTTTGTCTCAGTGTCCCCAGTGCTTGGATGACAATTATGTTCCATCACTCAGAGATTTTTATGTGATTTTTAGGGGTGAGACTCAAGTCTTCATGTTTTACCAATTGACACCTGCCCATTTGTCCCTGTGTCCCTGGTTCATGGCTTGGATTAAAGGACTTAGGGGGAGAGCTGCACGAATGAAGAAATGTAGATTGCATTTCTGTTGTTGAGTTGGTCTTGGTACACAAGAGTAAAAGACATCCCTGATCCAACTTGTTTTGCTCTCGTTCTGAACTATCACTAGGCTGCCTCTAGGAGTTCTGCCATCCAGCCTCTGGCTGCCAGCCTCCCACCTCCTGATGCTTTGGCTTGATCTTTGCTGTGAAAGCTTCCTTACTTCATTTGATTTCTTGAATATCCCGGCAACCCAGGTCAAGCCTGTATTTGGCATATTCTCTTGGTTACTCAGATTGGCGGGTGGCCACTCCATTAGGAGGTCCAGATTTCTCGGTGAGTTTCTGTAGTTCCATCTACTTCTGGTTTATTCTCTTTTCCACCCGAGGCTGGTGAGCTAGAGTTCCCTCCTGCATAGTATCATGAACTGAAGGCACGTGGTCAGGACAGATGAGTGGGTTTGTGAGGTGGGACAGCCTCATGTGGATAAAATCCCTGTGTGAAAGACACACTTCCAGATTGTAGAAAAATATCCTCCTAAGGATGAAAAAAACCTGGATTAGAAAAATCAAAGGACAGAGGACTTGTGAAAAAATATAAGTAATATTCTTAAAAAATTAATATTCTAAAAAAGCGTATCAACGAAAAATCCATTGGCATTAGGGAGAGGTTTCAGGAGCCAGATACAAAATAAATTCCAAAAAAGTTGGCTTTTCTCATGTGTGCAGTTTTTGAGATGTCACATACAGAACAAAGGAAATCCCAATAATAATATAGATCAGAGTATTTTAAGGGCTCAGGATGAAGATAATAGGAATATGTAGGGCCTGAATGAAAAAACTTAAAACATGAGCACACAAAAGACTTGAATGCTTGGGAAAACAGCACATTTCTGAATGGAAGCATTAGTCATGTTAGCTTTCCCTCAAATGTCTTACCTATTTGTGCTTTTATAAGCTGTCAGAAATCATTCTAGGTTTGTATGGAAAAAGAAAACATCCCTAAGAATAGTAACAACTAATTACTTAAAACTAAATGGGTGATTTGCACATTAAAAAGTTTTAAAGACTCCTAAAATGATAGAACTCTATAAACACATTGTTTTGTGGCAACTGAAATATAATTGGAGCCAAACAGAAAAGAGTGTAAGAATAATGTGAGTACGCATAAATATTTATTATGTATGATTATGGATTTTGCATTAGTGGAGAAAGAATTGATTATTAATATAATTAGAAAAAATGGTGAGTTAGTGGGGAAAGGAGATCATTATATGTTAGAAAGGATAAAACAAAATGTAGTTAGATTTTACATGGTATTTGTATGAGAAGATTTGGAAACTGTAATGATGTTTGATTTCATATGTTAAATGAATTTTAAAAGTATCATTAAAATAAAAAACCCAAATTCTCTATTCTCTTTCCATTTAAGTGCCTCAAGAGACCACAAATAGTCATTGCTATCAGTCTCTCTTCTTTCATGATGCCACACCTGGTCACTGCAGCCATTTGCCCCTGTTCCCACCTCCCCATCAGAACTAATGTAGCCAAGGTCACAGTGACCTCCATAGCCAAACATGGTGACACTTGTCTTGCTTGGCGAATTCTGTCTAGTGCGGTCCATGACCCTCTTCTAGAAGCTGACTTATCACTTGGCTCCTGGATCATCACACTCTCTTCAAAGCCCTCAGACTATTTTGATTTTTCTCAGTCTTTTTGGCTGGTTTCGGGCCCTCGTAGAGTGGATAGACCACACTTGCTTTTATGCAGCTGGGCAGATTCTATTGAGATCTATCTTAGGTGGTTGTCTTGAAGTCTACTATTGTCTGAATGTAGGCTCCATTTTATTTTTTATCTCCAACTCAGGCTTTCCTCAAACTACACTTGGAAATACCAGTTGCCAACATGTTATGCTCACTTGCGTGTCTTACTCCTTTCTTCACTGTAGCAAATACACCATCAAGCTCGTAATGCCCCCGTAGTCCCACTCAGCCTTTCCCACAGTGTCACCATCACGTTTTCGTCACTGTGACCAAACTACTTGACAGAAACAGCTTGAGAGAGGAGAGATTTATTTTGGCTTATGTTATTAGAAAGTCATAATCTGTTATGACGGGGAGGGCATGGCAGTGTGGCTCAGTCCCTGCAGGTGAGAGAAAGGAGTGACTATTTTTCACATGGTGGCATATGAGAAGGAAGGATCAGGCCAGAAGCAAGAGTGGTTATAATTTTCTGAAGACCAGCCCCAGGCCACACCTCCTAAAGGGTCCACAGCCGTTAAAACAATACTATACACCTGAGTCCAGGAATCAAAACAAGACCCACTGGGGGACATTCCAGGTTTAAATGGCAACACATGGTCTTCACGGAGTGGGGGGGGGATATCAATCTCATGATCAGATAAAATAAACATGTAGTATATAATATCTATTTTTTCATCACAAGTTGACAAACCACGGCCTGAATTCCAGGTCTGGCAGCTTGATTGTTATACTATATGGAAACAGGGCTGCATCTCTTCCTTAACCGTTGTGGCTGCTTTTGCAGAGCTAAGTAGGTGCAGCTGCCCCCAGGATGGTTTTAAAGCCGTGGGCAGTGCTGTCTGCCTCCTTGTTAACATCTCATGACCCAGGCTTTGTCACCTCAACATCTGGAATTGGAGCTGAAGTGATGGCTGAGAAACAGAAATTATCTTGTTCTCTGAAACCATGGTGACTGTAGATATTCTTCTCCCAACTTGGATACTATTAAGGACGCGAAGGTGCGTCTCCCAGACCAATAGGGAGATATAGCTGTGGATGCTGTAATGGATCGTTGAGAATTAGATTAGGAAGAGAGAAGTGCATCGAGCAAGGTTAGAATTAATAGAATTAAGTAAAAATAATAGAAATCAATACGAGTAAAGCAACAGTGTTCATCAGTAGCTGGGGGCATTCCGACTCATTGTTTCTTTAGATACGTTCCATGGAAAACAGGAAGTCCGGCAGTCATGCTATTTATTATGCGAGATAATAGCAGGGATAGAAACTCAAGTGCTCCTTGAATTGTACAAGGGACAGAGACGTGAGACAAGAACAAAATGTTCCACTCTAATGAGTGGAAAAGAACATCAGAGAATGGGTAGCGTGGACATTTGAAACAGTGCAGAGTGGTGGACAGGAGGGAACAGCTGTGATTAAGTGAAGATCTAAGGAAGTGGCAAGGAGACAGAGCTTGCACGTCTGACTTAGCAATGAGCCGGCTACCAAGGGCTCTAATGAGGACCAAAGAGGATGACACTTGTGTGGAATGAGACCTCGGTAATCGGGTCTGTGAGTTTCTTGGGACATGAGAGGACAGTGAGTGAAAAGGCAGATGGGCTACAGGGCTGCACTTCTAGGCAGCCACTTTCAAAGCACTGCATGGTCAGGAAGAATCTCAAGTAAACTCCTGGAGAAACTTTTTTTACAAGCTCCTGGGTCTTGGAGCATCTTCTGGGTTTCTTGGAGAGTAAGGATCAGGCCATGTGCTGTGGGTAAAGTTGATAACTCAGTCATGAAAGAGTAGATAAAGGTGGATGCCTTCGAGGAGAAAACCTCAAGGCAGTGGGTATGTAGCAATGGAATAACATGGATCTGGCATCCTGCTGCTGGGGGATGTCAAAAGTTGGTTCCCAGGAAGACAGCACATGTATGGCCATACATATACATGGTTAATGGACACTAGTAACCAATGGGATCCCAATTAGCCCTACCGAATGGACCATAGTTTATCTCCTCTTTTTAAAATTTTGCCGTTTCAGAGTGGGGATATAGCTCAGTTGGGAGGCTGCATGCCTAACATTCAAAATCACTGAGTTCAAACTCCAGGGCTGCACAAATCAAGCATGGTGACACACGCCTATAGTTCTATCTCTGGTAAGAGAAATACAGTAAGGTCCAAAGTTGACGGTTATCCTCAGCTATGTGGTGAACTTAAGGTCAACTTGGAATATACAAAAGCCTGTTCAAAATCTACCTTGGAGAAGGAGCCTTTCCTGGTTTGGAAAACCTATGGACATATGAGGAGAGTTCCAGGGTGGTGCCTGAAAATATATCTTATCTG
Source organism: Alexandromys fortis (assembly GCF_014885135.2). Classification (NCBI taxonomy): domain Eukaryota; kingdom Metazoa; phylum Chordata; class Mammalia; order Rodentia; family Cricetidae; genus Alexandromys; species Alexandromys fortis. The sequence continues at coordinate 5,375,187 of NW_026067952.1, forward strand.
TTCCGTTCTCCTCAGAGGTGGGCATGCTCAGCTCGCTATAATATTGCATCAGTTGGGTTGATTTGCAGTCATGTGTTGCATAATGGTGTTGTGGCCAATGACGGGCCACCTACATGACAATGGTCTCATAAGATTATACTGCCTAGTGATGGAAGCATCTTGGTTCATATAGGTGTACTCTGTGATGTTTGCACAAGGGTTTTATCAAAAACAATATATGTCTCAGAACATATATTGTCCCATGTTGTCACTTCAGGGAATTGTTTTATGAAAAAAAAGTTACATTTTCTATGAAGTTCTGTATTCAGCCCTAGAACAAGCAAGAACATTTCAAAAGGCTGTTAGCTAGTTATGATTGAGAAGGTAATATTTACTCTTTGGGAACTGTGTCTCTCTTTCTTAGCCAATGCCATAGATGTTAGGCAAGGCAAGGGCCGTTTTGGCTGCTAGAAGGACTTTAGTTTCCATTCTGAGGACAGAAACGCCCAGAGCCTCTTACTACCCTGAGTCTTTGCCTCTAAAATATATGAGCATTCTCTGGGTAAGTCAGGTGGGTGAATGCCTAGACTAAAGCGTCTGTCTTCAGAACTCCAGTTAGCTTCCTGGTGACCTGAGTCAGATTTATGTGTCCAAGGTGCTCGCTAGAGCAAACTTGTCAGTCAGCATGTCTGCTTAAACCCTGCATGTTTTATAGTCTATGCTGATGCCGTCCACGTGACCCTCTGAATGTCCTCTGTCCTTCTCCACCAAGTCCACTGTCCTTGGATGGCGACTTTATGATTCAACCTTGCCCTTGTACATCTGGAAACTAGAGAGAAACAGCAAAGTATGTTGTTAGTACTTATTCTATGAACCTCTCCCTTACCTTGCCTTAGGCCAGCCATGTCCCTTGACTGAGGGTCACAGATCCTGTCAAAGGAGTCTTCTCATCACTGTCCTTTCTAAACTACAGTATGGTAATAATAGTTTCAAAGTGATCCTGTGGGTTAGAGATTATTCTCTAAAAAGTCCTGCTGAGAAAAACAGGGGTCAGGATCTAACTTGCTTGCTCAAGGCTATTTAATAGTATATCATGGAACTGAGGTTTGATTCATTAAGGCTTCAGGGTTAAGCTGTGCCCACCACTCCAACTGACCTTGGAGATAGATGTCTCTAGTCCCAGACATACATTGTCCTGACTCATGGGAGATCTATGGTCTTGTAAATAAGCTGTTTACCAGATCTGTTTGGTTCCCCTCCCTTGAGCATACCCAGTGTGACCCTGACTACTTAGGCATGATCTAATTTGATCTTCATTAAAAAATGGGAGGAGATTGCTTTATCATTGTCTTTGTTACTGAAGCGAGAGAAGTCAAACATGGAGCAAGGCAGAGTTTTATTTTCAGAGCCACATTGTTGGCTAGGAGTGGAGATAAAGCTTGTACTTACCTGTTTCTGACCACTGTGCTAGGGCCCCTGATTCCATAGCCTCTTTTTTACATACTTGAGATTAGGGACAGACACATGTAAGTAGAAAGGAGGAAAATTCAGGCATTGTAATCTTCTTGGAACCCATCCCCAGACCCATAGGTGTTCTTAACAAGGCTCTCCACAGCTTATCACCTCATATGCAGCCAGAGGGGCACACAGGCTCCCAATGAGCACACAGAGACCTGTGAAGAGTTAAGTTTCCAAATGCTTTAACTTTTACCCCTTTGGATACATAGAACCCCTATCCCCTATTATGTCTGAATGTCAACAAATGCCTGTAGTTCATTTGTAGGGTGAGTTTCATATTATACCAACGTGATATATCTGTGCCCCGCCCCCCAGGCTGGATGGAGCAATTGCTGTGATATCTGGATTGCAAAGAGGAAGGAGCCCTATAACCTTACACTTGGGGAACAGCTCGCTCCTCCCGGAGTGGCTTTTTGTGCTGTGGAAGCATTTGCCCCAGCCCTCACATCTGCATCTGTAATGCATTTTGTTGAGCTCTGCTCAGAGGGGGCGGTCACCACAAGGTGTTTCATTAGGTCTTAATAAGCCTTGTATGTGCAGCCTGGCCCGCCTCTCCCCCGTGGAGCTGCTTTCTGCATGAGGCAGGGAAGGGTGGATGGTTCAGACGTAATTTGCATTGGCAGCAGGAATATTATTTTTGCATTATAAAGCACGGTGGGTGACCTTATCAAAGCGGGAGGAAGTGAGCAGGCAGCAACGGAACAGGCAGGCATCCGCAGTTACAGGTGACACATGGAGGCTGGCTGATGGCAGGAGCGGTGGCGAGAAGATGTTAAGTCCCTCAGCTACCTTGCACTAGCCCAGAGGTTGCAGGATGCTCAGCCCTCTCTCTAGAACCTCGGGGATTCAATCCTTGAACCCCAAAGGTGAGGCTGCTTCTTGACTGACTTGAGCTGGCGTATCCCCAGAATCTCAGGAAATCAGAGACAGCCCAAAGTTCTGAATGAGGACAGGGAAGAATCGGCCCTCTGCTGGACCAGGGATCAGAATGAACCTCAAGCAACACATGGTATCTTTGCTGTGGAACCCCTCTGTCCAGGCATGAGGTCTCGCACAAATTGGTGAATTAATGAATGAATGGATGGATGACTTTATGAATGTCTGAGTATAAAAAAAAAATCTGGAGACATTGGATGTACTAGGGACCATGCATTTGGGCGAGAGGGAGGTGTTGGCACATAGATTATAGAGGCTGTGTGGGTCCGTTGCTGTGGGAAGCTGCCATGGGAACCCTTGTCTGAATGGTTCCAGCCAGGGCCCCTCCCCCACCCCAGGAACCTATTGCACTGGTCTTCAGTCTGACACTTTGTAGGTTTCCAAGGAAGAAGAAACCATTGGCATTTTAGAAATCACTGGCTCTGGGGACATTCTCTACCTCTGGAAGTCATCTAGGCCAGGCAGATGACCCTTATAGAAAAGCCCTCTTTATGCAAGTGGCAATGTAGACACTCTGGAGGCGGCAGCAGCTTTGGCACCAGGCTCGTCTCTTCAGACGAGCTCGTCAGGGCTCTCACTTTCCTCTTCATGCCCTTTGAATTTTACAGACTCCTACCAGGGACCTGTCCTATTTTATTTTAATCACAGAAAAGTGGGAAAAAATTGAAAATACTGTTATTTCTATTACTGTTTCTGCCATTTCCCCTACTATTTGTGCCATTATAGCAACTGCAGAGAAAGAACTAAAGTGATGAATTAATGCGCATGTCACATGGCCAAGTACTGGCACTCAGAGCGTCACGGCCAGGTATTGGCACTCAGAGCATTAGGCCATCCCATCCTATAATCATCACCATTCACGCTGCCGCCGTGGCCCTAGTGTGCATATTTGGCAACACTGTTTTATGCTGAAGATTCATTTTCCTCCTCCTCATCTCCTCTGGTTGGGCCAAATACGGGTTATTGATCTCACTCTTTTCTTAGCGGTGTTTCTGAGGTTTTTGTGTATGACACATACTTTGTTTCTGACCTGTTGATTTTCTTTCTGGCGAAAGAGGAAAGAGGGCAGAGCCTCTTTACTCGTGTGCACACATGTGAAAATGCACCCCACCCCCACATATGTATTCACCAATATAGTTGCATAAACACACACACACACAATGCAACATTAAGCACAGAGATGATTTCAACCCAATTCCAAAGTAGCCCTGCCCTGTTTGCTCCTGGGAGCTGAAGCTGTTGCCAGGGGGATACTTTCTTTCCTATATACTTTAGCGAGCCCTGAAACCTGCCTCACCCCATCCCTTCCCAATTGATACCATTAACCCGTCACAGCCTCGATTTTTCTCAACTTTGGACTCAGGCTGCCAGGGGTGGTCACCTTTGCCCAGGTTTGGGGAAAAAAAGTGACAACTTGGATGCTACCGTCTGCTGTGTTTAGCTGCATTACCCTCGGCTTCGAGAGATGCTATTTTTAAAAGGAGTCATTCTTGAGATTTCTTTTGTCAGGCTTCTGCCTGGTGGTTGCTGTCCAGAAGAGGCCATGACCAGGGCGGTCAGACCATAGGGTCCGAGGAACGAAGTCCCCGAGGGTGCTGCAGAACCATGCTTATCCTGAGACGGTGTCAGCCGCAAAGGCTTCATGTCAACTGAGATGCACACTGCATAATTGCTTATTTACCTCCTGCCTGGGATTGCCTATCATAAGATATCCATAGCTGCAGTTTATTTTCCGAATCTCTTTAGGGAACCAACGTTTATTGCTCTCAGGAAGAATAACGGCATTCTCAAGACTGGAAGTTTCTTTGGCTGGAAACTACAAGGCAGGTGGAGTCTTTGAAACCCAGGCAGACATACAATAGCTTGTCCAGCATCACACAGGCCTAATTAGATAGGCTTTCCTGACCCCAGCTTACACAATTCAGCTGCTCAGCTCCCTTACAGGGACTCGCATGGGCTCCCTTTGTTTTCACACATCTTCCACATGTGGGGATTGCTCTCGGTACAGGCTCCTTTAAAACCACTTCCTACACGAGCAAGGAAGGAGACCCGTGAATCCTGTTTGCCCACCTTTCACTGTGCCAGGCTGCTTTGGAGAATGTGGGACTTGGGTGGTTCTGAGGATGTTTCTAACAATGGTCTTTATGGGACAATGATTTTTTTTGCCAAATCTTATTAATTGTAGAATTAAAAGTCATAGCATAATGATTAGGGTGGACATTGTCCCTTATTGAGGCCTTGGTTTGGGAACTGAAAAAGAATAAAGAGATTGGATCATTCTGAGAGCCACTGACCACTTGTGACCCAGAAGATGGAGTCATTCAGGCCGAAGTATAATGTTTATGGAGACTGTTGGATTTTGGTGTAGGGATAATGGAATGTTTTACCCTATACCCACTCATAAGAATTTAGCTGTCCAGAACTAGCCATTCAGCAGGGTATCTCTACATGTAGACCATTTCTTGTGCTTTGCCATGAATTCATGAAGTAGATTCAGGCATGCCTCCGCTTATGTGAAATGAGAAACCCCAAAGCAATGAGCAGGGGAAATTGTCTTTTCTCAAGTTCAACACTAAATTCATTTAGCTGTGGAATCTGACCCAAAGTGAAGTGAAGCTATGTATATTCCTTACTTACCTCACATTGTTGAGAGTTTTTGTACGGAAATATGTATTTATTTGAGCTTAAAATGTTGTCTCAGAAGCCGTAAGATATTACAGGTGTCTTTGCTATCTGTCTACAAACTAGAACTGATTTGAATTCTGAATTGTCACTTGCCACTTGTCCCAAGGGCTTGTGACTAGAAATGAGGGTGTGAACTAGAATCTGTGTTCTACAGTGTCATAGGCAGTTCAGTCATGTGCCCGATAACACAGAGATCATGAATGGCCCAGCTAAACACATGGAGATTTCAAAGGAATTTGATTTGTTAGTGAAGAGGTCCCTGGTGAGTGCGCTGTGATGTTATGTGTTAAGGGGCAGGTGTCAAGCCTGAAGTAAGATGAGACGTCTGATTTGTGCTTCGGGTCCCAACCTGGAGGAGGAAGGACTTGCAGTGATGTGATGTGAACATCAAGAGTCACCTACGACTGCTCTCCCCTCAGTCCCCAGTCCTGACAGTGTCCCTGTAAACAGACTGGATGTTCCCTGTTCTTACTTTTGCCAATGGGATGTCGTTATCACCATCACCATTATCTCTCTCCTAGATGTTGCTTCTAGCTGCCCTGTTTTTCCCTTTTGGCCTCTCCAGTTCCTGTCTGCACATAGCAAGTGGAAAGGCCTTGGTGCCAAACTCTATTGATGCTGTTGTCATTTGAATAAGAGATGTCCCCCATAGGCTTCTGAGATTCCACTTCAGATATTGTCTCTGGACAATAACTCTAGATGAGCAAATAATGAGATGACCTTAGTGGTAAGAAAACAAATGCCTACCAAAGCAAGCCTGCTAAATGCAGGTGGTGGTGTTGGGATCTAGACTCTTAAATAACCCAGTATAAGCCTACGAGTATCAGAGCAAGATACTTTAAGGGCTGGGGATTCTGAGAGTCAACAAGATTCTGGGTATGCTCAGATGGGGCCCTAAGGGTCCATTGCATGTGGGGTGCCTCAAGCCATCACAAAAAGGGAATAGGAAGGGAATCTTAGCTGTATCCCCACCACCTGTAGAACTTGGGGCGATCCTTTCCTTGTAGTGGGGGTCTTGGTCTCTCATTATGACATTGGCAAGGGACAAAGAGAGAGGGCTGCTTCCTACCTACCCCAAGAAGTACCCGTACTAAGGGGAAATGAAGAGCTCTGTAATTCAATCTTGCCTCAGCCTTCCTGGCTTTGAATCCCAAGTTTCATGATCTTTATTGACTGACATTGGATAGGCTTCCTGGGCTTTCTGTGCTGTGATTTCTTTGTTTTAACACGCAGATGGTAATAGTTAATTCTTAATTTCTGAGGATTAAATGAAATCGTGAACGTTAAAAGCTTGGCATGATGCCACAGATGCAGCAAGTGTCCAATAAACATTAGCTGTTGTCATCTAATTATTTGCTAATCGTTCTAATTATAAAGGAGGTTTTATCATCCTGGTTTCATGGGTGAGAAATCTGCCAAAAGGTGTTGAAATTGTGTCGGGAAGTAAGTGCCTGACCGGGGAATCAAACCTGGGTTCAGTTTGCCCCAAAGCTCCACTCTTCACTTTGTGTTTTACTCTATTTTGAACCCACCTCCAGGCAGAAGAATCTCCAGGCAGAGGAATCTGGTGTTGTCAATTTCTAGATCTTTCTAGTGTTCTGTTGAGTCTGTTGCTTTTTACTCCTCAGCCCGGTGTTGACCCTCACTGCCCTGCCCTGCCCAGTTACTGTTCTCCACCATTTAGGAATGTTGGCATCCATCTGTTTTGACTGTTTGCTTTTCTGCTCCCATGAACGTGTGAGCTGTGTCTTTGCAACTCCTATGCCATCATTTTAGTGAGAACCGAGGAGAAAATAAGCTTAATGTGTGTGATTAATCTATTATAGTTAATTGGAAGTTGATCTCTCTTCAACCCTTTCTTCATCAACCTTGCAGTAGCTGTTTCTATGCATATTCTTTTACATTTGTGTACCTCACTTCCTTTGGTTAAATATATATATATATATATGAGAAATTATAACTGTGGTGGTTAAGTTTTCTTCTCCTTTGGATTTCTTCCAGTATTTTCCCATCATTTAGTATTTTTAGTGACTGCACATTTTCATCATTATGTTATACTACGTTGCCACACTATAAATTATTGAATCATGTCTTTGCCCCCAGGGAATCCACAGCAATTCCTGTCTTATAGTATTATAAATAATTTTGTTTTGAGATGTCTCATGCAAATCTTTGTTGGTATTTTTAACTTGTCTTCGAAGTTGGGATTGTCCATTTTCTAGTGTGTGTTTTGACAGAATCTTATTTACACTGTGATCCATGATGTGGGATATGATATGTGTCAAATTACCTCCCAATAAATACTTCTGAAAAAAATACTTCTGTTAGGGTGTAATCCAAGCATCTAGAGACTACTCACTGAGCTTATACTAAGATGTGAAATTACCGCTGCTGTAGCATTTTTACTAATTTGATAAGACATGTACACTGTTTGTGTATGTGTACATGCCCATGTACATGCGTGTGAATGAGTGTATGCGTGTATGTGCCTGTGCATACCTGTGTGAGGGATGTTGTAGGCAGTGTACATGTCATAGTGGGTGTGTGGAGGTGTGGGGAGGTCACCTTCTACCATGTTTGTGACAGGTGTTTACAGGTGCCACTGTTTTTCTTGCCTCTGTCTTGAATCTAGGATACTGGGATGTGGTACCTGACCTAGCTTTATATAGTTCTGAGCCTCTGAACTCTGGTCCTCACACATGAGTGACAGTTACTTGAGCTTTATCTATAGCTCAAATATGACTCTATTTTATGATTTTCCTCTAAAGTTTCTTTTCCTGAATACTTCATATCTTTTTATCATATTTATAAGTTATTTCTAGAAGAATATCATGCCCCACTTGCTAATTATCTGAAAGTCCATTTTGCTCATTTTTATTTGCTTTCAGACTTTTTGAATAATTTTAACTTTAGTGGTGTCCATAATAAAAGTACTTTGTATTTTCTTTTGCTTTTAGGCTTCAAAATTTATTTCTCTATCTATTAAAGAGATAAATATCCTCCTAGATTATTTTCTAGATTAAATTATGTTTAAAATCCCCATTTATGTTCAACTTTCTTTGTGTGTTAGTTGCTTAACTGTTAATATTTGGGCCTTTGAATGAAGAGGAATTTTCATTCACTGTTTTTCAGATTACACAATTACTCTCGTCCAGCTTTCTTCTGGTATGTCAGAGTGGGTATTTCTCAGAAAACTCTCTCTGCTAGGCTATTCTAGGTGCCATTACTCTCTCTGTTCTTATGGTAGTGCAACATACTTTTACTCACCATGACTTTATGAGGAATTTGAGGCACAAAAGCACATGCCTTTCTCCTTACATGTCACTGGGGCAGAAGTAGCGCTCTCTGCTCCTTTTTTTGGGTAGTCTTTAGAATTATCTGCCCATGATCCAGAACAATTCTTGAGCTTTGGTCACATGGTAAATATTATATAGACTGTGGTTGTGTGTGTGAGAATTTCCCTCTGAGTTGGTGGCGTCTTCAGATTTAAGATCTGATTCAGGATGAATATGTATCTTTACTTTTCTATGGGTTCTTTCATGTCCCTTAGTTTTAGGGGTCTCTTTGTTGGGTTCTCACAATCTTTTTTTTATAGTTGATTTCTGAGTATTTGCTGCTATCATGATTTAATTTATTTCTTGTTAGAGTTTGCAAGTGACTATTGCTGCTATATAAGGGAGCTTCTATGATTGCCTGCTTATTTTTAAAGCTCTTGTATTACTGGATTCCTTCATCAACCCTTGAGGCCTTTGGGTAGATGATTGGGTTTTCTCAGCATTCAGAAACCAATGGGCCAAGCACAAAATGTAATTTTATCTCTTGCATTTTTTATCACATAAATATTTCCTCCTCGTCTCTTTCTTGTCTCCCTCCCTTTTTAATTCCATTGCATAGAATTGCAAATCAATGTGAATGATATTGGTGTAACCTGGTTGCTTTCTAGAATTTAATGGAAATGAATGACTTCAGTGCCCGACTCCCACACATGACATTGTTGTTCGGCTTCATGTGGATACTGTGGTATTCCGAGGTTAGTGTTTTCTGGTTCTAGAATGCTGGCTTCTTTTAAAGCCAAGAATATGGAAATATTTTTCCCCAAGGCCTCTTTTGCAGTAATAGGTTGGACATTGTTTCTCCTATTGTGTTCTTGCTAAAGTTATCCAACATAGACATCCATATCAGCTTTGCAAGCGGTCTTCACTTTCCTGGAATAGTTGTCTTTGACTATACATATATTTCATTTTCATAAGTGTGGTTAATTTTCTTTAATTTAATTCAGGGAGCATTGTTTGTATACACACACACACACACACGTCAGGTTGTTCAATAGTTGCATATTTAATTTCATTTACAAAGCTAACAAGCTTGTTAAGGAAACACCCGAAACCGAGAGTAGCTATGAAATAGCATGAAAAGCCTCGCGCTGAAAAGCCACCATATGCTGCTCACTTTCCTGCTCCAATCCCACTCTCGCGGGCCGTCCGTTTCTATTTCTGTTTGTTCTGAGGGCTGTCTCTGCATGTGCAAATAATTCCTTAAAGTGCTTCTCTTGACTTCTTAACTTCAGGCGTCGGCTGACTTTCTGCAAAGAGAAAAGGGGATTTGCTCTTCGCAATCACTCTCTACCTCCCAGGAGACTGAGGTCTCGTGTTTTCTGCCGCCTCCTGGTAATCCTTTTACGTCCAGATGGTATGATTGAACTGGTCCAGGAAACAGTGTGTTATGCTCTCTTCCTTCTTTTCTGCTGTTCACTTAGCCTTCACTCTTCTGTGGTCAAGGTTTGTGATTCTAGACTTTTCTCTGCAATTCTTGTCATTCATGACTAATTGATGTCATGATTCCAAAATGTGGAGTATTCATAAATACGTCTTACACCATTGGTACTCTGTAGATCCCGTCCAGTGTGCCCAGATCTTGTCCTGCCTTCTGCTAGATTCAGGTATTTTTTTCTGTACTTTTTAAAGGAAGATGCTTTTTCCTCCACGTTCAATGGATGCTCTTTTGATCACAGCCTACTATTTTCTCTTATAATACTGTCTGAACTATCCACCATTCATCTTTGATACTCACCTCACCCATGTCTTTATTCCATGGAATGAAAGTTGCCTCCAGGCATTAGCATTGTTCCAGAGCTACCTGTCTTACTAAACTTAACCTAATCATTGCACGGCATTCTGCACGGATGTCATATGATAGGTCTTTTTTACAGTTAGCTTCATTGAGACCAACAAGGAAGATGTTTTTGATTTTGATTTTTTGTTTATATGTATTTGCTATCACCCCTAAGAGCAGAAAGATTTTTGCTTCCAGATACCTGTCTGAAGGCTTACAAAAACCTAGTATTGGTTTTTTTCTGCATCCCAAGCTGGCTTTGAACTTATAATCTTTCTTCTTCCATGTCCCTAAGGACTGGGATTTAGGCTTTTGTCCCTGTGCCTGACTATAAAAGCCTAGTATTAGTAAAATAATAGAAGCCCAATAAACAAAAATTTCAGTCCCAAAACTATCAAGTAACTGCCTAACACAGCGTGTGTGATAAGTGGAAGTTTTCATGATTCTGTGACTCCAAATATCTGGGTCAGATTTGATACTTTGGGGGTATATAAATTTTTTATATTATTTAAAATTTAACATACAGAATAGTGGGTTTCATTGACACTATTTTTTTTGAACCAAGGGCTCTTGTAGCCCAGGCTGGCCTCAAACTTGCTGTGTTGTCAACGATGATACTGAACTTTTTGTCCTTCTGCATCTACATCCTTCGTGCTGGGGTGACAGCTACTACTCTCAGCTTCCATCATGACATTTGATGCCTATATATTTAGGTGGATGAACTTATGCTCCTGTGTCTCCCCATCACTGCACATGCCAGTTCCTCCTACTCACTCTTTCTATTCTTCTTTCTCCCAACTGTTTCCCCATTTGCTTTCATGTCACAGGTAGATTGATCGATTGATTGACAGTTTTCTTGTGTATGTAAGAAAGCATGTATGCCTTCCCCTTCTCCCATTGCCCTTGATTTTTCCCCTTTCCTTTGTCCCCTTCCTTTCTCTCATAATCACTAGACTCATATTTTCATCTCTCTGTCTCTGTCTCTCTGTCTCTCTTTGTCTCTCTCTCTCTCTCTCTCTCTCTCTCTCTCTCTCTCTCTCTCTCTCTCTNTCTCTCTCTCTCTCTCTCTCTCTCTCTCTCTCTCTCTCTCTCTCTGTCTCTGTCTCTCTCTCTCTCTTTCTCTCACAGATCAGAAGACATCTTGTAGGAGCTGGTTCTGTCCTTCCATAATATGAGTCCTGGAGACCAAGTTTATTCTGTCAGGCTTAGTAACAAGTGCCTTTACCTAGTATACCACTTTCTCAGGCCTTTTTCTACCTTAGCCTTTTGAGACAGGGTTTCTTCATCAAACCCAGAACTAACCTGCAATGACAGCCTTCTCTAGTGAGTCTCTGTCTGGTGATCCAAACTAACTGCAGTCCTCTTTCCTGCTAACCAAGTTTTTGAGACATCGTTATGGTCCTAAAACCCCATTATTTTTAATTCATCTGTTGATGGACATCTATGCTGGTCTTACATCTTGGCGATTATAAATATTGTAGCAATAAACATGGATGTGCAAATATCTGTGTGCCGTGCTTACTTAGATTTCTTCAGGTTTATGGCAAAAAAGTATAGTACACAGATATCTGTAGCAGACGATAATCCTGTTTACAGGTTTTGCTACACCAGTGTAGACTTCCACCACTTTGTATGAGGATTCTTCTATCTTCACTTTCTCCCCATTATCTGTTATCATTTGTTCTCCTGGTGATAGCTATTCTGACTGAGGTACAATGGAATTTCAATGCAGTTTTAATTTGCATTTCTCTGATGGATAAGCATATTAAATATCTCTTCCTATGTTTATTGACTTATTGTTTTCAGTCTTTTGAGAGCTCTCTCTTTTTTTATTGAGCTCTACATTTTCTCTGCTCCCCTCCCTACCTCTCCCCTCCCCTTCTTTAGTTCACTTGGCTGTTTATTAATAGGAGGACATATAAAAGTTTTGTGTGTGCATGTTTTGGTGCTTAATATTTTTAGTTGAGTTTCTTTAGAGAGTCTAGATGTTAATTCTCTGTCAGATGTAGGGTTGGCAAAGATTTTCTCCTGCGCTATAAGGTGTTTCTTCACTCCCCTTATTGCTTCCTTTGCTATACAGAAGCCTTTTAGTCTCTTGCAATCCAATTTGTCAGTTCTTAGAATTATTTCCTGAGTCGGTGGAGTCATTTGCATAAAGTCCTTGCCTCTGCCTATAGCTTGCCATACTTTCCCTGTGATTTCTTCCCCCTGTGTTTCCGAGTTTCAGAATTTTGGCCTTAAATTAGATCAATCCATTTTGAATCGGTCCTTTTCAAGATGTGATATACACGTATTCTTCTACATGTGGATATCCAGTCTTTCTTATATCATTTGTTAAAAAGGTTGTCTTTTCTCTAGTGTGTGTGTGTGTGTTGCATTGATCCACACATCTTTTTTTTTTTCTGTACCATGTTGTTTCTGTCACTGTGGTGCTGTAGTACAATTTGAGATCAGGTATTCTGATGGTTCCAGCACTCCTCTTTCTATTCAGGATTGCTTTGGCTACTCAGGGCTTTTGTGCCTTCATATGCGTTAGAAAATGGCTTTTGCTAGAGCTGTAAAAAACTGTCAAAGTTTTGATGGGGTTTGCATTGAATTTGTAAGATTGCTTTTGTGAATATAGTGATATTTGCAATATTAATTCTGCTAATCCATGAGCATGGGGGCATCCTTCCATATTCTAGTGCCTTCACTTTTAACATTTTTCAATGTAGGCATCTTCGACCTCTTTGATTATTTTTATAACTCAATATATTTTAATACTATTGTGAATGAACTTTCTCTTAGTTTAACCTAAATTCTTTACCTATGTTGCTTCTTTTTGATGTTGATTTTGGATCTGGCTACATTGCCTATGTTTATCAGATATAAGCATTTTCTAATAGAGATGTTAAGTTCATTAAAGTATGAGGGTATAAGCAGGGATACTTTGGCTTCATTTCCTATTTGCTTTCTTTTGTTTTCATTATCTAGCTTTAGTTCTCTGGTTAAGACAGGAAACACCCCTTGAAAAAGACTAGTCTGTGTAGACAACCTTGTCTCATTTCTGATTTTAGCAGTCTTTCCCAACTTAGTGTAGTACTGACTGCAAATGTGTTATTTGCAGTCATTGCATTGGGCGTGTTTCCTCTTCCCACCTTGCCTCACAAATGCATGGATGCTGAACTTTGTAAGGATTGTTTTCTCTGTATATGGAGGGAAACATATGCTTTCCGTCTCTCAGTCTAATTATATGCTGAGCTTCACTCATTGATTGCATTTATAGAGCCATCGTTGGGTACCTGCAGTGAGACCGACTTGATCTTGGTGTATAATCATAATATGCTTATGAATTAGTATGCTATATATTTTATTGAGAATTTTGTATCTGTATTCATCACGGAAATTGCTCCATAGTTTTCTTTTTTCGCGTCCTTCCTGGTCTTTGTAGCAGAGGAATACTGGCTTCATAGAATGAGTCTGCTAGTGCTTTATCTCTTTTATCTTATGGACTAAAACAACTTGAGGAGCAATGGTGCTGGCTCCTTTAGAAGTTGGTAAGAATTTTTTTTAACCCCCCCCCCCAGAAGTTGGTAAGAATTTAACTGCCAGTCTTGGACTCTTTTTTGATGGGAAACTGTTACTAATTTAATCCCATTTCTTACTAAGAATCTATTCCAGTTATATGTATCCTCTTGAATTAATTTTAATAGGTTTTTATGTGTCTAGGAATCTATTAATTTCTTTCAGATTTTCCAGTTCCTTTAAACTGTAAGTTTTCAAAGCATACCATAATGATACTTGAATTTCATTAGTGTATTTTGCACAATCTTCCTTTTAGCCCTTAATTTTATTTATTTTTCATGATCCTGTCTTTCTTTTGGTTAGTTTGGATAAGGCTCTGTCAATATTACTTAATTTTTCAAAGAGCCAAATCTTTGCTTCATTTTCTTTGTGTTTTCTTTTTAGCTTTCAGTCTGAACTTCATTAGTTTTTTCTCTAATCTTTATTACTTATATCTACCCACTGCTTTGGGCTTCCGCTTGTTTTTGTTTTTCTAAGACCTTGAGGTCCCTAATTAAGTTATTTGTTTGAACTGTCCATGATTGCTTTATATAGGCCCTCATAGCTATTATAGCTCCTCTTATAACTCCCATTGCTGCATCCCAGAAGCTCTGGTCAGTGATTTTCATTTTCACTTGATTCTAGGGATTTTAAATTTCTTCTCTAATTTCCTCACTGGCATATAGTCAAGAGTATATTGCTCAATTGCTCACTGTTTTATGGTTTCTCTTGCTATTGATTTGTAGTTTTATTTCCCTCTGATTTGATAAGATACAAGAAATTATTTTGGTTTCTTTGTTATTATGAGGCATTGCTTTATTCCTTAAAATGTGACATATTTTAGAGAAAGTTCCATGGGCCTCTGAGAAGAATTACAATTTAGCAGCTGCTGGGTTGAATGTTCTGTAGATGTCTACTAAATCCATTTGATCTGTGCTACCATTTAACGTTGATGTTTCTTTCTTGGTTTTTAGATTGGTTGACCTACCTGCTAATGGGAGGGATCCTGAGGTTACCCTCTACTATTGCAATTGGGTTCTATTTGTTTCTGTAGGGCCATTATTGTTTTGTTTATCAAATTGGGAGCCCAATATTTAGCAATTATATATTTGCAATTGTTACATATCCTGGATGCATCGTTCTTAATGTGTCGTGTTGCTTTTCAATCTCTTTTGAGTAATTTTGGTGTGAAACATACCTTATTAGATAATAGAACAGCTACATAGGCTTGGATATATATATATATTTCTTGGAGATAACAGTTATTTGGATCTGGTTGTTCAATCAAGTCAGCTAGTCTCCATCTTTTATTCGGAGAGCTAAAACCATCTATGTTTAGGGCTTATTATTAATATAGTTTTCATTAGTCTTGCTTTGTTGTTGTTGTTATCTGGCTAGATACTGTTTGTTCTTCTTTCTTCTCTATTCATACTACATTTTTTTCTACTTTACTATGCAGAGCATGGTGATTTCTGTCCTAATTTTTATTTATTCATCCATTCTTGTGAATTGTGCTTTCTCACACTGTTACAATAGAGGCTTTCCTGTTCTGTGTTTAAGGTCTCTTTAAATATCTTCTGCCTTGATCTCGATGGATTTATATTTTTGTACTTCCCACTGGCCTTGAAATGTCTTTATTTCTCCACAGATGTAAAAGATATCTTCATTGTGGATATAGTCTTGGTTGAGGAGTTATTTACCTCCAAGGCTTGAAATATATCATTTTATACTTTCTTGACTTTCAGGATTCTGTCTCATGTAATTCTGATACGTTTCCTTTTGTGAGTAAGTATTTTCCCTTACAGTGTTTATTTGTTTATATTTTTGACATCTTGACTACAGCGTGTCATGGAGAGGTCTTTGCGGTCATGTCTATTTGGAGATTTTGGTTTCTTGTGCTTGCATGTTCATTTTTCCCCTTATAGCCACATTTTTCCCTGTTGAAGTTTCCTGAGTGTATTTTCTACATATTTAGTTTTGAGATTTGTTCCTTCTGTTTGTAGCACAAATTCTAATTGGTCATGATAATAAAAATTCAGAGTCAGCTGTCAGGGGGTGAAAGACAAAGGATCTGAGAAGCAGAGCAGCCAGCTACTAGAGAGTTCTTACCTCTACTAATGCTCAGACCAAAGGGACAATCCTGTCCTCAGACTGCATCCTCAGACTGAGTACTCAGACTGCTGCATCAGACTGACTGCATTGAGGTCCTATCTCCTCCTGCCTTATAGTCCTCTCACTGCCCAACCATATCCCTTCCTGTCACCACCTCCTTAGGGCTAGGATTAAAGGCATGTGACTCCTAAATACTGGGATTAAAGGTGTGAGCCACCACCACTTGGCTCTGTTTCTTTTTTAGACTGGATCAGTTTTGTGTAGCCCAGGGTGCCCTTGAACTAAGAGATTCATCTGCCTCTGTCTCCTGAGTGCTGGGAATAAAGGTGTGTGCCACCACTGCCTGACCTCTATGGCTAACTGATGCGGCTAGCTCTGTACTCTGATCTTCAAGAAAGCTTTTTTTTTTGTCAGATCATAAACAAAATATCACCAGACCACACTCTAGTCCATGCATTCTTGGGTTTGGACTCTTTATCACATCTCAGAGTTGCCGGATCCTGTACCCATGCACATTTATTATTCTTTTCATTATTGATGTGTGTTATAGCTTCTTTTTTCTTGCTGTGGTAAACACCATGACCATAGCACTCAGGGAGGTAAAGGTAGTAGATAAGAGTCTGTCATTTAGGGAAGCCAGGACAGAAGCTCAATCAAGAACCTAGAGGCAGGAACTACAGTAGAAACATGGAACAATGTCCTCGTTGACTTCTCTCCTGGCTTGCTCAGATGCTGTTGACGGAGGCTGCTTGTTTTCCCCTGGTCACTCAGACCCCAAATAATGACACAGAAACTCTATTAATTGCAATACTGTTTGGCCAATAGCTTAAGCATATTTCTAGCTAACTCTTACATCTTGAATTAACCCATTTCTATTAATCTGTGCATTGCCACGTGGTTGTGGCCTACCTGTAAGGTTCTGTCCAGTGTCTGTCTCCTGCAGTGGCTACACGGCATCTCTCTGACTCTGCCTACTCTCTCTATATATATCTTTTCCAGCCTGGCTATAGTCTGTTAAGCTATTGGCAGAAAGAAGCTTCTTTATTAAGCAATGACAATAAAACATATTAACAGCATGCAGAGGGGAGTCCACATCAAGCTACCATTAAATGGCAACACCCTCCAACCCAGGAACTGCAGTATACACAGTGGTCTCTCATTAGCAGTGATGAAGGCACCCCCACAGACATGTCCGCAGTCCAGAGTTATAGAAGAACCTTCACAGTGGACATCCTCTCTTCCCAGATACATGTAGGTTTGTGTCAAGTTGATAAGAATCAATCAGAATAAAGCTGAGCAGTGCAGTGTAAACTTTATTGCATGTGCCCTGGGTGAGATGACGAACAGACATGCTTCAGAGCAAGGAGATGAAAGTTAGCACAAGCACTACTATTTTTAAATGATCTATCTTATCTATTAGTACATTTGTTTAAGTTTCTATTCCGTGTGTGTGTGTGTGTGTGTGTGTGTGTGTGTGTGTAAGTGAGTGTAGTGTATGCTGTGTGCGCATGGGAGACAGAAGAAAGCACTAGATGCTTGGGGCTGGAGTTCCTGCCCTGGCTGCTGGGACCTAACTCTAGTTCTCTGCAAGCGCCACTAGTGCTCCCAACCTCTAAGTCACCTTGCCAGCCCTACTACACCATTTTTTGAGAGTCTTTCTCTTTTCTGACTTAGCATTTGGTCTAACACACTGTTTTATTCCCTTGTTGTCTTTTTTCCTCCACTTATGTATGAAAGACAATCTTCACTCCAAGATCTACTTAGGCAGCACCAGCAAACAGTGAGAGGAATGGGAGCTCTTCTTAACACACAGGGTTCATTTCCGAGAAGACTTCTTGTGACTAGCCTGCTTTTCATGAATTATGACCATAGGGTTCTTGTATGCCTCACTTCCTGGTGAAGCACAGCCTGTGCCTTCTTACATATCAGGAAGAGGGAGGGATGACATGGTTCTTAGGGTTTCAGGAAGTCCTAGCAGTACTTAATCCTGTGAATCAGAAAATGACATTCATTATGGTACGGTAGCAGATATTTCATTCACAGGGAAAATGATTGCAAACTCACTATTCATGTAATATTTGAAAGCTTGCAAAGCAATTTACATAGATTAAGTATGAAGTAGTTTTAGCACTGCAGAAAAACTTTGAGTTTAGTACTGTATTTATGGTTATCATCCCGGCTTCCATATGAAAACACACTTCACAAATGCATTAATAGATTCTTCATTACAGATTTGTCCTCCAATACCATGGGGAACTCTCAATATGAGAAAATATAAGCAAATAAACTTCTCCATAAGATCTAAACAGGGGAAGGAAAACAAATGTGGTGTTTAAATAGCAGTTAATACAGAAAGACACTGAGATCATGTAGTGGGGTGAAGAGGGAGGTGAACATTGCTTGCTGCCCACCCCCATATTACTGTCAACCCTAAAATTTCTTCCTACAGCCCAAACATCTCGAGAAAGCCAAATAGACTCAGTAGGTATCTTTTTCCTCATCCAATTAAAAACCATGAAAAATGGCATGGGATGAATGCAGAAGTATAAATAAAAATATGAAGTTAGGGTATAAAGACAGACAGTTAAGGTTTTTCAGTGCAGCCAGATATACGGGGATATCTACTAGATTGCGTAAAATAGATGAAAATGGAGACTCTATCCTCATAGGAAGAACAAATATGTACAGCTGGGTGCAGCGAATCCAAGTACTGACGGTTTCACAGAATCTAGAAAGAAGGAATGGGTACCTGGTGTTCTAAAAAACTAAATGTCACTTGGCTGAGCTGTCCTTTTTCCAATTCCACCAGGTCTCAGAAATCAGGCAGAACAAAGAATACACATTCTTCAGACAGCTTCGAGGGGAAAAAAAAAAAAAAAAACCAAACTGTTCCCTGATCTGGTGGGAAGAGAGTCAGGTATCCCCCATGCTATATATCTTAGTAAATCAAAAGTTTGCATGGAATTCCATAAGCAGAGCCTTGTAGACAAAAGGAAAGAATGTCCTGGTAACATAAAAGCACACTACAATCCAAAACAGCAGAGGGGAGGAACTTAAGGGAGAGAGAAAAAAAAATGGAAGCGGGCAAGCCCGGTACTGTGCCAGGGCAATGATTCTAGTCTAGAAAGAATTATACATTAAGAAGTAAATGATCCACAATCATTTTACTCTACAAAACAACTTTGAATGAACAAGTTGATAAAGCACAAGTTCAAGGACAAGGTAGCAAAAGAGCAGCATAAGATTAGTGGGGACAAAGAGGAAACAGACTGTGCATTATAGCAGGATTCAAGAGGCCACAGTTAATTCATGACAGTGAAAACAGAAACCAAATTAAAGCAAAACAGAAACGCCGCTTCTGGGGGAAATGGGAGTGAGCGTCTCAACAGGTATAAGGATGCAGGTAGAAAAAGAGACGGGGAAGGGGTAGGGAGAAGTAAGTAAAGACGGGTGGAGAGAAGGGAAGGCTTAGTCCGTGCATACATATATGTGCCACCTGCATCATACAGATGCCATGTTGCCATCCATGTACATACACACAGCTAACAGAGTGGTGAGCTTCCAGTCAGCGAGAGATCCTGTCTCCAGGCAACAAGGTCGGGAGTGATAAAAGTATCCAATGTCCTGCTCTAGCCTCTACATAATCACACATAGATGGACACTCCTGTACACTCACATATATATACCACACACATACATATCATACACGCACACACACACATGCGCACACACATGCACACACATAAGAAAAATATATAGAATATGAAAAAGTAAAAAACAAAACAAAACAGAAAATAGATTTATTACCAGACTTGGAAGAGTATAAATTTGAAGACATTCTGGTCATAGATAATCATGAAAGTTGCGCAGTTTCATAAGGGTGGTGGCACAGAATCCTTCACTTGAACATGGTTAGGGTGGTAAATTTTATGTTATATGATTTTGAAAAATAATAAGAAACTACACAGTAGCAGAAATTTGTACAGAATGCTGGATAGACAGCAAGACACAGCCTCTTAAGTTGCTAAACCTTGGGACAAAGAGTTGACCTGCTTTCTAGACAGAGTATTTTATATAGAATGGGGTTGAGTAGGAAGAAAGTCATCTGGCTTCAGACTTCTCTATGGCACCATTTGGTCTTCGAAGATAAATGGTGTCTCAAAGATCTGAAAGAAAGAAAGCACAGTTCAAGAAGATCACAGCATATAAGGCTGAGCAGTAATTGTCTTCATGGATAAATGTATCTGAGTACTATATCATTCTGGGCGTCTTGGAAAAGTAATTAATCACAAATCCAACTAATTAAGAGTGAGTAAAAAGAAAAGATTCATGAATGCAGAGCTCAGGGTGCAAGACTTGATGGTCCAGACTCAATCTGTCTAAACAGAGAACTAACGGTGATCAACTAGTACCATTACAGTTACAGATCAGGGCATGGAGGTTATAAACCCAGCCATTGTGGCAGCTGCAGTCACCAACACCCAGCATCCAGAGACTTGGAGGAAACTTGAAGGAACAGGGAGACTAACACTGCCACCCTTCAGCTATTGGCTGAAAGTGGTCCACCAGAAACACATCCTCCACCCACACCCTTCACATCACGGAACCACTAACCAGTGTCTAAAATTAGGGCAGATAGTTAAGGAAACATTCCTCTAAATTCTCAGTGCTTTTTTCCCCCACTATATTCTCAACATTGAGTGACTCTTTTCTTGGTGAAGGCACAGTCAAAGGTCTGGGCTTCCTTCATTCCCATTTCAATTTCCCTTTCTTGTGTCTAAGCACATATGATCTCTATACATTTTAAAGTAGCATCTATTAGTGTATCCTCACAGTTGATATTTCTTCTCATTCTTCTGCCATCCGTCATGCAGCTCTCCATCTTTGCATCTCTGTGTACATCAGAAGGTATTTAAAATGATGTTTGCCATATGGTAATGATAGCTATTTCTGGACGGTGAGACTGGGATCTCTCTCTTTTTTTTTTGTAATTTGAATTTTTGTACTTCTTTGCATTCTTTTGAGTTCTTCCAAAATGAATATGTATCATTTTCACAATAACAATAAAGTGATCTTTCTTTAAAAATAAAAAGTCAAAGCAAATATGTCAAGATGTTCACAGTGGTTTGATCCTACTTGGTAGAACTGTGGGTGTTTATGATTTTCTTCTTTGTAGTTTTTCTATTTTCTGACAGTTTTAATTTATTAAAATGTGCAAAGAATTAAGAGAAAAAAGTGAAGTGCAACAGGCTCATCCTATGTTTTTCTGTTAGAGAACTGAAGTTGTGATTCAAACATAAATTCAGGCAAGGGAGGAATTGAGATGGGTTGGGTGGGACCCTTGCCTGAGCAGGAAGCAGCATGGAGACCCATGGTGGTAGGAAGTCATCCAGATGGAGCTCCCGTTCCTTCGTAGTGGAGGCCATTGCTTCAGTGGTGGGGGAGTTACTTTCGGTATAGCTAAGACTTAAACTTTGACTGACATCCTGAAAGGCTGTGAGAGTCTCACGCCATGGTGGTTGCATATTGACAGAGGAGGGTCTGCAGGCGTCAGATGCTGTTTCACACCATCATGGGAGACACACCTCTGGACATGTCTGCGAGAGTGTTTCCTGAAAGCTGTAGCCAAGGAGAGAAGTTCTACCCTTTGAAAGGGGTGGCATCATCCTCTGCCTGGGGTGCCAGGCTAAATAAAATGGGGGAGGGGAGGGGGGTAAGCCAGCTGAACACTGCCATTCATCTCTCTATAATTTGAGACTGTGAACATAGTCAGGACCAGACTCCCAGCCTCTCAATGCCATGCCTTCCATGGCATTATGAATCATGAGCTGAAATAAATACCTCTGTGCGCCTAGTTGCTTTCCTGTCGAGTATTTAGCCACAGCAGTGAGTATAACTAATACAACAGCTCATCTGTTTATGTATCTGTCGTTTGTTGTGTCTGTCACATTTCGCCACGGCAACCGAGTAGCTGTGACAAGGACTTTATGTCCTTCAAAGCCGAAAATGCTGACCCTTATGCCCTTTGCATGAGGCATGTGTCAGCTTCTTCTGTGAGCTGTTTCATGGGTTAATTCAGCTAATCCTTACACGGTGCCCATTTTACCGTCACCACTTTAAGTACTGAGAAACAGAGAGAGTTCCTAAGTCACTTGTCAAGGGAAGGGCTTGCGGATGTGGCAGAGGAAGGACTTGACAGCCCATATCTGGCTCCAGAGCCTGTATCTTAACCACCTTGTGCTTCTCACAGTCAACCAATAAGATAAGAGGATCTCCTGTGTACGAGGAATTAGGGCGTGAGACACTTGTGTCTACCTGCTTTCCGGGAAAGCATTTACAGAGAAAATCTGACAGACGCGGTGCGAGCTTGCTCTCTTTGTCCTTTTACAAAGCACAGGACTCACTGATCTCTGTTGTTAAGGAAAAGCTGAGGGAACTGTGGAAATGGCTGAGTCTCTAAAGTGCTTCCCACACGGGCATGGAAACTTGCGCTCAGTTCCCCAAACCCATGGGCAAAAAGCTGGGTGTGGAGACCTATGATCCCAGTGCTGGGAGACAGAGATAGCTCCCCAGAGCTCAGTGTCCAGCTAGCCTCGCCTAATTGGCAAACCCATGACCAGTGAGCATCCTGTCAGAAACATGATGGATGGCACCTGTAGAAGAACAAAATCTGAGGTCATCCTATGGTCTCTGCATCTAGGTATACATACGTTCTCTGTCTCTGCCTCTCTCTCTTTCTCTCTCTCTCTCTCTCTCTCTCTCTCTCTCTCTCTCTCTCTCTCTCTCTCTCTCTCTCTCCCTCTCTTTCTCTCTCTCTTTCTCCCTCTTCTCTCTCCCATCTTAAAAAGAATGGAATAAAATTAAGAAATTTATTCATAACCATATGATTTATTTTATAAAAAAGCGATGCAGAATCACAAATGCACGGGCTTGGATAATGCACCATTCACGGATCCTGCCTGGGGAAATAATCACTGAGGGGTACTTCAGAGCATTGAAAGATGAGCTAAAAATCAAGAACTGAAAATGGGCAAATCATAGGATAAAAAGGCTGCTAAGTCTCCCTGGGGGTCGACTATAGAAGCCCCGTTCAACCTGCTCCAAAGCTCCCGAGGAGAATTGTCATCGTGGCAAAGTGACTCTGATTAAGTGTCCTGGCTGTTTGTGCTCACAGCTGTCTTCCCAGGGCCTACAACAGTGTCTGGTGTAGCATTTGAGGAGCACACTATACATTTGTCACACACAAAAAAATAACCTGCAGTGTCACCAATGAACAGGCAGCCCTATAGAAAGGAGAGGATGCCTGCTCCTCCCCAGGGGTGCATGGGCATAGCTTCAATGCAAACCAGACCTCCATAAACTGTTACCCCTCATTAAGCTTCCTCTTCAGGACAAGTTTACTAACTGCAATCACAAGCCCAATTAAATGCCAGGAGTCTGTAGAAAACACCTACCTGTGCCAGGAAACAAGACTATAAGAAGGCATCTTGAGAGTTTGTGTGTGGTTGTCTATCGACAGCGAGTGCTTCATTTTCTTACCTCACCTAACAACGTTTCTGTTTTTTTTTTATGTATCATTGCATAATTAAATCAAAATCTCACACCCCCTCTAAATCTGATGTTACATCATCTTTACAAAAATCATGAGGACTGTCAGATATCTTTATGGGCCTGAAGGTTTGCATTTATAACCAGCTTTTGGTGATACTGCTGTAGCTGCCCAGGAACCACAGTTGGGGACCCACTGGCAAAGAGACGTGCTCTTTAGGGGTCTGTTGAGATGGATGTCCATGGCTTCATGGTGTCTCCTAGGACCTTTGTCTGTATGAACAGTGAGAATGGTGGGGCCGGCTTATTCTGCATGATCAGCTATCTTATGGTTGGCACTCCATAGGAGGGTTCACAGATGCTCCCAGTGGCCATGAAATCATAGTTAAGATATTAAATGTTTATCATACATTCAGTTTTTCCAACGAGGAAGTGAGGTGGGTGCTATTACCTTCATCCCCTCCATTTTACAGATGAAGAAACTGAAGCCCAGGGAGTTTAAGGAAGTTGCCAACGGAGGCACAGCTGGGAGATGGCAGGGTTGGGATTGGATCTGACACTCTAAATCGAGTCCGTGTTCCTATCTTTCATTATTTCAATGACTCTTTAGAAGAAAAGAGGCAATAAATGACCCTAGTGATGTTGGCCAAGTTGCTTTGCTCTCATTCTCTCAGAAAAGGAAATAGCTTTCCCCATCTTATGTGAAAAAAGAAATACCTTTTAGATTAAAAAAAAATAAGCTGTCTGGATTAATTGGATAACAGCTGTCAAACTTTAGTAGCTCCTTAGAGGATGGTGAAAGAGGAGGAATAATTATTGAGCTATTTTCCATGCAGACCCTAGTACATTTGGGGGAGTCGATGAATGTCTAATGATATTCTTGGCAATTAGCACTGATGGAAGAGAGATTGCTCAGGCCAGAGGAGAGGACTTTCTAGAACCTGGCAGTAGAGAAAGCTTTTACAGTGGATAACCAGTGGCCAGAGACCTCGTGCCCTGTACGAAGTATGCAGGGCATGGCTCAGGGAAAAGGGAGTGTCTCCAAGCAGGTGAGTTTCCTGTGGCCCCCAGGAGGAGACAGGGGCCAGGACAGCGTGTTGATTTTCCTAAGTTCATAGCTCCTGGCTTACCAAGCCTGGGCTATTACAGCCCAGTTTCTTCAGTGGCTTACTAAGTGGGGCCAAAGTTCAACTGCATTAGCCTCACTTAGAGGCTTATCAGGAATGCAAATTCCTGCCCTCTACCCTAGACTGCAGGTGGAACCCAGCAAACTTTAAAAGGATTTCCAGGTGCTCTGGTTATATTCTACAATCCCGGACTTACTGTTTTCAACTACACAGCTCGTCTTAGAATCAGATACACAACAAAGATCAAGTGTTGGCACTGTGGCTACGTGGCTCTGGGCAACTTACTGTACCTCTGTGACTGTCGAGTTTCTTCCCTATAAGCCAAGAGGATGAAGGGAAAAGATTACTGGTGCACTCCGCAAGACTGAGACTCTTTTACTTTCTGGCTTTGAAACAGAAAATTTTATCTGCGTGGAACATTCTGATTCCCTCTCACCTGCCTGACATCTCCTTTATCCCCTCAGTCCTTTACATATATTTTTTTTTTTTTTTTGCTCAAGCTGATTGCTGCTTTCTTTCTTCCTCATGCCCTCTCCCTCCAGTCGAGTCTAGGTTAGATATTCCACCATACACGTACCGTACTTATCGTAAGACCTCCCGTATTCTTGAGAGTGCTTTTAATTTTGCTTTGGTTTCTAGAAGGTGAGATATTAAGTGCTGTTTCCTGTCCTTCTGGAGTGTCAGACACAAAGCAACTGGAGGAGGAACATTTAAGGTTTCTGAATTTTACTAGAATACTCATTCTGGTGGGTTTTGTGAGGAAACTGGCATAAGGGTTGGATTGCCAGGTGGGGGAAACTGAGGCACGCAAGTACTAGAAGTCCTCTTCAAGTTATGGACACAAGATGGGAGAGTAAGCTTTGATGTTTGAGGACTGAGGGACAGGTGCTGAGAAATTGGGGAATATATAAATCTTAGCAGAAGTCTGTTGGCTGGAAGGCCCGTTGACAGAGGCACGCACTCACCTTCAGCCTTCATGGCCAGGGGCCATGAAGGATATTGAGCCAGCAATTGTGATAAGACCTGCCTTGGGCTTGGGATCTAGGTTAGGAGATGACTGAGCTTGACTCCCTGAACTGGAGAATACTGGATCCCTGAGGCAGCTGCCAGCCAGTCTGCCCCTTGTGGTGAGCTCCTGGCCAGTGAGAAAGACCCTGTCTCACAAAAAGTAGATGACATCTGAAAAACTATGCTCAAGAAACATGGACACACACACACACACACACACAGAGAGAGAGAGAGAGAGAGAGAGAGAGAGAGAGAGAGAGAGAGAGAGAGAGAGAGAGAGAGAGAAGACCACACACACACACACAACCCCCCCCCCCCATACACCTGAACACACAGAGAATCCCTCCTTCTATCGCTAGGACAGGATTTCTGAAAGCTCCGAGAAGCTCTTAGCCTTTGTTTATTTATCAGATACAGGGTCGTGGACCTCTGGGAAATAGATGGATGTCCTTCCCAGAGGGAACACAAACAGGGAACACAGCAAATGTCCCCGTCTGCTGACCTTGCCAATCATGGGAAACCTGGCCAGGTTGCTTTCAGTCCAGTTATTGTAGGGAACATAAAAGCATCCACTGAGTGGGGAAGTAGGTGGCAACACTGCCTGTCTCTCCCAGGCCTGGCATTTTAAAACTTGGGAACTAATAGCAATGACCCAGTTTAGTGACGGGGAAGTAAGGCAGCATTATTTTAGCAGGCTTACTCATCTCTTTGTTTTGTTCTCTCTCCTTCTCTCTTTCCCTCTCTCTCTCTCCTCCCCCTCTTCCTCCTTCTCCCTTTCTATTTGTTCCTCTACCACTGCAAATATAATAATTCAGTGTTTTCTACAGAGCATGGCACAGTCGAACGTTCTGTGAGCGTAATTGGAGCATAAATGTAACTAATCAAAATATTATCATGCCAAAGGATGTGTGAAGTGTTGGGAGATTTAAATCTATATCTATTTTAGTTCCATGTCTCTTCAGTTTTGAGTGGTAGACACAAAGGACTTAGCCCAGGGAATGTCAAAAACAGTTCGGGGTCTGACACCGTCTCAGTCACCGTGCTTGCTTTTCTCTTTGTGCGGTAACAGCTTGCCAGGTGGCTACATTGTCACTTGTTCTTCCTACTCTTTGCTCCCCTTGTCTTACCTGTGCCAGCTCCCCAGACTAAGGTCAGATTACCCCAGGGAGTGAGTTTGTGTCCACTCCTTGCCACCGAATCTAACATGCCCATGCGTGGCCTGAACTAGGAGCTATAATAACAGTGGCCGCTGCTTAGGTTTGAATCTCAGCTTTGGTGTTAACTGTGTGGCCTTGAGAAAGTTTCACTGCTCAGTGTCTGTTTTCATTTTTTTGTTGTTGTTGCTTAAGAATGATGATTATAGTAAGTACTTCATATGGCTGATTTTAGATGAACTGCATGGATGCAAAAAGATTGGGTAGTGGGCTGGGCAGTGGTGGCGCACGCCTTTAATCCCAGCACTCGGGAGGCAGAGGCAGGCGGATCTCTGTGAGTTCGAGACCAGCCTGGTCTACAAGAGCTAGTTCCAGGACAGGCTCCAAAACCACAGAGAAACCCTGTCTCGAAAAACCAAAAAAAAAAAAAAAAAGATTGGGTAGTATGTGTTTGGTATAGTTGCTAAAGAGAGAAAGGAAATATTGAAGAAACAGACACACACACACACACACAGAGAGAGAGAGAGAGAGAGAGAGAGAGAGAGAGAGAGAGAGAGAGAGAGAGAATAGGTTAATGGAGAATGCCTTTTTCTTCTTGTTCTTCCTCATGGGGAACCAAGGAGAATAGCCTAGTTAGCCGTATTTCCTGGCTCACCAGTGACTCCTGCTTAAGTTTTTATGAAGGGATGTGTGTGTGTGTGTGTGTGTGTGTGTGTGTGTGTGTGTGTGTGTATTGGGAGGGGGAAGTTGTAGGTTTCTTAAGAGGCTTTATATATGTGCTTCATGCTTTGCTCTGACCAGTGGCAGCTTTTTCTCTTCCTCTCCCAACCCTGGATCTGTGTCCTACCTTCGCGTGCCTTATTCTTCCTGACTCAGACCTCTTCATAGCTTCTTGTCATCCCTCCCAGCCCTCTTCCTCTCCTCATCTACTTTTCCTTTGCCCTCTTTTCTTTAGTTTGTTCCCTTCTTCCTTAACCCTGTCTCAGAGGGAGAGTGGTAAGGGTATCCTAGCCTTTTGGAATTTGGCAAAAAGCCCAAGTGCCTATGAATCCCAAGTCCGAGTATGCTTGAGTCAGGGCACAGAGCATGGGGGGTGGGGAACCCCTCCTGTCACACACGAAATCCAATCACCTAGATGCACTCCATTTTTAAACATTATCCACACCTACATGGATTATCAGATAACAGTTTCTTAGGAAATTGCCTTAACGAATTTGCATATGAAATGTATGAATCCCAGCTCGCTGGTCTGAATGGATGATTACAGAAATACTTATGACTTGCTCGCACAAACTGACTGACAAAATATTCACAATGTGCAGTTCCTTTGAAATTCCAGGATCTATTTTCCTTGTTTTAAACGCATATTATGCATCCATTAAGCTGTAATTAACACCCTCCCCCATTTTCTGGTATATTAAAAAAGAAGCCACTTTCTCCCCCCACCCTTTTTTGACACGTGGTAATTAGATTGCTTTCCCAGATAACGTGGGTAATACTGAACGATGTGTTTGGGACTGTGGCTATTGGTTTACTGTTATGTTTTTGATCAGCTTAATGGCGAGAAGTTTTCGTGGCAATCCTAGTTACGTTAAGTGGTTCTCTTGTCCATGTGTCTTCAAGCTTGAGAGAATATTGTGCTTTTTACTCTTTTGTTCCTCATCACCCCCCCCCCTCCATTGTTTTGTGACCAGACAGCTTAATCTCATCACTTTGAACTTTTAAATCAGCCTCATCCAAAACAGCTACAGTAGACTCGTGTGTTGCTGTGTGTAGGGACCATGGCGCAGGAGTAATGCGCTCTGGGCATGTGTGACTGCCACACAGGGTGAGTGAGATTTGTGGAGTCTGATGGCTTAGGTAGCATGGGCATGAGGGATACTTGGGTGTTGTTCTAGTTTCTTTTCTGGCACTATGATTAAAGTACTATTGGCAGAAGAGACTTTGGAGAGGAACGGGTTTATTTAGCCTATACTTCCTGTCACAGCTCATTGTCAAGGGAAGTCAGAACAGGAAGTCAAACAGGAATTTGAAGCAGAAATCCTGAAGGAATGCTGCTTGCTGGCTGGCCTGTTAGGCTGTGGTCGGGGAGGTAAGGAGAAAGGTGGGTGATCTGAGAAGCTAAGGGGCAGGTTCCCCAAGACCTTGATGCCTGATCAGCTGTAGAGGGTAAGAGTGGGGCAGTGTATTTTATTCTGTTTCTCAATAGGCTAGTTACTGTTTTCTTTTTCTTTTTTTTAAAGGTTTATATGTTTGTGTGCATTCCTGTGTGTGTATGTGTGTGTGTGCACATCTGAAAGCCAAAGATCAACATTACATACCTTCTTCTATTATCCTGCACTTTATTTTTTGAGGCAGGGTCTCTCACTGAGCCTCGAGACTGACTGGCCTGCAAGCTTTCATGTCTCTACCTTCCCAGCACTGGGATTGCAGGCAGGCACACAGGCGCTGGGGATCCAGACTCCAGTCTTCATGATTGCACAGCAAGCCTTGTCCATAGCCTCTGAGTCCCTGCTAATTTCTCTCCAGTGTGGTAAGCGCTTCCTGCTCTATGGATCTGGGACAGTGGGAAAGCTAGGAAAGAAGCTAAGATTGAGGCCCTCAGAAGTGTGGTTTTTAGCATTTCAGGTAATCCTTTTGTGAATACAGTACAAAATGGCTTTTATGGCTGAGTTGAAAGAGGAGGAGACAGAAGCTGAGAGAGTTCAAGAGACCTGCTTGACGCGGTCCAGGGAAAAGAGGTGTTGATGAGATTTCTGTCCAACCTCGTGATTTTATAAAGTCACCTAGTGTGAAGCAAGGGGCTTGTCCAAGGTCACATGACACAGCAAAGCCTGTGACTCAGAGTTACTGACTTCCTTCCAGCGTACAGCTCCGGGTGTGTTTCCCCAGATGGCGCTGCTAAATGGTTTTTATACCAATTCCTGGTGTGTAGGGCATTCTCAGTGTCACTCGTGGGTTAGCGTCACCGGCGACTTGCTATCTGCTGTCAAAGCCACCTTCACCAAATCAAGGAGTGTTCATGCTTCAGTATTCACTGAAATGAATGTCAGACTTCCATGTCACTTTGCACACCCCATTGTACAGATGAGGCTGCTGAGGGCTGAGGACTTTCTCAGAGTCTCATTTCTAGTGAACAAAAGACCCGGAAGGAAAGCTAGATGTCTGGTGAAGATCCAGCACCCTTCCCGCGCTGCTCCAGCTGCTTGGCTTTCAGCAGCTCTTGGGCATCTGCCTCTATCCTTTCTCCCTTCACAGGTCCTGGCGCTCGAAGCTGGCAGCCCACCTGTCTTCAGGGACCCCTCGTGTTCTTGTTCTCAGAGCTGCAGGCCCTCGGTTGCCAGTCGCCCAAGCACACTCATGTAATCTTAATGAACAACGTGCAAAGCCATTAAAAACTCAATTAGGACTTTCTTTTTACGGCCGACGTGAGGAAATGCAATCCTGAGGTGCTCATGTGTAAACACAATAGCCGCCATCTGCTTCTGAGAAGCGCGGTGCCTCCTAAAAGGGTATCTGTGTGGCAGACACATCAGTAACAGGGCGCTTATCAAGGCATTATTATGCACGGAGAGGGAAAACACAGAATTTATGGCCAGCCAGAGAGTACTTCCTGGTTTAATTCCACGATTTTCAGTGTTGTGTATAATAACTATAAGGAAACTAATGCTGTTTTATGTTCCTTATCACATTGGTACTTTCCTTTTTTTAGAGCAAAGGAAAAGACTGTATTTACAGTCTTCCTCTTTCTTGTTTTTTTTTTTTTTTGACTGATCTTGGCATAATGACTGCCTCATTTTTGATCTCTAGGAAACCGACAGCCTTGGGATGATATTAATTATGCCAACCTGTTGATCAAAGAGGGCCCCACTGCGCCGCTGCAGAACAGGGCTCTCACACTTGAATAATCTTAGAAATGGCAGGCCTGGTCTCAAAGGACTCAGAAATATGGCTTCTTGCTTTTCCAGAGGGTGTGGCAAGATCTGTCATGGAGAGGGCCACCAGGACATTATCCCATGTCCCGGAAGACACTATTCCTGCTTTTATGGCTGTTGTGGCTTCCGCCTCTGTACTTTTGAGCCTTTCCTTCTAATTCAAACCACCCAGGGTTGCTTCTCTTATGGGCATCCTGACTTGCAGCATCTTGTAACTTTGCTTTATGCTTTCAGTTCCTTTAATAAAGGGGCTGGAGAGAGATAATGGGTGGTTTTGCTGAGGAGCCCAAATCATGACGCTGCTGTGGAAAGATAAACCTCAAAATTTCATTGGCTTCGTAACCCAATTATAGTGTATTCCTTCTAAAGAACCCCTTTGCGTCCAAAATGAGGCTCCTGACAGGTGGTTGACCTACAGTGTAGTCGTGGCTACTCTGGTTCTTTCACTGGGGCTCTACCATCTCCTGGATTCTCGAAATCCTGAGAATTCAGTGTGGTTAGGATTAGAGAAGGGACCAGTCACCCCCATACTTTCATGTATGTGTGCACTATCACTGGGGCTCGTGATAGAAATGTATGTGTGCACTATCACCGGGGCTCTTGATTGAAATGTAGGTGCAGGCTGCAGAGGCATGCAGGGGTCTGAGATTCTCATGGCTTCCAAACTCTTGGAATGCTGAGGCTGTGAATGAAGGACCGTCTGTTAGGAAGAGAAGATAATGAAGGATGGATGTGAGCATGGGAGGGAGCCAGTTGTTAAGGATTAAGCATGGACCAGGTGCACACCATACCCAGACTTCTTTGGAACAGAGTTCTGTAGCCCCACTGAACACTATTTCTGTGTCCAGAGTTGTGTTAGGCTGTACTAAGTAAGAAAAATGCCACGTTCTCTGCAGGCTTGCTCAGCTACTGAAGCTAGGAAGAGGAGAAATGTGGGCATGAGCTTCTGGAAGGAACTTTCCCTGGTTTTCTCTGCTGTGGAGTGTAAGAAGAGGCAGGTACATGTGCAGTGGTGTAGATTGGCAGGGGGACAGGAGCTGGGTATATCCAGAAGCCATCTTGTGACCTGGGATGGAGAGAGTTCAGCATGTTTCACCTCTTGGGCTGCCTCTCCTCCTGGGAGATGCATGGTTGCTCACTAGCAAAGAGAACCCACCACTCTTTGTGGCACTTGTGGGCCATCAGCCCTCTGTCAAGGAGACCCGTGAGGAGCCTGCATGCAGACTAGCAAGGGCAGGTATGGATGTTGACTCAGTCTTACCTCTGAGCCTCAGGCCCCCTTTTAGTGCTTTATTCCTGGCTAGCTCATTGGGGGCCTTTGATAACCAGATATCATCTGTAATAGGGACACATCTTTCTACTTTGCCTCCATTCTTGCCAGGTCATGAAGGAGGGTTCTTTACATTACTAGCCACTCTTGTTCCTCTTCTGCTGGATAGTAACCCAGAAGCTGGGGAAGTTTTCTGATTGGTAGATTATTGAAAATCTGACCGCAGTTTTCTCTGTCCTTGTTATTTGGCTTCCTTGTTGAGTTTTTGTTTGTTTATTTTAATATGAGCTTATTCTGTTGCCCTCAGTCATCTCCCTGAAGAATAGCTTTCCCCCCCCCCCTAGGAATCTGGATTGAGTTAGGGATGATTTCAGGGCATCTGGTTATTTTTTTTTAATGCTTGAATGTGAGGAGCGGTTGAAGCCTAATTTATCTTCAAGACTGATATTTTCTTTAATCCAGCTTTGTGAATGATTTTTATGGAGGTTTTAAATATAATCTCCCTTCTGTGTCCACTTGTAAATTGGTTCAGAACCCAGGAGACAAGGTGCAAATGGTCTGTACTGCCTAAAACCCCAACAAGATATGGATGGCGCAGCCTTATTACCTTGCAGCTCCTTAGTCTTTCTGGTATCAGGGTGAGCAAAGCGAGTTATGGCTGCCGAAGCAGCTCATTTTGCCCGGGGATAAGGGGTCTTAAGATTTCATTCAGAATGAAGATTTTAGTGGTCACAATAAGGTTTCAAAGCAATTCTGGATTTCAGAATAGAAAACATTTATCCCAGCATTAGTGGAGTTTATCTACTGTGTTTTATGGTGCGTTTTATTCCGGAGAATCATAAGACTTTTAAGTTGCAGAGTTCAGCCTTTCTCCTCAGTTGGGAAATGCCCTTTGATATCCCAGTTGGTGCAGCCTTTGAGGAGCCACCTGCAGTGACTCACTTTGTCCCTGGGCGGTTGATTCCATTTTGCACAAATTTCACTCGTTATAAAAATCTGTTGCATAACGAGCTGAGATGTGCCTCTTCATTGTGATGGATCTGCATCTTGTTCTCGGGAAGCTTTATCAATTAGCCGCTGTCGCAGCAATGTTGTAGGAACACTCAGGAGGAAAGCGGTGGCAAACAGCAGTGGGCATTGATTCTTATCCTCACGGATCCATGCATCGACTGCAGGTTGACTGATGTGGGCTAGATATGTTGGCCACATGGCTGTGCTCCTTGCTTTCAAGTGGTGGGGCTTGGCTCTTTACTCGTAGACTTCCTGTGTATGTTAATTCTTAATCTTGACATCAGCTTCTTATCACCAAAATAGTAGTGACAGAAGACAAGCCTGTCTAGAATGGCACCTGTTAACACCTGTGTGGCTTGTATTAACAAGTCACATAATGGAGCCTGGTGTCAAGAGATAGCCTCTGGTTGCGCAGAGGGAATTGTGAAGTCAGTGCCAAAGGACATGGATCCAGAGAGGGATATGGAACAGGAGACAATTTCAGTCTGTCATGGCAGCTGGAAAGAGGCTCGCTCAGGTCTATGGCACAGCCTTGATATTCTTAGAGGCAGTTATAGTTATTAGGAGTTATATGTTCTACCAATAGCTACCTACTGCTAGTATGAGTCTACAGGTGCTACTCACTTCACATTCCTCCTTGAGCATCTTAAGAGTTGGTTCTCATACTTTCAGGAGGGCTATATTTCTTCCACAGATATGCTCTATTTGTATATAGTCTCCTTCAATATGGAGTCTCCCATGCTGAGTGCAGATGGAGTCTGTCCATATACAGGACCCTCCCATATTACAGAGTTTCTGCCTCAGCTGGGACAAACCCTGTCTTGGGTGAGGTTATTCCCCATCCCATGTTACCTGTAGGCACTCTGTTTGACTCCCTTCTGAGGCTTTTAATCCCTTGCCTCCCTTAAGGTTATGCACTTAGAAATAAGCAATCGACCAGGTAGAAATGCTCCCTGCATAGGACCATTGATCTCCTGATCTCCTCATTCTTCCAGTGCCACCATGAGGAGGGATTTTAGCCCCAGTTATGGAAATCCTTCTCAGAACTCTGAGAAGGAATATGGCTTTCTCAGAGTCACCCTAACCTGTTGCTGAAGTGGGACCTCATTTCCAGCCTCCCTATTAGGTATCATGTCTGGATGTGACATGTTTTCAGAGGGCATTTTCTTTCTTTGTCTCTGTCCGATGCCCACTGTGGGTCTCTAGGCTCCTTCATGATGGTGAACAGCTCCGGAAGGGCTTCCGGCCAGAAAGCGCACCTTCTTCTGCCGACCCTGAAGGAGAATGACACCCACTGCATTGACTTCCACTACTACTTCTCCAGCCGAGATCGCTCCAGCCCGGGAGCCTTGAATGTCTACGTGAAGGTGAACGGTGGTCCCCAAGGGAACCCTGTCTGGAACGTGTCTGGGGTTGTCACCGAGGGCTGGGTGAAGGCAGAGCTTGCCATCAGCACCTTCTGGCCTCATTTCTACCAGGTATGTCACTTAACCTTGCTCTCTTTCTAGTAGCTAATGCTTACGTATCTTTATACCCCTTGCCTTTCCTAGAGTGGGTAGAGATCTAGAAAGGACCTGATTTGTTTACTCATTCAGCTCCTGCTGAAGACACTTTTCCAGGGATGCAGAGGGGACCCAGCACAGCCCCTGCCTCCCTGGAGGTCATCAGGAGGGGACCCATGTGTCACTAAGCAGTGGCAGCATAGCAGGGTTCGTGTGGAGACAGGCAGACCCTGGAGCCTCTTGTAAACTAACCACTGGATTCCACACGTGATAAGGTTGAGGTCAGGAGAGGTAAGCTGACTAGTCAGGTGCAGGTTATTTGGTTGAGGGGGCAATAGGGTAGTGGCTAAGATGAGAAGACAGCTGGGCCCGATTTGGAAGGTTGAATTCAGATAGATTGGAAAGGGAGGGGAAGACATTTGAAATATCTGAGAAAGAAGATCATGCAGGACACGGAGCATGAGAGATTGAGAGATTTTGAGGCATCTGGAAACTACATTTTCTTTCTTTCTTTCTTTTTGGTTTCCTTATTATTGTTTGTTTTTGGTGGTTGTCCTCCCACCCACCCCCATTTTGGGACAGGGTCTCACACTATAGTCCAGCGTGTCCTGGAACTCACAATACATCTTTGGCTGGCTTTGAACTTATATCAATCCTTTTGCCTTAGATTCCCAAGTGCTGGAATTCAAATGTACGTAATCATGCCCAACAGAAACTAAGTCCTTTAAGCATGTCTTGCAGAAGAGACATACAGGGATGTCTCTTATAGAAGATGTATATGTCATGGGGGTTTGAAGGCCAGGCTAACAAGCCCATCTTAGAGCAGTGCTTCACAAGCGTCCAGTTGGGAAGGAAGGACCACATTTTCCTAATTCATTGCTGACTAATACTTCTATAAGACACATTAAACTATGTCATTGTGATGCCAGATTGTTATGTCTGCTCGGAACCCCGTTCTTACTTGCCCTACTTAGCTCACTGTGGATGAAAACAAGTGGTACAGACCCACACGACTCCCCAGAGTGTTTGCAGGGGTACAACTCCAGACAGGTGTTAGTTGAAATTATTGAGAAATTTTTCTTAAAAAAAGCATCATTAGTTAAAATTTCCAAATCATGGAATTGATGTGTGTTTACGTGTGCAATCTAGCGACTTTTCTAAGTAAAAGCTACTGTGTTCTGCATTCACCACAATCATCCATTTTTAGAACATTTCCTTCATCTCCCGAACTCCCTTGTATACCCTCTCAGTCCCCATTCCCAATGATGAAAGTTCTCAAGTAAGGAAGGGCCACCAATCTGCGTTTTGGAGATGATTTCTGGTGTCTGAAGCAGAAGATAGACCCAGGGGTGGCAGATGAGTGGCCAGGGCTTCCTAGATGGCTCTGGGGATGCAGATGAGTGGCCAGGGCTTCCTAGATGGCCCTGAGTTTCACACCCAGTTTGCAGCTCTTTCAGCCAGTCAGTGTTCAGAAACCGAGTTCTCTCCTGAGCTGGCTTGTTTACGTTAATGAGGCAGTTTTAGCCCTATTTCTTCTTTGCTTTGGCAACTAAAAATCAGCATTTAATACTCAATTACCTTCAGTACTTAGCCTAGATTTTTGCCACATCTATTTCCCGTTTTATCTCCAGTGGCTTGTGATTTGTTTTTAGAGTGACTGCATTGTCTTCTGTTAGGCCTTTCCTGTAATTCCTCTAGGAATGGAGGGGAGAGAATGATGATGGTCACGATGGTGATGCTGAGGGGATGGTGATAATGATGATGATAATGATGATGATGGTGATGATGGTGATGGTGCCTACCATTTATTGAGTGCTATGTTACAGGCGCAGTACAAAATAGCCTCTTAGAAATGCAGAGGTGAGTCAGGCAGAGCCTGGCTGTCTGGTAATGAGTGTGGACTGTACTCATTTTGTATCAGGTAAAGCACCTACTCCCTCTGTGAGAGCAGTAATGTCTTATCAAGAAAAGTGGCTAAAAAGAGAATATAATGGTTTTAACATGTGTATCATTAACACTGAGACTTTTTTTTTATTGTAGATGTCTTGAGAAAGGTGCCTTTGGCCTCCTTAGTTCTTTGTCTTGTCTCCCCTTGCAAAGAGGTTTTTAAGTAGTACCAGGTCCACAAACCTTGCTCTGGCTTCATGGTGTCAGCTATGTTTCAGAGTTCACAGTATTTGCAATTCACAAGGTTATAACATTTACATTCACTGTGTGCTTTGTAAGTCACACCCAGCATAGGCTCTCTTCCTTGTGCACCAGAGTCAAGTGCACAGATACCCAGACTGTACATTTTACGCATTTTCACAAGGTGTGGCATAAACTAAGGCTGTGTATTATATATGACCAGCGCTGCTTAGCTTTTATCACTAATTTACATTATAAAATACCCATGTGACATAGGTTGTTTCAGCGCATGCTGGGTATCTAAGTCGCCCTTGGGATGTCACCCCCCAGTTTTGTACTGGCACAGTTTCATGGATGAGGGGAATTCTTTTTGCTATCTTAGGAAGAACTTGTTCTAGTTGTTTTGTGAGATACTCTTTGGTGAAGGTGAAATGGTCCAGGATTTGGGAAAACTCTGTGGTATCTTTATTTAGGAAATAGAGCCAGTCAAGTAGGATTCTAGGGAGCCAGAAAGAAATCTGCATATTAGTATTTAATCTACTGTCTGCTATGGAAGTTTGACCTTTACCTGACCTCAGCATGTGAACATCATAGCACAGAGGTAATATCCTAGAGAGTAGTATCCCAGCTTCCTGATTTATCTGAGATAGCCAAGGTTTATTCCCCTTATCTTGGTGAATTCTTGTGCATCATGGGGACCATTTGGGATTGCTAAATTACACAGTCTATAGAGATTTAGACTTGGCACAAGTGGTTTTGGCTTATCCCTTTTGTGCACCAGATAGAAAATGTTTTAGTTTGGTGGGCCTTAAGTGTCTGTTATCACTACCTAACTCTGTTGTTGCACCATGAAAGCAGACATTCACAATATGTAAATGAATGAATGTAGCTGATCCAATAAAGTTTTACATGTAACAATGGCTGATGGCTGAGTTTTGATTCCCGGGCCTTAGTCTGCTGCACTCTGATGTGAATGAGGCTGAGATGCACTATGAAGTTCAGCAGCACATAGAAAAGCATCGACAAATCTCCAGCCACAATTGAAATTTCTGGTCTGTAGTGTTCCCAGTGTACCACTGAGTGTGAACATCTGCTATCTCCACAAACTCACAAACACTCCCACTGAGGCCTTAGGCTTCAATCAGACAACCTTTTTTAGAGCCTACTGTGAGTAGGGTCACGACTTGAAGTATACTAAACAGGACAGTTGACCCAGAAAAGGGACCATCCCTCCATTTGCCCTGCTCTTTGATGGAGATTGGGGAAGAAAGAATATTTGATGAGCTCCCATCTCCCTGGCCCTGTGGTAGGCCTATTTCTGTATCCCATGTATTTGAACA
The DNA here is from genome assembly GCF_014885135.2 of Alexandromys fortis. Lineage (NCBI taxonomy): Eukaryota > Metazoa > Chordata > Mammalia > Rodentia > Cricetidae > Alexandromys > Alexandromys fortis. The sequence continues at coordinate 5,413,094 of NW_026067952.1, forward strand.
GAAGCTCCCTGTTTGGGCTGGCAGCAGCTCTAGCCTTCTAGCATAGGAGACATTATTAGTAAATCAGATTTCCCATAATTCTGACTGAGTTCTCCAGCTCCAAGCTCTGCATCTTCTGTTTTGAGGAAGCATTATATCTATTCTGGAAACCTGCTGTTCTCTAACTATGTGATGTAGGCTGTGCCCCATCATCTATCATATAGGGTTCCAATTGTCTCACATGTAAAATAGAAAGAGGAACAGGTGGGGACCAGAAGTGGTCTCTCTGTAATGTAAAGTAGATCATATATGGAGAGGCATGTCAGGTTTGAAGTGGCTGGAAGAAGGAAGGAACAGAAATAAGAGGGAAAAGAAGGAAAGGGAGGAAGCCATCCCTGAAGAACAATACTGCGCTGGTGGGCTTGTCTTCTGCGGACTTTGGGTTTTTTCTTAGGTAGGGAGCCTTGCCCAGAGACTTCCAAATGGCTTCCATCACCCTCACATTCCCTTGGCTCTGAGGTTTGTGAGGACAAATCACTCATGTGTTGGGAGCAGTGCTGGAAAAAGTGCATGTGTACACTCAGCCATTTCTGGGCACTCATGTGACCACAAGCACGGTTGAGCACACACAGACACCTAAATTCCTGTGTCTGCCCAGATTCAAGCACTCAAATATGCACACTCAGGGGTAGACTAAGGAGAAAAAGGACCCTCAAGAGACTCAAAGATGGGAGCAAAGACTTCAGGCTTCACTCCTGCGGGAAGATCCTGTGGACGGAGTCAAATTCAGATTTCACCATTGCTGGGATTTGGACCTTATGGGTTTGTGTATTCATTTATTAAAGTCATATTTCACAGTCCTAAAATTGACTTTAGCTCTGTAATAAACAAAAATGTCATCTTTCATGTTATTGGACTTTTGATGGCTGAGCCTTCAGCAGGGCCCCAGGTGAAAAAAATCCCTTTGCTGGCCACACACCCCACCCTACCCTTGTCTCCCTGCCCCGGAATGCTGGTTTAATGACTGTAAATTTTTGTGCTTCTGGTATATGCAACTTTCCAGGTAATATCAATTCGTTTTCATATTTTAGTGACTCTGAACTTTTCTGCCCTAATATTTAGGGGAAAAAAATAACACTGTTACTAATTTTTCAGCCACCTGCCTGCTCTTCTCTCTGTTTCCTGCCTTAGTAAAATGGCCTTTTATTCAGCCCTGAGCAGTGTCCATAGGCCCTTGAAATGAAGGACTCACCTGACTGGTGGAAGTTTCCTCCGAGCTCAGTCCCTTTCTCAGGATCTACCTGGCCCCTGGCACTTTAGGTTTAGCATCAACAGACAATTCAGGAGGTTTTGTCACACCTGTGCACCCTCCCTCTCACCCTTTGACTGCCACCCTATCTCCTGTCCCACACTCTAACTCTTTCTATTATGCCAGGAATGTTCCTCTGAGAGAGTAGAAAGAATGTCCCTTGATTGTACTCTAAGCCATCTTCCCATAGAGCACTGTTCCTAAGAGGGACCCTGATGAGCCAGTATTTTCCTCCTATCTTTCAAGAAATGTTTGCACCCCTTGGAAACTTTTGCTGTGTTTTCTGCAGAAGGATTGCAGAAGATCAGAGGGGAATCTTGGGTCCCTTAATCTGTGACCTGATATGTTCACATCCTTCCCCGAACATATGCATCATGATTTATTTTAATTTAGAGTAATCCTCTCTGAGTCTCTCCTGGAAGTTGGTTCCAGGCTTGGACTCTGCACGGAGGCAGGTTTGAACTGGCCTGCATACGCCTCCTCTCCATATCTGCATCAGCTAGTCCCCAGCAGGACTTCAGACTCTCAATAGCTGTAGTTGACAGTAGAGTCCATGCAGCAGCCTTGAGGCTGAGGGATGTCCTTCACAGAGCTTGAGATACTGGGACCAGGCCTTCCACTATGGCCTTTCATCCAAGGTCCCTGCTTCTCTGAGTGTCCTCTGCCCTTCTGGGCATGTGGCCTACTGCAGTATTCCACCCAGCTGCACCACCTCCCTCCCTGCTCCTTGGAGACATCCACCTCTGGAGTATTCTCAGATCTCCACTTCTGTCTCCCTCCATCACTTTTCTCGTTTTCATGACCAAAGTTGGCCATCATTTTTCTGTTCACAGCTCCTAGAGATGGACCTTTCCTTCTACAGGAGATTAACATCCTCCTTTGTGGTACCTGTCCTTAGAAAATGGCCCTGGCTAAGACCTAGCCAGTGATTGACACCTCCCATCCCAATGCAGAGCTGTGGAGCAGTCACTGCCACTCAACCCAGCAGGGGTCTTCTGGAACACCTCTGAACTTCTTCCATGACACTCATTCCTATTTTATCCTTTGTGATTTTCCTACTGAAATTACTTGCCAGATTTTTGGGGGAGGGTCATGGAGGAAGACTAATCATTTCTTTTCTTGGCTATCAATAATTCTTTAGAATGCCCCAAATAACAAGGATATGCTTCTTTTAGCCGGCATAAATATTACATGTCTTGTTCTCAGGTTGTCATTTGACTTTTGAGTATTTTCAGACTCTTGTTAACATAAGAAACATACTTTGACAGCATAGTTATTAATATGCATTGTATAATTTAAGAACTTGATTTTTATGGTTGTTATTATTTTCTAGTTTTAGTAAATTTGGTTTCAAAAACATATAAAACCAAACCTATACAAATTTTATTCATTAGAAGACTTATTTGTGTTACACTGTAATTTAGCTTATGATCACTTTATAAATCCATGAGCATTTGAACAGAAATTTTGAAAAAATTATATAGTTGCCGTATTGGGTTTTCTATTGATTGATCTATTTGATTGACCAAGAAATAGATCAAAATGTTTAGATCCCATCATATTTTCCTTTTAAGTCTCTTGTCTTGAGGGACTTTGAATACAATTTTTAATGGCCAATTTGGTCTACTTAATGGTTATATTTTTCAGTTTGGCTAAAAATCTACTTTGAAACAATCCCATTATTTTTTGTAACAACTGTTTTCTGTTCGCTTGCATTTTCCTTATTGTGTCTTTGTTCCACGTGTTATTTGTAAGGTTACTGAGTTATTCTGCCGTAGGTGTTTATCTTACTGCGTACAATTAGACTTTGATTATTTAGACAGTCTGGGTGTTTTCCTCTATTTTAACCCATTTATATTTATTGTCAAAACAGAAACATTTTTTCTTGGGTTTGTCATTTTTTATTTCACAGTGTGAATGCTTTTCTGCTATTTCTTTTGAAATATATTTACTTTATATTCTTTATTTTCTTTTTGTCTGTGGACTTTACTTTGGCTTTTCCATTGAATGGCTTAAGCTCTCTCTTTCTCTCTCTCTTTCTCTCTCTCTCTCTCTCTCTCTCACACACACACACACACACACATTCTCACACAGAGATACGCAAGTTGACACCTGGTTCTTTATAGAATAATTTCTATAGTTTTCCCCTTCTGCAGGATGAAGAAAATATCATTTTTTATCTCTGCATGCTTTTTTTTTTCAGATCATGCACAATCCCATGTGTTAATTTTCTCTGAAGGACTGTACACTTTTTGGAAAACGTTTTTCTATGGTGGTCATTATGCAGAAGCCACTATGTTGTTGTATGTCTGTCACTCCCATCATCATTTTATAGACCTCTCAGATTTCACTGATGATCTTATCACCAAGGAAACTGTTTCTTCCCAGCTATTGCCACCTTATTTTCCTGCTCTCTTAGTATAATCATTAGCGCTCTGGGGTCCACTGAGAGCTTTAACCTTTAAATCCACTGGCCTGAACAACATGGTTCCCTGTGGAAATTTCCTATTGATCTCAGCACCTACTTTATTGTCCAACCACAGGCTTGAGCTGAGTCTAGTGATGGGACAGGGGATTCATCTTGGAGGTCATCACTGTGGTAGATATGAGAAACAATTATAGGCTGAATTAAATACTAGCATTGATACCTGACTGGCTTCAACAAACAAATGGCTGTGATGGAAAAACAGGGGCATATTTGAGAAAATCTACTAAGGTAGAGTCAAAAAGAAACTGAAGATAAGGGATGAGGTTGAAAGAGAAGCCAATATAGGTGCTCAGGACTCCAGCTATGATTAGTGGGGAGGGAATAGCACTATATTTTAGGAGGGACAAACCATTGGGTGTAAGGTAGAACACTGAGGGAAAGAAAATAGGCTCAGAACTGTTACCTATAGATTGCGTATGAGGAAACTTCATGATATGTATAATAATTCAGGACCATGAGCTGGTTAGATGATGCTGATTGATGCTCTGAGGAAAGTCATGGGACACAGAGCTGGGGTTGGTGTCACCAATGAAATGGCAGCGACTGAATCCACTAATCCTAGCTGCAGTCCTGGGCACCTATATGGGCTTCTACTTCAACCTCATCCCTTATCTTCAGTTTCTTTTTGATTCTACCATAGTAGAATTTCTCAAATATGCCTCTGTTTTTCCATATCTTTTATAGATGGATTATAGGAAGCAGTCAGATGATGAGTAGAGGAGACACAATCTCCAAAGGGATGGAGAAGAAGGAATGCCTATAAACTTATGGCAGGATGGTCTCGTAGATATGAGAAAAATCAAATATGAAATATCCTCTGAGCCTAAGCAGAGATGGAAATAGAGAAGCTGTGGATACTGGCAATTTCTGAAGCGTGTTTAAGAAGTAATAACAATTATAGTAGACATTTATTGAGAATGCCATGTGTGCACCATTCTCAATAGGATCTTAATTCTCTCCACCTGAAAAGTTATCTAATGGGGTCAATATTGCAGAGAAACTGGGGCTCAAAACACAGAACTCTTTCTTCTTCTTTTATATGTAATATTTTATTTATGTATACAGATTTTTTTGTCTACATATTCCAGAAGAGGGCATCAGGTCCCATTTGACTACAGTTATAGAAGGTAGTTAGCCACAATATGGTTGCTGGGAATGGAACTCAGGGTCTCTGGAAGAACTGTCTATGCTCTTAACTGCTGAGCCCTTCCTCCAGCCCCACCATCTTCCTTCTGAAACTAGGAAAGAGATTTGGAGAATTTTTATCAGATTTAGTAATTAAAATATTAGTGTCTGTCATAAAAACAGTCTTGAGAGAGATATTTGTGACTGATTGGGATTTATTTTTTTCGAGGCAGGGTTTCTCTGTAGAGCTTTGGAGCCTATCTCGGAAGTTGCTCTGTATCCCAGACTGGCCTCAAACTCACAGAGATCTGCCTGCCTCTGCCGCCCGAGTGCTGGGATTAAAGGCATGTGCCACTACCACCTGGCTACTGATTGGGATTTTTATACTTAACATTTTGTGAAGGAATTAAGGAAGTGATATGAATGGCTTTATTAAACTACTAAGGATTGTGGTTGAAATACAGTTGACCACAGAGAAGAGCTTCCTACAAAGAGGTTGTTTTTTAGTACTAGGAAAGCTGATACCATTTATATATGTTAAGGTCAGAGGAGAAAAGGGGAGAGCCTAGAAATGCAGAGTAGCAAAAGAAAGTCAAGAAGAGCCAAGATTCTGCAAACTTCAGCAGGAATCAGCCAGGTTCAAGGATATTGACTTACTCGCAGAGATTGTGATTGGTGTGGAAGAAGGGTAGGTTTGGGTTAAAAAGGGAGAAGTCAGCCCCTCCCTTATCTTGAAGCTTTAGTGCTTTTTTGTATTGGGTGAGTGGAAGATACAAAGAGAACACAGGGTAGGGCTTGTGGCTGGAGAGGGACGGTCCACAATCAACTTGACAGGGTTCAAAAGGAGGTGCAAAGGAACTAGTTTGATAGGGAGAATCACATTGGTGATTAGCCACCATGGTAGAAGGAGCCTGGGCCTGGAGAGAAGGTCGGAAGGTCTAGGTGAATACACAGACTCCAGGGAAGTGCAAATGCGGGTACTGTGTGGGTCTAATGAACAGAGGAAAGAATTGTGAGCTGGGAGAGGATTGTAGGGTTAGAATCTAACAGAGGATTGCAAAGTGGCACGTCCAAGTTTGGGAATGTAGCTGATGTAGATGAGGACGTGTGAATTAGTACTGTAAAAGGTCCTGGCCATGGGGCTCACAGGGGGACTCATTCCTCCTCAGTGAAGAGGGTGGGAAGACAAGGGAAGCCGAACTATAACATCCTTGTGGAAGTAAAAAGTTTTGGTAGGACTCCGAGTAGAGAAGAGAAAAGTTCTTGCTTCCTTCCGTTTCTGGATAGATTGCTACTAGTCTCTAGGAGGTGTGATGAAGACATCCGGGTATCCTTAGGAAATGGCTTAGCCTGCAAAGTGCTTGTTGTGTGAACACAGGGACTCGAGTTTGAACTCTGTCACCCCTGTACAAAGGAGGAAGGCTTTTAGTGACACAGTCTTATAGTCCCAGTGCTGGACAGGCGCAGACAGTCTAGCTTAACTGGAGAATTCTACGCCAAGTGAGAGACCCTATCTCATAAAAGAAGATCAGTGGCACCTGAAGAATGACAACAGAGCACACTTGCAAACACACACACACACACACACACACACACACACACACTCTCACACACACAGAGACACTTAGGAAATTCAAGTTGACTATAGAGTCCCATCAGGATCAACTCTCCTTGGCTTACACTGTTTTCCAAGACAGTAAGGAAATGGGGCTATTTATAATAGTTCCTTCTGTAATTCTTTTGGAGCCGCAATGAGGGAGGTACTGATGGGGACCCAGGATCTTATGTTATCTCTGAAATCCATTAAAAATGTTCTACTTGGCTGAGTTCTATTGCTGGTCACCAGAGTGTAGATTTTTTTTTTGTCTTGTTTGGAAACCCAAGTCAACTGGCAGGATGTCACACGATTTCTAATTGGTCTTAATAATAAAAATCCAGAGTCAGGTATCAGGGTAAATGCTGAAAGATCAGAGATGTAAACTAGCGAGACATTTTATCTCGACCAAATCCTCAGACGGAGGGGGACAAGATCCTGTCTCTGTGAACCCTCAGACTGAATGCTTGAGCTCTGGTGTGCTTTCCTACTGTGAGGCACTGGTGACTGACACAGAAAGGGACTGGGGGCTGCGTGGCTTCTTCAGGTGGATATGGACAACTGCTTCTGTGAAACTGATGTCAGCCCTGTGTATTGCAGGTGATATTTGAATCCGTCTCTTTGAAGGGTCATCCTGGTTACATCGCTGTGGACGAGGTCCGGGTCCTTGCTCATCCATGCAGTAAGTCTCTCCATTTCTCCTAACACATCCTTTCTCCGTGCCAGACTGGGTAGTCGCAAGGATGCAGTGCCCCTATTCATTCAGCTCACAGCCATCTCCCTTGCTCTCTTTTAATCTTTCAAAACTGCTTACACACCCAATGCAATCAGTCCTGAAGAAATCCATAATTTTGCTGGCCGGTTCAAGAGGCAGCACCTTCAGGAATTTGCAGAGACTGGCAAAAACAATTTGTCTGAATCTCTCTCCATTAGTAAGAGAGTCTAAAGTCCTGATTGTTTATTAGTGGGATTCAGACCACTGAAGTGGATAGAATCTTCTGCAATTGTCTTTAAAAAAAAACCGAAATAAAAAAAGAACAACATTAAACATGAAACAAATTAGCATACTCTTTATCCACAAGGAAAAGGACCCCAGAGCTATTAATTCTTTACAAATAACTTTAAATACACTTATCAGCACTGTGTAGGTGTAGGGCAAGATTACCATGGTTTATACTCATCGGACAGTGTCAAGTCCTCAGTGGCATGCCTCTCCTCCTTGAAGTTTCCCTCTTTGTCGCATTCAGTCAAAGACACTTGAATGTGCCTCAGTAGGGGCCACACAGCTCCTGTGCAGCCAAGTCCCGGGTACAGGCAGTTGTGCTGATATTATACCTCATAGGTTGGAAGACTATAGTCTGGGGATGCCTAAGGGATCATGGAAGCCACTGACAGAGGTGGCTGGGATGCCAGGTCCCCATTTGGAAGCCCTGTGTTTTATATTCCTATCAGTTTCTTGGCAGATATTTAGTTCTAGGTGACTCTTAGGGGTTCCTCAAGTCCCCCATGTGATCATAAGACATTGAGTTAAATAGATTTTAGTAGGATGAAATACCCATGGCAGACTGACATTTAAAAAAAAAATCTTAGTTTTTTCTTTCACAATCTCATTCATGTAATGTAATGTATCTTGATTATATATCTTGATTACATTTATGTATTAGTTCCCCCCAGGATCCCACATTACATCTCCCTCCCAGCTTCAAATGCTTGCCCCCCCCCATCGTGCACGTGCATGCGCTTATTAATTAATTAATCAATCAATTATTTAAAAACCCACAGAGCCTAATTAAAGCTTTCCGTATATATGTGGTTGTTGAGTTCATCCTTGGGGTATGGGGAACTGCCAGTGATCACACCCCTAGAGAAGAGAGAAACTTCCTGTCCCCATGGCACATTACAGCCATCAGCTGCCAATAGTTCCCCGTTCAGGAGTGGAGGTTCTAGGGAGCCCTTACTCTATTCTTGCTAGAGTTTTTAGCTGAATAGATTTTATGCAGGCCATATGTAGGACACCACGGAGAATATGAATTCACTTGTACAACAGCCACGCCCAAAGGACAGCAGCTCACGCCCACCCCTTATCTTCTCCCTCTTCCATTCCCCCAGGCTCCTCTTCTGTTGTGTTTCCTGATTCTGGGGAGGCAGACTGCCATCGACATCCCATATATAGCTGAGTTGTTCCTTTTTCAAGGTTTTGTAGAATTCTGCAGTGAACTCATCCAGTGCTGGCCTTACTTTCAGTTGGGAGACTTGTAATTACTATTTCAATCTTGTTGCTGGTTAGGGACCTGTTTAACATTTTTCATGTCATATTGATTTAATTTTGGTATGTTGTCTGCATCTAGATTTTTCCATTTCCTTTAGATTTTTTTTTAATTTAGTATAGTGGGGGCTTTAAAAACATGTTCTTGTTATTTTCTGAATTTCATTGGTATCTGTTCTAGTGTTTCCCAAATCATTTCTAAATTTACTAATATGTGTCTTTTTTGTATTTGTTTGAGTAAACTTGTCTACCAGCTTGCCAATCTTATTGATCATTCCCAAGAACTATCTCATTGTTCTATTGATTATTTGTAGTAGTTTTTCTACTCCATTAATTTCAGTCCTGATTTTGATTATCTCTTTCCATCTACTATTTGGGCATCATTAGGTTATTTATTTGAGAATTCTCAATATTTTTTTTTATTCAGGCACTTACTGTTATAAATAGTACTTTTAGTACAAGCAAACTAGCTTTGTAAAGAAAAGAGGTTTATTAGCTCACAGTTTTTGGAGGTTCTTCAAGGGCATAGGCTTGGGCCTGGTGATAGTGTTCCAGCTTGTAGAGTCTGGGGGCAGAGCAGAACATCATATGGAAACACAGAGGGAGGACACACATGGATTCAAAGCTCTGTCTAACACCAGGATTGAATTGTTCATGCTCCACTGTGAAGAACTTGTCCACGCCTTACCTAATTCTGAAACAGCCCATTCTAAATGTCACTGTCAGACACTACCCTCTTGGTGTCACTTGGCTTTGGGGACTCAACTTTGGTGTGAGTTGGGAATACAAATCATTCACGCCAAACAGTTAGGCTATGGGTAATGGAGCAGCTTACCACCACCTCAAGAGGCATCCTGAATACTTCTCCATGTACCTTTTAATAGCCACACACGACCACTCCCCGACACACACACACACACACACACACACACACACACACACACACACATCTGAGCATGAGTCTCAATCAGCCCCACTGTGTTCCTGTCATTGAAATGGATCTTTCTGCTTCTGTTGCCATCCGTTTGTCAGATCTTCTGTTATCATTTCCCTCCCACTTCCGGGGAGAAGACCACCATGAGCTTAAAGCACTTTCTCTGGAAAAATTTTGGCCAGTTCCAAGTTCCAGACAATATTTGGGGGAACGGGGTCTGATGTCTATGTAAGAGACGCGCTCTCTCTCAGTGATAAACCAGCCACTCAGAAACACAAGGTAGACTAGGTTCCCTGTTGTTCTTGCTGTCGTCTGGGTTATGTCTCAAGTCCTTCAGAGTGTCTTAGGTGGCTCTGTCCACTGACTCATGCTTGGGAAATATCTCTGCGGAAGTCACAATCATGTGAAGAGGATCCAAAATTCACAGCAATGCAGGGTTTCAATGGAAGACATACAGATGGGTTCCCCTTGCCTGTCCTGACTGTCTCCCTCCCTTGATCCTCGTGAGCCTTATCAATGTCAGATACCCACTAGGGAATGATCTGTATTCTAAGACTGGACAGTGGTGTCAGGAGCACCTGTTCTTCTCCCATCATTTAACTACACACTCAACCCTATGCATTCTTCAGTGTTGAACAGTCTCCCCCATGAACCTTTTATCTTCCTTTCCTCCTGCACATGTCTATCGCCATAGAGCACACCCACCATTGCTGCCCAAGCTCGTTGTTTTTATGCCTGGACTTGATCTTTCTTGGTGACCCTTGGTTTTCTCCAGCAGAATACGGCATGCTGGTCTGACCTGGGGTCCTAGCACTCATGCTCCTGTTGGAAACCTCCCTTTCACCATAATACTTTGATGTTCATCTGCTGGCCAACCTCACTGTCTTATCTCCAAGTCCTGTCCATCGCCAGCAGGCACTCCCTTCTCTTCGCTGTGTCGCTGGAGGAGAGAACCCCTGGAGCGCATTTGGATGGCTTTCTACCTACAAAGCCATAAGGATCATTGGGAACTTTCCCTATTTTCACTAGGATGTCTGGGAATTTAAGATTCTCCTAATAGCCCCATCCTCCTCCTGCCGAGAAGTGTGGATTGCACGATTATAGAATTGCTGAGAGTCGGTTACCCAGCAAATGGACCATGGGCTATAACTCTAGGAGACATGACCTTGGCTTTATTTCCGCATGGCATATTGTAGAAGTGTTCAAGCCCAGCGCTCAGGAGGCTTAAGCACATCCTTGCCAGAAAACACAATGAGAGACCCATGAAAGAGTAGCTGGAGCTGGAGAGAGTCGCACTAAGGAGATGTGCAAACACTGTCAGGGTGTGTAGTCCCCTGAGGTACACCCATGGGTCCTACGCTCAGTCACTGATAGCCCAGGATTTTACACTTTCTTTATTTCAGCAAGTAACTTATTGATTGTGAGCAGTGTGTTTTCTTGAGCTTTTCTGGGCGTAGCAGATAGTTAAGTAAGAAAGGGTTGGCACCTGTGCTTGTGTTTAACAAGCAGGGGGCGAGAAGGAAAAAGAAATTGAGTATCTAATACTAGATCAGCAATGGATGATTTGGGATATGGGAAAGTGTTGTGAATAGAATAAATATGGGAAGTGGGACCCTCAGGACTCCTTAAATAGTGTGGTCATGGAATGTGGCTTCAAAGATATGACCAGAGCTGGGACTCTAATCATGGAAAGGAGTTTGCTTTCTGAAAATCTGGGAAGGGGGCTTCTAAGGTGTTGGAACATCAAGAGCAAAATCCCTGCACTGGGTAACAGCCCCATGCTGACAGTGTGTCCTGGTAGGTGGGGCACAGCAAACTATGTCCCAGGTGAACCTTGGGCAGGTGACCTGGGACCTCACCATTCAGGGCCTCATTGTGGGTGGATATTAGTCGTAAGTGTGGGGAGGCAATGCCAGAGGGCTTGTTTGGGGATGGAATGCTTTCAGTTAATTCATGAAAGGTGCTATCCCGTGAATGGGTTTAAGTCCCATGGGGGGATGGGAGAACTATAAGGAAGAACATTCTGGAGCTAGGCTAGACACAGTGGTGACCTGAGGCAGGGCAGTAACAGTCAGCTGCTCCTCACACAGGAAGTGATTACTGAGCTTGTCCTTGTCAGGCACTGTTCTGGGATCGTGGAGCTACAGGAGACAAACTCATTGTCTGTCCTCATAGGCCTCCAGTAAAGTGAGTGAGACGGAAGCAAAACCACCAATGCCACAATTATATTACGTGTAACAGATGGTTTATTGCTGCGCAAAGATTATGGTCCAGACATGCCAGAGACGAGGTGGCTTAAGTGATCACACTGCGTTTTCTAAGAGCCCTTGTGGATAGGAATTCAAGGTTAAGGTGTTGAAAAATTAACTTCGGAGATATCATCCTAGGCTGGCAATTTTTTTCTGCAGTGAAACTTCTCATGGTCTTTTCTCTCTGTGTAAAAGTCCTTGGTGTCTTTTTGTGTGTCTGGATCTCCTCTTCCTGAAAGTTCACTAGTTGGGTTAGATCAGGGGCTACCCAACAGCCTCATTTTGGCTTACTCAATTCTAATAAAGCAGTATGGCTAGATACAGACACGAGACAGTGGCGCTATGGAGAAACACAGACCTTGGGAAAGCAGTGGCCAGGTGGGTACTGCATTCGCGGACTGGAAGGAACTAATCTTATTCGATAGGTTAGCTTGGGAGACAGATGCCCCAAAAGATGGTGGTTTTCACATCTCTGAGTATTCCTTCCACGTCTGAGGTAGTACCCACAGGCCTTGGAGCTGCTCATGGGATTCCACGTCATCTCACCTCTGCACCTCCCAGGCAGCCGGCTGCACTGCAGTATTTCCCCCAAATCCTCTGCCACAGAATTAATTTTACTCAGAAGTTTGCAAGATTTTAACTAGACTGAAAAAATATATTTCCTTATATCTTCGAAATTTTATGAGTCTCTGCTTCTGTCCTTCAAAATATTTTTCTATTGACATAGGACCATCGTTTATCAATAAAGGATTCAATTAATTATTCTAAACGTTGTGGACAGAGGAATCAGGACTGATTTGCAATCTTATCCTCTTTCCCATTGAAGCTGGCTATAACTGTTTTCCTCAAAGCTTTCAAAACAGTGACCAAAAGTCAGGCATAATCCTCCAAAGAAACTATTTTCTTTTACCACGGAAAGCTTCTCGCCCATATTTTAGAGCCCATTTAACTTGCTGTTGTTGTGATTCCGAATTATTTTGTGGCTATCATCCTCTGCTAGATCTTGGTGCCAGCCCTTAGCAGGGCCACCGCAGTTAAAGCTTCGTTACATGTCAGCACACGGTTCCACTCAGTTTCAAACTTTCTAACTCCCAAGTTGACTTTTAGATTTCTTTTTTTTTCGAACCTGTTTTTCCCCCTATCATGGGGCCGTGTCTCTCAGCCCACAGAGCAACTGCAACACGCTTCTAATGTATGTAGGAGCCTTCACTTCAATTGTGTGGCCTCCTGCTGAGCATTGTCAGGTTTAAAGAGCGAGATAAAGGGCACAATAATACTTCTTCAGATGCTGCACTGACATCTGCAGGAGTTTAAATGTCACCGGCATCAAGGCATTTTGCCCCAAATGCACAGTCGGTTTCCTCTTAACCCTGTTCAGCTGGATCCCATTTTAAGGGGAACTCAGTCTCAGTGAGTAGTCAGGTAAGTAGGGGGTGCTACAAGCTTAGCGGATGGCTTCTTGGAGGACCCAGGGATACCTGTGTTTGACTGAAGGTTGGCGAGTTGGCGTTGGCACAATCATTTCATCCCCCAAAGTGCGGAGGCAGAGGGAAGGAAATGATGGAAAGAGTGGCTGGAGAGGAGACTGGAGTTGGGTGTGAAGGGAGGGTCAGAGAAGCCAGGAGCCCCAAGAAGACCAAATGCAAGGAAGATCCCACCCAAAAGATACTGATCATGAGTCAGGGGTGATCCAGGGCTTATCCAGATGAGAGATGAGAGGGAGACCTACGGGGAGACTGCAGGATGAGAAGATAATTGAGGAAAGTCCGGGTAGTTTATAGTGGTTCCCACAGTGTGTGGAGGAGGCAGACTCACTGCTGGATTTAGGGGCTCAGATAGGGTACCACTGGCCATTGGGAATTGTTCCAAGTGACCGAACGGAAGAGCAATTTATGAGAGGCCACAAATTGGTGGGACCAGAGTACTGATGAGTTTGGCTAAGGCTGACGGTGTTTTCATCAAATGCACTCAAGATTGTACGGGAAGGGACTTCACATAAAATGCAGACTGGAGAAATCAGATGATTGACAGCTCTGAACAAAATACTCCCACCTCCACCCCACTCCCTGCAGCCCTTTCAGTGTGGTATGAGGTCCTTTAAGTTCCCCTCCGTATCCACCATTCCGTAGCAATTTGCCAACATTGGAACTGGCACTAAATACCAGTCCTCACTCTGCAACATTTTTTTTCTTTATTTTGTGGAAATGTCTCTCCAAAATGGAGGATGAAAAATGGAGCAAGAAGGCGGTGTTTTTGTTAGTTTCGATTTACAGTGGAGCTGCTTTCTTCATTTGCATAGCGGTCTGGTTGCTGCGAGGATTTGGGTTTGATGTCCTTGCTGTAAATCATAATCATCCGTGTTTCCTGAGAACGTGAACACCCGTGGACATTCCACATCTGCATTCTGAATTGGGAAGGGAGGGAGGAGATGAAATAATGAAAGACAAGAATGGAACTCTGTGGCTGAGAAGGGAGAAGGGGGAGGAGTCAAAAACCTGCAAAAACCTGCAAAAGGGAACTGTCTCTAAGTGTCTGTCTCCTGGAACTTAACCACTTGCCCCATGACCCAAAGGAGAAGAGGAGGGCGACCTTTGTAAAACTCAACAGGATGACTAGATTTTGGAGCCTAGACACTCCCTTCCCTTTTGAAACTGGAGTAGAAACAGACCTACAAGGTTTGTTCCATTTGTAATTATTCAGCCATAGAGAAGGCTGCACTTCCGGGTTCTAAAGGCAGGCACGTGTGGTTAGACCCTCGGGGTTCTTTTTGTGCCCCCGCATGACCCACGGTCACGCATGCGTGGTTACATCCACATAGGAACCCTTGTGCGCGCATGTGTGAGTCACCTGTCACCTACATCATCAGTGTGACTTAGTCACGCCAGCCCCCTGTTCGCATGTGTGGGGCAGCCTTTAAAAGCTGTACCTGGATCTCCAGGCCTGTCAGCACTCAAACTCCTAAGCGGATTTGTTGGCGTTCCGTGTCTCCTTCTCACTCGCGCCCAGGTAATTTCACCATTCCTAGCTGAAGCACTGAGAGCTCCAAACCCGCTTCCCAGAATTATTCAGGAGAGCCAAAGGAGAACAATTGGAAGCGACCAGAGCAGCATGACACTTGTCACATTGGTAGATGGAGACGGCCTGCAGAAGCGGTGTCATCTGGGTCTTGCACCCATGACACTTTAGCCACAGGGCTGTGACAGTGTCGTGGGGGGTATCTGAACTGTTGTCAGCTGGTTTAAAGACCAGAGCAGATGGTACATACTTTCTCCCAGCAAGTGAGAAATCACACTGAAGTCCCTGGCTTTGGGGAGAGTCTTACAGGTAGTGGCACAGTTCGGTAGACAAGACAGGTCAAAACATCCACAGGGGAAATGGAGCATGGACAGGGGTCCCTTGTAAAATATTTGGGAGCCAAACGACAAGCCAGGAAAGTCATTACAGTCCACCCTGAAGGCCCTTCCTCTGCACTCTGAGGCCTGTCCAATGACACCGTCTTCCGTTTCAAGGGCAAGAAGGCAAGAGAGTGACTAGTTCAGAATGGAGTTTGGGGCTCAGATGGGACTAGGCTGAATTCTTTGTTTCTCTCTGTGAAGCTCTGTCACTTTGGTAACTGTTCTAGTTTCATCTCTGTTGTACGATAAAATACCTGATTAAAAAAAAAAAACAACTTAGGAGAAAAGAATTTATTTGGCTTAAAATACTAGGTTACACTCTATCATAGTCAGGAACACAAAGCAAGAGGAGCTTGAAGAAGATACATTCACAGTCAAGAATAGAAGGAAACGCATGCACACATTCTTGCTTGCTTACTTATTTATTCTCAGCTCAACTTCTCCAGTGACAAAATTTAGGGTCCCCTGCCTAGGAAATGGCACCCTACCCAAGCTATGCTCTATCTTCCAATATCAATTAGCTTAATTCCCCTACCAGAAAGGGGAACACTTATTTTCCGCTGATGGGAATGCAAACTGGGACAACCACTATGAAAAGCATTGTGGAGGAAAATCCAAACTCGGAAGATGGAAATAGATCTACCACAGGATCCAGCTACACCACTCTTGAGAATATATCCAAAGGAATCTGTATGTCAGCATAGAGGATAGAGGGAGTTGCTCCTTCATGCTCATTGCTGCCCTATTTACAATAACTAGTAAATGGAAAGGGCCTTACATATCCATCAACTGATAAATGGATACTGAACATGTGGCAATTTTGCACAATGGGATATTAAACCTTTGAGAAAAATGAACTTGTGAAACATTAAGCTGTTAAAAATGAAATTATGAAATTCTTGGATAAATGGATCAGGCTGGAAACAATGATTCTGAGTGAGATAATCCAGTTCCAGAAAGACAAACATCACATATTTTCTCTCCTTTGTAGATACTTCCTTTGAGTCAGATTATGAGTGTGTTTTGTTTGGAATACCCACAGAGATTAGGAAATTAGTAAGGAGCCAGGGGAGTAAGGGAGCTTTCAAGGGAGGAGAGATAGGCCGCTGTACTGTGGATGATTAAAAAGGAGTAATGGAACCAGAAGGGTTAAATTTGGGTGGTGCATGGGAGGACAGTGTAGTATCTTATAACTTAGCCCATATTTTTAAAAATTAATCTACGTTCTACCATGTGCCTTTTATCTCTATCTTCCTGTTCTGTCTGTCCAACTCGTTCAGCGTCTTGTGTGCTTCTCTGCCTCTCTTCTTCCCAGAGTCCTCTCTGTGCCTGGAAGTCCCACCCATATCTCCTGCCTAGCTATTGGTCATTAACTTTTTTATTAAACCAATCAGAAGGTGCCTTGGTAAAGACACATCTTTAAAGAGTACAAAACATTATTCTACAACAGGACAATATAAAGGAGAGAATATGGGGAGGGAAAACTTAACAGTGAAGGCCTTTTGAGAAAGTCCTGTGGAAACCTACTACTATAGGAGCTTTCTGAAATATGTACTGAAGCATAAAATAAAATAATTTTAAGAGTTGCCCTGCAAGAGGAGTATAATGCCCCAGCTAGAGACCACATGTTAGTAAATAAAATTCCCAATAACAGAAAAGGGCTACCTCTTTTTGAGTTGTTGGCCAATAGGGTCCCATAGACCCGACTAAGCATTATAGGCTGTTGTCAATATTGTTGTTTACCCTCCAGAACTTAGTGATAGGATTATATCTTTTAAGATTCTACATACTTCAAAATGAAGCTGGTATTGACCTAGAAGCTTTATCTCTACTGACTAGCTTATACAGTGCTGGAAAGTGCTATGTGGACACAGGAGGAAAAATTAATTAAAACAAAACAAAGTAATAAAAACAGAAAAAAAATTTAAAAGTAGTTACCAGTTTTGCACAGCTTCAGACCCTGAATGCTATAACAGCAAGTGACATGAGAAGATATGCCTGTTGGTGCGATTGTCATGAGAGCACCCAATCACCTTCTGATGGAACCCATGCCTGACACCATTAATAGGGACAAGAAATGGTGACTAGATAGGTCATGGGATTTAGAGGATGACCTCATTGCACTATTCTGCTAAATGAACACTAAATGAACATATAGTATTACTGACTTATTGCTATAGACCAGTGCATCTCAAACACCATCAGAGAAGCTTCTCCTTGCAGCAGACAGCAATGACCACAAAGACTCTCAACTGGCCAATGTACGGAAAATAAGAGATGCTGGGGTGCCCCGCCCTAAATGGAACATACATACCATCACACTCTTCCCACAGGCTCAGGCATCATTGTGGAAGAGGGGATGAAAAGAATGTAAGAGCCAGAGACCATGGAGAACATCAAGGAAATGATGTTTCCTAGACACAGCAGGGCCGTTTCACTTAGGAATTCTTACTAATAGCAGCAGCAGGCCCAAGATCTGTGTGAGCTCAGTCAAATAAAATACTAGAATAAAGACAGGGGGTGGTATGAAATCCTACCACTAGCTTAGGAACTGTTAGCATTTAGTAGATGTGGGAAGAGGGAGGGCCAGTTTTGTTTAATGCTGTGACCATGTAGGTGTAGTACATTCTAGGGAAGACTTTATTCCACAAAGATGGGCAAATTCAACTGCACTTAATATAGAGAGGGTCGGGGCGGCAGACGCAGGGCAGAGTGAAGAGCATGGAGGAGTTGGTGGTGAATATGATCAAAGTATGTTGTAGGAAATTAACATAAAATTAACGAAAATATTACTTTAGAAAATGATAATCCCCATAGACGTAGCTAGAGATGAACCCAATGTAGGGCGTCCTTCCTCTTTGAGGTCCTCTTTCCAGGTGATTCTGAGTTATGTCAAGTTGACAATTACAGTTAGCTGTCACAACAATCTCCAGCTTGCTGATGCTAATTCCTACTCTTCACCATCTGCTTCACAGGGATACCATGAAATTAGAATAGATAAAACATGCAAAGTGTTTTGCTGGCTGTTTTGATGTCAACTTGAGACAAGATACAGTCATTTTAAAAAGAAGGAATCTCAGTTGAGAAAATGCTCCCACCAGATCGGCCTCTGGAATGACCTGTGGGGAATGGTAGGAGAGTTTTCCTGATTCATTATTGATGTAGAAAGGCCTAGCCCATTACTGGTGGTGCCACTCCTAGGGAGGTGGCCCTGGATGGTGTAAGAAAACAGGCTGAGCAAGCCACGGAGAGCAATCCAGTAGGCAGTCTTCCTCCATGCTCACTGCTGTATTTTTACCACCATGTGTCTATCCCGAGTTCCTGTCCTGACTTTCTCGGATGATGAACTGCAAGCTGTGAGATTAATTAAGCCCTCCCCTCCCCAAGCTGTTCGTAGTATTTTACCAAGGCAACAGAAACCTCAACTAAGACTCCTACTTAGCACTAAGTGTTTAGTAAGTATTATTTTTCCTATTTTTCTTGATGTCTTTGGTATTATACGGCCCCTCCGTTTAACCCTACCTGGGAAAAGGAGTCTGAGCCCAGCTTATTACTAATTTTATTGATGGCCGTAGAGAATCTTCAATGGATTTAATGGCAAAGCTCATTCCTCTTGTCATTAGTGATCAGCTAATGGAAACCAGATATTGCTGTTTTGTTGGGAACTTGTATAGAGGAACACTTGACCCCACAAACAAGGAAAGAGATGAACACACACTATCTAACATGAAACCCAGGCAGATCCCAGGGCTGATGATCCACATGCTGGTTTTGTTTGAAAATCATGTTGTGCTCAATCCCCAGAAGCTGCGTTCTACATCCGACCCATGCTTAAGAGATGCCACAGCGTAAAGCTGAGAATGTAAACTATGCACCTTTGTGAACATGGGTGGGTTTCTGGAATTCATAGGGGCAGTTGCGCTGTATCGAGTAAATTCTGGATGCTGAGCATGGTACCTATCCCATGGAAATATGCAGTAAACGAAAGCTCTTATACTTTCTTTCTAATTTCTTCCTACTATATTCTTTGTCCTTATCCATTGCCATCATTAGCATCTTCACCAGAATCAAGGGAGGAGCTTTGGGTTCTATGATTCTGCCTTTAACCTACTGTCACTGCCAGGGACAACATTCACTTTGGACCATTTTAGAGATGTGTGGACCAAGTTGTCATAGGAACTTTGAGGGTCTCCTAGGATAGGATTCACATCTTGGCACCCTGTTTTCTGGATGCCCAACTGTGCCAAACCATGCAATGCTTAGAGTCTCAGTTTTGTGATCTTTGAACTGAAGATGCTCTCCTGTCTACTCCATAGATCATGAGGCTTAAATGAGACAATATATGGAATTCACAGTATAGGCCTCACTCTGCAGTGGTCCATCAACTCTTTTCTGAGCCTAGCATCTTCTCAGGCACATGCCTATCCTGGACTGCTGTCCCTGATGGAGAAGTGGTGTGGGAAGCTGCATCCTGTCCTCATGTGTTTTTTGGTTTTCTCTCTTAGGAAAAGCACCTCATTTCCTGCGACTCCAGAACGTTGAGGTGAACGTTGGGCAGAACGCCACGTTTCAGTGCATTGCTGGTGGGAAGTGGTCTCAGCACGACAAGCTTTGGCTTCAGGTAAGATTGAGAGAGAATCTTGTTCACATGTTCCCTCCCTTTGCAAGGAAGAACGTATATTCTTCAAAGAGGGGTGGGGTGAGGGAGGGTTATCGTTTTAAAAGATTCCTGCTCCTTGGATATTGCTCTCCACCTGTGCTTTTGTGAAAACTTATCTACTGTTCCACTAGATTGACATTTTATAGATGGAGAAGCTGATGACAATGTCAAAATTCCAGGTCTAGAATTTGTGAATATGACCCCCCTACAACTACCACAAAGTACTCTCTGATAAAGTTTGTTATTAAAGCTACACTTACAAAGGCTAAGATGAACTGAATATTTTAGGGTTTGGGTTTGTGACGTCCTTAACAAAAAGGTACTTGGATATCTTCATGAAACAGTTACTCTTTTCTTAGAAAAGGCTCCTGGGATGATCAGATTCTTCTCTGGCTAAATGAGCCCATCACCGAGTAGAGTCCATCAGGACAGTGCTTTAAGCGTGGGTCCACTTGTCTTTCCTTTCTGCTCATCGGTCCTGCTTCCCTAGCTAGATGAGAGAGCTTCTCGGGGTAGAGTACAAAGCCAGAGGATGGGACCGAGAATGAGAGCATGCATGGTGATGTCACTGTCATGCTCCTGTCACTGTGAACACAAGTACAAAGGTCCGAGGGAGCACAGAAGGTAGAGCAGAGCTAAGCTTCTCCCTGCAGTATCCGTGAGGACATCTTTATCCTCTCTCTCTCTCTCTCTCTCTCTCCCTCTCTCTCTCTCTCTCTCTCTCTCTCTCTCTCTCTCTCTCTCTCTCTCTCTCTCTCTCTCTCTCTNCTCTCTCTCTCTCTCTCTCTCTCTCTTTCTCTCTCTCTCTCTCTCTGCACACACACACACACACACACACAAACACTTCTTTTTTGCAATGTCTTGCTATATAACTGAGGCTGGCCCAAAACTTTTTATCTTTCTTACTCAGCCCTTCAAGTGCTAGGATTACAGGTGTGAGCCACCATACCCAACTTCCATTTAATATAAAATTTTTTCAAAGAACTTTACTGAAGATAATCGAGAGGTAATATTTAAGGCATACAGCTTGACAAATTTAATGTATTTGTGTGGGAATTGTTTCATAATTGAGTTAGTGAACATTGGTGTCACCTTCCAAGGTGTCCTTGTCTCCATTTTTAATCTCTCCCTGCTCCAGTGCGGGATAAAGAACCAATGGTGTTTTCTCAAACTATGTATTAGTTTACGTGTTCTACAATTTTGTATCAATGTCGGGTTTGGGGGAATGGGTCAGTGCATGAGGCCGTGCTGTGTGTGAGGACTGGAGTACAGATTCCCAGAATGCATGAAAATTCCTATGTGGTAGCATGGTATCTAATCCCAGTGTGCCTGTGGTGAGACGAAAGGTGGAGACAGGAGCATCCCTGAAGGCTTATGAGCCAGCTAGCCTGGTGAATGCACATGGACACAAGAGGCGGACCTGTTAAGAGCAAGGCTCCCAGCAGATATATCAAATCGCAGTGAGGCTAGGCAACCACTCTCTTATTAAGGCTGCAGTAATGCAGTAGGACAACAGGGTATCAAAAGCAGGCAACAGAGTCAGAGACTGCCCCTGATCCCACTGTTATTAGCTAAGAAGAATCTGCTACAAACATTAATATGCTATGTGTGTGTATTATGTATGTATGTATGTATATGGATGTGTTATTCTTTCATTGCTCTTTGGTAAATGTCTAGTAGTGAAATGACCGGGTCTTCTGTAGATGTGGGTTTACTTTCCGAAGAACCAGGAGCTATTTCCAAACATGGCATTGCCCAGCAGTCTAGGCAAGAGCTCTTGTGTCCCATCCTCACCAACACCCACCGTAGTTGGTCTTTTCAATTCAAGTAGGTGTTCCTTTGTACCTCAGTGTATTCAAAAGTTTGTCTCCCCAGTGACCAAGGATGTTCAACGATTCTTCTTGTGCTCATCGGCCCAGGCGGATTCTATACATTTTAATGGCAGTTTATACTGTTGCCTCTCTTCTTACATTTGAACCTTTTTTTCCTACAGTTGAAAACTCCCTGGGCAACAAAGCCCATCTTAGGCACTAACAATTTCCCCTTGACGCTTCTGTCCTTCTGCGTCACTCCATATGAAGTAGCGCTATTGACTTTTTCCATCATAATTAGAGTTAACGCACATTTTGCTCCGGAGAAGCACTGTCATTTCAATGGCATTGATTCCACTGGGTTATGAGAATGAGGGAAGGGCAATCACGGTATCTTGAGAAACTTTATTTGGGTATTCCAATTATTGTAAGGTCAGTATCGCTGCAGTTCTGACTTGTGTGCACGAAGCCTCAGGTCTGTAAACAGAAGATATTAACGCAGAGCACAGCAGAAGTGTCGAAGAAAACAGACAGACATACACATCGTGGAGCTCTTACACATCTTATTTATTTATCGACTCTTCAGCATTTTTCAGGTGGCTTCCAATAGGGTACAGAGCAAGACAAGATCCTGTAAACTAAAAGCAAGGCACCACGAGGCAGGAAGAACACAAGAGAGCTACTTCTTAGGCTATGACTGTATTTGCACATTCGCGCTGCTGGCTCTCGGGTCGCGAGTGGGACGCCCGAGCACCACAGGCACCAGTGGGATAAAGAAAGCTTGTCAGACATACAGTTTACAATGTCTGCGAGATAAACACAAACCAATTGCTCAGGAAAATTCTAACTGTTGTTCACACAGAGGCCAGACAGAAATAGCTCCCGGGGGCCCTCATAAAGCTGAGCCTGTGTGATGTAATGAACAGCGTCCCTCACCACAGTCCTATTGAGGGTACACAAGTGGCTTCTGTGGGTCCGCTTCCCATCATAATAACACTCTGTGTGGAAGCAGGCTTAGGAGGGGGAAGGGAACGGGGGGCACAGCTCGAGCAGGGGTCCTCAGCTTTCCGCTAATCTATCTCTACCCGGGGAGGCTTTAAACTTAACGCAGTGAGTGGATAGATACAATAACTACCCCTGCAAGGAAGGCTCCTTGGATATTGGCTCCCTCCTCCATATTTTAGGGAATATTAGGAAGGAGGGCTTAAATACTGGGCTTCTGCCAAAGGCCTGTGTTGACCAGTGAAGTTCCAGGCATGCGTGCAACATTGTGATTGGAAGCTGTTGAACATGGTAAGCACAGAGAAACAGAAACAACAGGACACACACACATACACACAAGTATATGCAGTATATAGACAGGTCCGGCATTTGTGGAAGATAATTAGGCTCAAAACTAAAACCATCAGTGCTAGGTTTTTCTAAAATTAGCTCCATTTATGGCAGTTTTCTAAGGAAATGACCAGAAATGGGGACAAAGATGTACCTGTTACTGTAGTCAATTGAACAGAAAACTAGAAAGAACTGGAATGTTCTGCAAGTGGTTAATTAAGTAAATGCTGGGATGAAGTAATTAAATACCAGATGGTGGACAAATACTTAATGATATTCTCATAGTATGTAATTAAGTGAAAAATGCAAGCTATAAAGCAGTTAATATATTTAATATTTTAAAGAAAAAACATGCACATACCTAAATATGTACAGTTATATACTTACTTATATAATGTACATACATCCCTATATACCATGCATATGTGTATATATATATGCTTATAATACTATAAAGCATACATCGATATTACTAATTGTGGTAATAGATCATATAAACTATTTCGTTGAAATATAAATTTCATTGAAATAGAAATAGAAATAATATTTCATTGAAATAGTAAAAGTGAATGCAGAAAATTACAAAAACAAAAATAAATGCCTTTAAGAGGGGAGAAAATGGTCACTTTCCCTTAGATATAGGTATTCTGGGGATAGTAGCAAGTGTCTCCTAGGGTTGAGTGGTCAGTTTCAGTGTGATGGCTAGCTTCCTGGTGAGGACACAGACCAGATTCTCTCAGGCATACTGTTTATCCAGATGGGTGTGAAGAATATTCTGCATGTGTCTTCTTTTCTTATCACAATGCATGGCAGATGGGACTCTACCCTCATCCAACTCCGCAGGGACGTCAGAGCAGGACCACCTGTCAGGACCACCATGGAGCTGGCCTTTGAGGCCTCTCTACAGAGAGTATGCTCCCCTGGGAGTCTGTACAACCAATAACAGTTGCCGCCTCAGAAATGAGGCCTTGTGTCCAGATGGTGTGCATGGATCTCAGCAGGGTCTGTGTATGGGTTGAGGCAATCATAGGCACCGGAGAGGGTCTGCCAGGGAAAGGGTCTCATCCTGGGAACCCATCACTCCATGTCAGCTGCACCAGGCTGTGAGATAAGAGGCATGTCTGTCAGTCCGCATAGTCTGTTGTCAGTCTGCGTAGCAGCAATTCTCCCTGTTTACTTCTTACCTTGATCCCCGGGAAAGCGCTGGTTACCAACGTGCAGAGAGTGCTGAGTGAGGAATCTCCTCCCCCAAACAGCTCTGAACTTGATGATGTCCCTCTGTGTCGGGCTTCTACATGGTGGTCATAGAAATGACGCAGCAAGGATGGGAGAGCCAAGAGAGATGTCCTGAGGGCCTACACACAAAACACTTGGAAAACCCATGAAAGATAATGATCTTTCAACAACAGCAACAAAACAGCTGACATTAACAGCCCCGATGAGGGGGAGCATGGGCGAGAGGGGCGTAAATGAGGAATTCAGTGTCAAACTGGGATTGAGCAGGAGAGCCAGGATAAGGATGTGGGTTGCATCCTAAAGTCTTGGGTTCTTTCATGTCGCTTGGCCACACCAAATCTAAACATTCTTTGCAGGTGGATCCCTATTTAAAAAAAATGTAACTTCAAGCTGGGAAAATGGCTCAGTGGGGAAAGTGCTTGCCATGTTAGCTTGAGGACCTGAGTTCAATCTCCAGCACCCATGCACATCTTCAAGCTCCATGCTTGGGAGGCAGAGACAAGACGATCCCTGGGTTTGCTGGCCAGTCACCTTAGCTGATTCAGACAGCTGAAGGCTCAGCAGGAATCTTGTCTCAGTAAGGTGGGGAGCGATTGAGGAAGATATCCAATGTCAGTCTCTGTCCTCCCACCACACACACACACACACACACACACACACACATGTGCGCGCACACACATGCACACACCTATATGTGTGAACACAGATGCACATGCACACACGCACATGCGCACATATGCACACACGTTCCTTTATTTAGCATACATTTATGCCTCTACTTTTCCCTCTACTGTACTAGAGACTTAAATGTTTTTGAATTCCCCAAATTTATAAGAAAATCAGTGAAATAAAAATATACTTGAAATGTCACTCAAACTGACTTCTCTGGATGCATGTTGGCTTTATTGCCCCCTCCTTAGCCATGTTTCATAAATACAAGGTTGATATTTGCAATGTGGTTTTCTTCAGCATCCATCTCTTTCTAAAAGCCACCCTTGTAAATATCAGCAGTGTGTTCCTTGTTAAAACCCAGGGATGCTTATCAGTCCTTATACAGATGTTCCGTGGCTTAAGGATGGAGTGGCATCCCGATCAACCCGTACTGAATGTGAGTGGCATTTAAAGTACATTTAGCGCACTCAAGCTAAGGGTCAGCGTAGCTCAGCGATGTAGTGTATTGTGGAGTTCCAGTTGCTTTCCCATCTCATTGCTGACTGACTGGAAGCCAGGGCTCCTGCCTGCTGTCCGTCATCTTCACAAGCAGTGTAGCACATACCGCTAGCCAAAGCCCAAATGAGAATTCAAAAATGAAAGTGCAAGTCCTGCTTAATATGTACCACGTTCACACTGCTGTGGAGTTGGTGGTGTTCTCCATCAAACCCCCATCAGTGGGGTCACTGTCTGTACTTGACTATTCTTCCACTGAGTACTCCTTCCGTGAACATCTGCCTGCCCTCCTGGGTCCCTGAGGTCATGAGCCAGTCACTGTTACAGGATTGTTTTTAGCTGATTTGCAGGTTAACAGGATGCTTCTGGAAGACGTGGGACTCCTGGTTCAGAGATGAGGGGTGGGTGTAAAATGATGTCCCAACATGGGAGATCTGTGTCATAGCCATGTTAAGAAAAGTACATTAATATTTACTAGTAGACATTATTGAGATATAAGCTATAATCATTAATCATTTTTTTTAGTTATGGTCTTGACACCTCATACTTCATCTTCTCTGATATTCTTCACCCAAAGGTCTCTCCAGATCAACAAATAGCTCCAGGATATGCATGACACTCCTGGTAGAGCGTTTCCCTAGTGTGTGCTGTAGCCCTGGGTTCCATATCCAGCACTGTGAAAAGTAAATGGAAAACAGCTTCCTCTGCGCCTAATGCCCGCATCCTTTCTCCTGTCATAAGCAACTCTGAGGACCCTGGCTACTCTGACCTGGAGCCTTCCCCTTGGATATGTCTCTCTCTTGTGCCACTTCTTTGTGCCTTTTCTCATCCCTGGCCTATGCTTTCAGGATTTATTCCAGCTCAGCTGGCTTCCTCCTTGGCTAGAAGCTGGGGGCAGGACAGAGAGTGCTCAGAACTAATCTTTGCCCCGCCTCCTACCTGGAGCTCACCTTCTGTGAGTGAAGACAGACCATTGAGCAAAACATCTAACTACTCCATCACAAAGTGGAAAGGCTGCTTGGGGAAGATGGGGCTGGTGGTGGCAAGATGGGGGAAGCAGGGAGGGGTGCATGTTTAGTATGGGCAGCAGCTTGGGAGGAAGTGGCCTTCCTATGGAGCTTGGAGGGGTGGACCACTCTCAAACAAAGGAGGTTGTCGCTCGGAGTTGGCAAATCTGCAGGCCTTTCCCCACCTGCTTGTCATGTCTGCTTTGCTGCAAGTCTGTGGCTCTCTGTGGGGCCTACACCAGTCGTCTTCTGGGTCCACAGGAGCTCTGGACTCAGGCATCAGACCCAAATGAGCCGCTGGCCATGAATGCAGTGGACCCTTGGAAGGCTTTCAGAACAGCTAATCAAAAATGATTTATGTCTACTTCTATTTCTTTTAACTTTTAATAAAGAATAATCAAAAGCTATTCTTTAGAGACTGCCAAAAAGGTACAAATGTGCTCTTAAGAGAATTGATGGACACGATTCTAGTAAGTTTCCAAATGTCATACCATTGCAGGGAGGACTGGGGGTGAAAAGAATATTCATTACCAATGGATTGTGGGAATGTCACCTAAATATTTGCTGGCTGTGAGACTCCTGGAGCAATCAGACCATTTCAGCTGGAAATATTGGCCCTGATTATTTATATTATTTACTTATATTTTTGATTCCTGAAGCTCAAACTAGCTTGCGAGACTGCAAGACACTGTATTAGAATATCTTCTATTCAGCGAGTGTGCAATTTGTTGTGTAGAACCAGCCACAGTTTTCTTGTATTAAAGACAGCCTTGTCCTCATTTCTGCCAATTACAAATCAATTGCAAGCCTGGCTCCTCTCTCTGAAATTATGACAGCCTTTTCCCCCCCTCATGCTATGTCTTATCTCTTTGTGAAGGGGATAATGTCATGGCACAAGAGGTGAGTGGAGAAGGAACAGCAAAGCAGTGAGGCCATAATAGATGCCTTGATAGATAATTAGGAAGCGGGAACATAATTAGGAATAGAATATGCTCTGCGCATTAGGCATAGCTCTTTTCTAGGTGGTTCCCAAGACAGAGATCCTCCCTGAGGTGGAATGGCGTGTATGTTGAGGGGATAACGAAGTGTAAATATTACTAGATCATTTTCTGCAATGGATAAGCTGGCTTACCCACATAAAACAATGCAAGCTTAAAGGAAGTAGAATACAAGTTTATTTTATAGAGAGGTGAGATAGAAATAGATAGGTTGATAGATAGATAGAGTGAGAGATTGCTTTTGAGTTCATGGGAAACTGTTATTACCCTGAGAGGGGTATTGGTAAGCATGAGATTGAACTGAAGGTTGTTTAGGCTGTAGGACCCCTTTGTTCTGGTTAGAGCATGTGTCCCATTCCTGGATTTATTGGAATGTATGTTCCTCTCTAACCAGATGCAGCTCCATTGACCTTGGTAAGCAGACAGAACCTCTGGTAAGCTTCTGTGGGCGGGACTAAGTCATCAGAAATGTGGCTCTGTACATACACCCTGGGATGGGTGTAGCCTTCTGCAATTAGGTACCTTTGGTGCAGTGAAAAATTTTCAGCCCCAGGAAATTGTCCTAGTGATAAAGCAGCGTACAATTTGATTTGTGTATTCTGGTGTTATTTGTCTACTTGCTTTCCCCTGAAGGACTGAGAATGAGATTAGCCTCAAGTTGTTGAACCCAGATCAAGGTGAGCGGCACTGGCATCATTTGAGAAGCTGTTAGAAATGAGAATATCTGCCTTCACCCCAAACCCCTGGAATCACTGTGTATGTGATTCGGATGAACACTAAAAACTGAGAGCCATGGGTCTAGACTGATGAAGATGGCTTCAGAAAGCCTTGTTCACCTACTGATCTGTCAGCTGCTATAACTTGATACTATGGGACGTGTGTGTGTGTGTGTGTGTGTGTGTGCGTGTGTGTGTGTGTGTAATGTCTGTTTATGACTTATAGACTTATAGGCTTCAACTATTTCCGGAGAATCAGGCCTGGGCTTTCCACAGAGCAGTCATTGATTTTCAAATACAGAAGCATCTGGAACCTTCCAAGGTCCCCCTTCTGTTACAGAGCCACTGAGGGTCTGTGCCTGTCACACAGTGGACAGCCAATGGGTGCTGGTGGTGAATGGCCTGTTCCTGAAACAGACCATCTAGGTATAGTTTCTCCATCAGCAAAGTTACAAAAAAACGTGCTCTACTGGGGCGCGCGGGCCAGCTTCAGTGCACTTGGGAACTTGCTAAAGATGAAGAATCCCAGGCCTGCTCACTGAATCACACATTATAAAGAAATATTTTATTGCTTGATATCTATATATCTATATATATATATAATCTTATATTGAAGATCAAAGCAAATTTGAGTACTAATGAAATTGATATGCTTACTAATTTTTGCATAAAGAATTAAATCTTGGCTAAATATTTGATACTGTAGGATGGAGAGTTTCTTCAGCACTTTTAAGAGTTGATCAATATTTTAATTTTATAATTGCCAATGATAAGGATTCTGCTGTATATAAATACATAGTGTGTGTGTAAAATCAGTTTTAACAAGGTCTCTACTTTAAGCCATATTTCTTGACTTCTCCTCCAGCTTTGCTCCAAGGTGGTTTCAAATGTATTAGAGACAGGAACTTACTACATAGCCCAGGCTAGCCCCAAACACTCCACCTTCTTGTGTCTGCCTCCCAAGTGTTGGGGTCAGAAATGTTCATCATCACACTTGCTTAAGTAGAACTATTAATTAATATGACCCATAGCATACTTTACCAAGGTCTGTTACGATACAAATAGCCTGATTGATGAGAATCAGTCAGTTCCTAGTTCCCAGTTGATGAAGTCTAAGGCAGGGCCAGAGAGCCCACATTTCTAGTTCACAAGGGATGCTAATGTGATCCAGCTTGAGCACCAGCCTTGAGAAGCACTGTTGTAGGCTATTCTAAGAGCAGGCCTTTTTTCTATGCCCACCCCACTCTTCCGCTGTGAAGTAGGCTATTTCAATGCCCTACTTCATGTTTATGTTTTTGCCTCTTTGTTGTTTTGCTAGAATCTTTACCCAGCCTGTGAATTCCTCTGGGCAGAAATTATACCTTCCACGCCCCACAGTCTCTCATTTTCTGTTTTGTAAAATAATGAGTACATTTCCAGAGTGATTAATAATAGAATAGGGAAAGAGAAGAAAAACTGAAGTCCAAGCTCCAGTAAACAGCATCTACAGATGGAGGATATCAGCTGCAGCTCTCCTAAAAATTTACTCTGCTAACCATTTCCCCAGGGCTACTGAGGTGGCCCGTCCAGTGACCACCCTTGGAGGACTTCCCCAGGGATTTGAAGAGGAACGAATCCCTCATGTGCTGGCCAGTGAGCACAGTACTGAGTAAAGACTAAACACTCCAAAATGCCAGCTAGGACCAGATGTGGTAGCACAACTGTATTCCAGGGATGCCAGGGTACAAGTCGAGACCAGTTTGGGCTATTCGGTAAGTTAAGAGGCTAGCCTAAGCGATAGAGAAGATGGTTTTAAGATCTTAAAATACAATCATATTAGCTTGACTTTTATTCAATGCTCACATTAATCTTAATTTAAACAAAGGATTCAGTTCTGTTCATTTCTGTAGTTCTCTCTCTCTTTCTTTGTGTGTGTGTATGTGTGTGGTGTATGTGTGTGTGTTGTGTTGTGTTGTATTATGAAACAGTGTTTTATTGTAGAAAACTTGAGCTTTCTGCTTAGCAAGTATTCTATCATGGTCACTTCCCATTAAAAACAACAATACAACCTATGGAAGCAAATTATTTAGAAACCAAGTACTCATAGGTTTCAAAGTGACGCTTGCTGGAATTCAGGGGCACCATGTGTGATTTACATTAGGCGAAGGTGGAGATAGGAAAGTGTCAGGCAGCACAGATGCTTTTATTGTCCTTACCAGAGTCTCTTTAGAAGTCAAGAGTTCTTGTTCCCTGAGCCTGTGCATGTAAACTGATTAAGGCTCTAGCTTCCTATTTCTAGGAGCCAACTTCAGCCAATGGTAAGTTTCCTCATGTTGCTATGACTACACCTGGCCACATTCGTAGTTCAAGTGTTGGCTCCTGGTTTCTAGGCAAAGACTTCTCTTTTCACTAGTGACACCCTTTTAACCATAAAAAAGTTTACCCTTATATATATATAGGTATATCCTTATATATAGGATATATAAGACAGGCATGTAAATCAAACACATTGGCAATAAATTATAAAGAAATATTTTATTGCTTGATATATATGTATATAATTTTATATTGAAGATCAAAGCAAATTTGAGTATTAATGAAATGGATATGCTTACTAATTTTTGCATAAAGAATTAAATCTTGGCTAAATATTTGATACTGTAGGATTTCTTCAACACTTTTAAGAGTTGATCAATATTTAATTTTATAATTGCCAATGATAAGAATTCTGCTCTATATAAATACATAGTACAAAATGGGAGAGTATGTTTAGGGCCATTTTAGAAATTGTTTTATTTAATAATTAAAAAAATAAAACTCAAGTCACATACTCAAACAAAAGTTCTAACAATCAATTATAGCATGAACAGTCAAATATGGCATTGTAGGACAATGAATAAAAACCCCGAGTCAGATATTGGGGTTCAACCTGAAGGTCAGAAAAATAAAACAGCCAGCCACTGACTCTTATCTCTACTTCAGTTGGAAATGGTGATTCTGCCTCCAGGAATCCTCAGAATGCAACTGTGTCTGAGAGCTGTCTCCTCCCATTTTATAATCCTCTCTAGGGCTGGGATTAAAGGTGTGCGCCACTACCGCCAGGCAAAGTAGCCAGGCTACTAGGATTAAAGGTGTGTGCCACCACTGCCTGGGATGTAAGGCAGTTTTACTCTCTGATCTTCAGACAAGCTTTATGTATTAAAATGCAAATGAGATATCACTACACGGCATGGTGGTATGCACAGTGTTCATGCCACAACCTAGGGTCTCCGTGAAGGGTTATCTGAGATGCTGGCCCATCAGCATGTCTGTAGGGGATTGTGTGGATTGCTTAGCAAGGACACTATTGAAAAGTTAGGGGTACCATTCCTTGATTTTATACTTGGGCTGCAGAAGAATAGACAAAGCTAGTTCAGTAATAAACGTGTATGCTTTCGCTTCTCCCTGCTTGACTGTGGATGTCACCGGCCGCTTTAAGCTTCTTCCCTGGGACTCCCTGATAGGCTGGATTTAATACAGAATTATGAGCCAGATGACAACCCCTTTTCTCCTCTAAATCGCTTTATGTCAGGGTATTTCATTATAGCAAAAAAAAAAAAAAGAAACTATGATGTTCCCCTTGTCAATTAAACGCATGGATCTAGATTTCAAATCCTTTCCTTGTTTAACCAAGTTCCCTCTTGATTTTTCCTTTGCATTTCCTGTTCTGCCTTACTCTGGGACTGGAACAGTAGCTATGGCATGTGCTTCTTACCCACTCACTGCGTTTGAATCCCTTCATATGGTCATAGCATTCAAACACCCAGGTCTCTTCCTGTCTGAGCATGCACGTCCTGCTCTCGGAGTACTCTGGATTTCTTCCTCTGGAATCCTCCATCCTGCTTGTCCGCCTTGACCTCCAGCCCTCACCCGCTCTTCCCTGCCTGTTTTGAGCCAGTCACACTCACAGGCTGTTCCCATCAGCGCTCCTCTTTCTGAATTTAACCTCCATTTCTCCTTGCCCACAGTCCATCCCTGCACTCTCTCTGCCTTGACTCGGGGGCCCTCCTGCTTGTCCCTGCCCTGCTGTTACCTGTTCCCAATATGACAAGTATGATTATCAAAAGGGCCTGCTTTCCAGAGATTTCACAAGACAACCTGCAATTTCCTATCCTTCAGTGGGAGAAAGGTTCTCAGTTCAGGAGCTGAACAGAAAAAAAAAAATGTGAACGGTTCAGGGGAATGCACTTAATCCTCTTCAGTTCTGCCAGAATCTGACATCATTAGGAAGATAAGTAAATAATACTGGAGGCAACATCAAGATAAGATGTAAATGCGCACGGTGCAGCCTGAGCACTTAACCAGCCCTTTCTCTTAGTGTTAGTTTCTTATTGCGGGTGAAATAAATTCTACAAACCTAACGGCTCAGAACAAATTTATTTCTCTGCCATTGTTGAGATGAGCAGTCAGAAAGGAGCTCCAGTGAGTCCTGCATATGGCGCTCAGGTGTTGGTGGGCTGTGTTCCCTGAGGGTGTGTCCAGCCAGTATATAGACTGCACGTGGCCACGGATAGCAGTGAGTTCAGCCTACCGCAAAATCGTAAATGTAAAAGTCGTGAAGTTTCTGCAGTTGTTTTTATGTTTGGTTGTATGTCCTTTTGTTAATTTCAAAAGAATATTTGTTTTAATTTTATATGTATGAGTCTTTTGCCCTCATGTCTGTGTACCATGTGCATGCAGTGCCCAAGGTGGCCAGAAGAGGGCACTGGATGCCTTCTAACTGGAGTCACAGATGATTATGATCTGCTGCATGAATGCTGGAAATTGAAGCCAGGTCCCCTGGAAGAGCAGGCGGTGCTGAGTCATCTCTCTAGCCTTGATTGTAGTGGTTTTTTTTTTTTTTTATTGAGAACTTTGTAGATGATGATGATGTTGTTGTTTTACAATGACAAAAGGTTGGCCTGCTTGTAAGTGCCTGGGGAGAATGCCTTCCCTCTAATAAATGATACCGTGACCTCCAATTTCCTGTTATAAACAATACCCGTGAGTCAGTTAGCTCCTGACTCCTTCCTTCAGATTCAAGTGGGCAGCTGCCTCCCTCTAACCTGCCCTTCTGCCCATACCTCCTCTTCTGACTCTCATGCTCCCCACCCCCACTTTAGCTTGAAAGCTTTTGTGGTACATTGATCCCAGGTGTGTGTGTATAATATATATACACACACACACATATATGTATGTGTTTCTATACGTATATGTTTGCATTCTCGCAGGTTCTGGGTATTAGGCTGTGCGAATCTTTGGGAGGGAGCTATTATTGCACTGACCGAATTTTCCTTTGCTGATTTCATGGCTAATTTGCCAGCTCTTGTAACACCAGAATATGCCTTAATGGTGAGTGTTTTGTGTGCCTTCTCATTCGTCGCTCACAGTGGCTCCACAGGTGAGCAGTTTTTGATGAATCTATTGTGTATGGGAAGAAAGAGAGGGGAGGGGAGAGGGAAAGAAAGGAAAGCTTTATAAATAAATCGGGTCCGACAATATCTAACTAATCCTCCATCACTGACTCATATATGTATTAAAGTGTTCTTGCGTTGCCTTGCTAAGAAAGGGTGAAGATGGAACGCTTTGGGTGACCCTGTATCTTCTGAAGTTCCCTCCCCTATACATTCTGCACCTTTTCCAAATCAGGGTTCAATTCTTTTATTTTCCAGAATGTTTTCAACCTCCTTATCACACTATCGTGAAGTGGGGTGTTCTTTAGTATCTGGTAGCTTTTTGTACCTGGGTCTAAGCTGTATTATTTCTTGCAAGGATTCCCCAATGCATGCACAGGTTTTTTGGGGGCTGTAGTCCCAGCGACTTCTGCTCTCTTATGTGGCTTTATTTTGGTCATGCTGGGTCATTTCTGGCATGGGAGGAGGGTGTGGCTACCTTTCTTGCTGTCCTGATTTTGGGAAATGCCGTTTTCTTTAGTATTTGGGAATGCAGTGGTGATTCAGTTTGAGGTTGAAAGTCCTAAGAATGTTAAAACATTGTGGTGAAGGAAATTGTCCTCTTTGACTCCTCCGACTAATTTGAAGCAGGTCTCTCCTCTAGTGGGAGCTTTGGTGACTCTGCTTCCTGTCTCTTGGTCTGCCCTATCCTCGTGGGCTTGGTACTACCGCATCAGCTGCCCTACCCATTCCTGTATCCCCATCTTAACATGTCCCTGATGGGAGGTAGATTGGAAACTGACATGAAAAAAATGGGTTTTGCACATGGAGAGATTATGTACTTCATGGGAGAAGCAAAAGAGATCTCATCTGGAAAGACATGGGGCCTGGGAATCATAAATAGCCAGGTTTCTCTAAATCCAACCAGACAATTAAAACCCTCGGTTTCACTTGAGAGATAAAAATTACATTAAAGCAGGCAATGGGGATAAAGTCTTAGGGGAAAATGTTTGAGCTGATGCGGGGAAGCCTGGATGAGGGATGTGTTTGCTCTACATATTTATTTAACCTCTCTGACATTTGATTCTTCGGAGAAGAGCAGCAATAACACACACCTCAACAAGGCTATGAAGATTAAAATGGAGGATTACACAAAAGCACCCAGCTCGGGATCAGCTGCATACTAGGTGCTTAGTAAATATCCACTCAAAATGCATCCTCATGCATGCCTTCCTGGCTACAACAGCTCACTACTGTGAAAGAATCTATTTAACCCAAAACATCACACCTAAAATTCAGGTTGCTGAAGACAAACACTTATGTGTATTTGCCCTGATCCTACAAATCTTGGTAGAGTTGGCATAGGAAAATGAATGGGATTTTTGTCTTTCGGGGACTCATGGTCTCAAGTGGGGAACAGTCATGGGCCAGGATGTGGGAAAGGTTTGCACAGTACAGAGAGGCACAGCTGCCTTTCAGATGGTGGCGTGATTGATGAGGGAACTTCCTAGAAGCAGTGTCAGGCTAAACATTGATTAGTGGGAAAGGGGCCATTCCCAGGGTTGTAGAACATTCCGGGCAGAGGAAAGAGGGCATGGCAAAGAGGAGAGGTGGAAATTATCTACAGTGACAGCCTGGGGCCGATGGGAGTCAAAGCCATTGAGACATTGATCAGCAGCTGAGGATCTGAGAGCAAGGCAGATTACTAATACTCTATGTGGGCTGAATTGTTTGTTAATCTGCCGAAGGCCGTCTTTGGGGAAATACTGCAGTTTCTGCTTATGAGATTGAAGGAAAATAAGAAGCGGGAAGGTTAAGGGAATAAAGCCAACTC
The DNA here is from genome assembly GCF_014885135.2 of Alexandromys fortis. Lineage (NCBI taxonomy): Eukaryota > Metazoa > Chordata > Mammalia > Rodentia > Cricetidae > Alexandromys > Alexandromys fortis. The sequence continues at coordinate 5,448,584 of NW_026067952.1, forward strand.
CAAAAGTGTGCTGAGCCAGGAGCTGAGGCAATTAGGAGAAGCTTTTGTCCCACTTCCTTCCAAGCAGCACTCTTCCCCTTGAATCATTTTTTCTTGCCCTCCCTCTCTTCCTTCCTTCCTGTTTTTTGAGACAGGGTTCATTATGTAGACTTGCCTCAAACTTGGAAGCACCTGCCTCAGCTTCTAGAGTGCTGGATTGACAGACCTGTGGTAGTGCATTCAGTGGGTGGGGTTTGAGTCAGAACCATAGCTCAGACTAGATGGAAGCAGTTTGTCATTCTCTTTCAAGGAAGTCCTAGGCCCCTGGAGCATTCAAGGGTCCTGGGGTCTATGTTGAAGGTTTCTAGGAAGCCCTGGTGCTATGATTTCTTCTTCCTTTTCTTCCTGTGTGTCTTCAGCAATGGAATGGCAGAGACACGGCCCTCATGGTCACTCGCGTGGTCAACCACAGGCGCTTCTCGGCCACAGTCAGCGTGGCAGACACCTCTCAACGCAGCGTCTCCAAGTATCGCTGTGTAATCCGCTCAGATGGTGGGTCCGGTGTGTCCAACTATGCAGAGCTGATCGTGAAAGGTGAGTGCCACCTCGCCACAACTTTGCCAACTGGCTGGTTGCAGGAGCTTAACTCCATTTTTATACAGCTAGCCCCTTCTCTCGCCTGTTGCTTCCTCCTCCTCCCAACAGCACAAGACAGGTTTCCAGTCACTGTTCTCCAGAACGTTCTCCCATAGGAGATAGCTACATGTGGGATACCTACCACATATGCAACCTGCAAGCTTGACTTGAATTTGTAATTCAAACCAAGATGGTCACATGTCCTTTGTGGTTTAGGGATGTCCTCCTGAAATGTTCTCTTAGAATTGTTTGTGAGGGTTTTATAGCTGCAAGTTTCCTATAATGACAGTATTTCAGGAAGACTGTTGAAAGAGGGAGCCTACCTCCCACATGGTCTTGAGTCAACGCTCATCTGTTTTCTTGTGTTTGTTCACCTTGAGGTATGTCCATGATTTCCCTTACAATATGCAGATGGGCCCTGCCTTGATTACTGTCCTGTTGCTAGGACACCATGACTGAGGCAGCTTGTAAAATAAAACATCTAATGTGAGGCTCATGGTTCCAGAGGGCTTGAGTCTGTGATTATCATGGTGGGAAACACAGAAGCAGACAAATAGGCATAGATCACCTTCAGGAGCAGACAAATAGGCATAGATCACCATCAGGAGCAGAAGCCAAGCACCCACATCTTGATGTACAAGCACGAGACAAAGCGAGGACTAACTGGGAATCGCCCTGGCTTTTAAAACCTCACAGTCCACCCCCACTGACAAACCCCTTTCAACAAGGCCTTACCTATTAAGCCTTCCCAAAAAGTTCTATCGACTGGGGACCAAGTATTCAAATGTGTGCACCTCTGGGGGCCATTCTCATGCAAATCCCTCATTCCCTTTCCTGCCTCTTTGGAGGACTTTGGCAAACCCTACGCCTACTCTTTCTTTGAGTTGTCCTACCTATCAGGCCCATGCCCTTTGTGCTGCTTTGAATGAGCCCAGTCCTCACAGGCTCCCACATCTGAACACTTGGCTTCAGGGTCCCGGCACTGTTTGAGAAGGCCAGGGAACCTTTAGGAGGCAGAGCCTTGCTGGAGGACACACCTCACTGGGGACAGCTTTGAGAGGTCAGAGCCTGGGCCTCACCCGGCTTCTGCTGTGCTCTCTGCTTTGTGTTTGTGACTGAAGATGTCATCTCTCGTCTTCCTGTTCTGGCCGCCTGCTGTTGCCTCTCCCTCCATATGGACTCCCCTGCTATAACCACAGCCAAAATATACTCTGCCTCTGGTCACAGTGTTACACATCAGCAGAAAAGAAATCAATGCCCGTTCAGTCCAGTGCATTTCCCTCTTTAAAAATCTCCATATTCACAGTCATTTAGTATTTCCAGGTGTTTCTATTTATATCATTTCTTCCTTTGAGTGTGCAAAAATTAACATCTCAGTACAGTTCTTCCAAAACAACAACTAATAATAATAATTTTAGTTTTTTTTATTATTGTACAGAACCAGATTCTTTCCTTAGATAAATCTCTGGAAGTTGAATTGGTAGACCAAAGCATATGAATATCTTTATGAATTTTCTTCTCCCTATTGTAATATTGCTTTTGCAAAGAATGGTTTGGGGGTTTACACAGGCAGCAATAGTGTATGAATGTATTCATTTTATCACTGCTATGTTCACTGATTAAAATTTCAATATAGCAATATTTAGTGAATGAAATAATGAACCTGTTTGGATTGTGCCAGCTGTAGAATAATACCTGCTGTGTTTGAAGGGAGAAAAAATAGCGCCTGATCCTCAGAAGGCTCTGGCTGTTTGCGGTTGTTGCTGCCACTGCTGCTCTGTTTTTACTTGAGCGTGGATTGGTGTACAAACTTTGACTTCTCGTTGCTGGCTCTGTGTGACTCGTGGCTTCAATGGGACCAGAATGGAGAGCACTGCCAGGACTCTGTATTCTGAGCTATCCTGACTCTGTAGATCGTCACGTGTATTAACACTCATGTCACCTTGTCTCCTCACCTACTGTGATGGGCAAGAACGACTGCCAATTTGACAGGGTCTAGATTCACCTATGAGACAAGCCTCTGGCTGTGCCTACCAGGAGTTACCCAGATTTGACTGGCCTTGGGATGTACCTTATATATTGGATTACTTATATTAAATCAACCTGGGAAGAATATCTTAGCTATGGACAGCATTGTTACATGAGCTGAGGTCACGGACTGAATAATAAGAAAGTGAGCCCAGAACGAGCATCGCCACTCTCTGCTTCCCAAATGTGGATGGAACGTAACCAGCTGCCTTGAGCTGCTGCTGTCTACCACAGCAGACTTCATTCTGGAGCCGTGAGCCAAACTAAACCTCATCTTCAGTTGCTTCTGCTAGGACATCCTAGCCCAGCTCAGCAATAGGGAAAAAATATAATGCACCTCCATGGCTCTTACCACACTTCCCTTTGCTTGTGCTTCATTTAGTCCCCCTTTTCAGACGTGAGCTCTGGCAGCATGAGGGTATTCTCTGTCTCTTTCAAGGCTTACACCTAGCACGGGTTCTGTGTGCACTGAACGGCTAGCACTAGAAGTTGCTAGTGTTTGACTGCTTTCATCGGCATGGTCCATCATTTCCTGAGTCTCAACTTGAAGATTTCTGTGCACTGTGAGTGCATATTGGCTTCAGCAGGCACTTACTCCATCACCAGAATGTCATGTACCTTCAAGCCAAAGATCAACAAATTAGGTGGTCATGAACAAAATAATATTTAAAAAGGCACCTTTAAGTTCATTCACATGAAATGCCATTAAAATATAAAAGGAACCATCACTTTGATTGCATTAGGCTCAGATCTTAACTTTTCTGGTCCCATAAGATTGATTCGTGTGACACAGTGGCCTTTGCAGTGACTCTGTAATTTCCTGAGCTGTCTCCTGGAACACTCACTGTGCTTTTTCATAGTTGATTTCCCACTCTGCTTTGGGAGTCCCACAGTAGAGTGCCCCATTCTCTTACGCTTTCTGTCGTCTTATTGGTGAAAATTTTTTTTGGCTTCTCTTTGCTGGCTCTGTGTGACTGGTGCCTTTATGGGACCAGAATGGAGATCACTGCTTGGACTCTCTATTTTGGGCTATCCTGACTCCAGGTGGATAGTCGCATGAAGGGTGACTTATTAACACCCACGTCATCTTGTCTCCTTTCGTAGACAACAGCAACTGCCAATTTGACAGGGTCTAGATTCACCTATGAGACAAGCCTCTGGCTGTGCTATCAGGAGGTACCCAGATTTGGTTGGTCTTGGGACATAACTGTGAGGCACCCTGAACATACCTGACTGGTGCAGCGTGGTGGTGGTGGTGGTGGGGGTGATGGGAAAGACCATGGCAGTCAGTGCTGTACCTTGAAGTTTGTACTCATAGAAAAACGGGGCCGGAAAATGCTTGCTTTGTTCTTTCCCTCTGTCTTCTACTCAGAGTCAGGATGAAGAGGTGGAGAAGTGTTGATCTATGAGCTACCAGGGCAGGGGGATTGCTGAAGCAATGTTCTCTTGGCTTGGAGAGGTGGCCACTGGGATAGTGCTTTGTCCTTCGTTGGCTGTACCAACTGGGGCCTAGTGGAGGCAAAGCGTGGAGTGTGAATTCTGGTCCCGGGTGCATTAGTCAAATGTGTGATTGTGACCCCTCCATAACCCCTTCCCCTGCAGCCCATGCTCCTCTGAGAGGTGACTGGGAGCTTGTGCGGCTCCTCTGCAGTGGGCAATGATGCATTAGTACTTTCTGTAACCCGGCCCTGTTTTACGGCACCTTGACGAAATTTATCCACTTTTTTTGGCAGAGGATTTCACTTTTTAAGTGCCCCTTCCCCTCCATTTTAATATTGAGTGGGTGATAAGCCATTTGCTTGGTCCCCTCACATATGCTGTCTCATTTGATCTTAACTGCAGCTATTCACATTGGTTTTATTTCAACTTCTTTTATAGCGGAGAGAGCCAGCATAGCAGGGTTGAGGAGAGGAGGGTCATCCTAAGGGGAGAGTTAGGCTTGGATCTGAGTCTGAGGTGGATTGCTATAGCTGTGTTGCGGGGAGGGGGCTGGGGATTAGGGCTTTGTTGGCTCCTGGTATCACAAGGTTATAATCAGTGCCAAAGGGATGTAGATAACAGGCAAGCAGGTAGAGACGCTCCCCCAATACATGTACGGCAGTGAGAGGCAGGGTTACTCGGAGGTACCCAAAAGAAACCTGTCAGCTTCCAGTCTGTGGCCAGTGGCCACCTGAAGGCAGGGGATGAGAACATTTGAGGGCAAGGTCCTATGGAGAATAATTCTCCCCACTAAAGGCCCTTAGCCTTGGCTGAGCCAGCGGCTTGCATGCTTCCATTCTGAAATACTTGTATTTAAAATGAAAAGAAGAATAGCAGCCATCCTTTTGGCGAGGAAAGGAAACATATCTAAAAAGCAAAAATAGCTGACTTCCTAAGGGCCACTTGCTGTTGAAGCAGTGGCCCCCACTGCCATTCCTCCTTTCTGAGTGAGGATGGATTTTGCTCATCATACAGTTTGCATGGGCCAAGGAGTCAGACATGAACATTCAGCTGACTTTGGGGCATTTGGTAATGAAAAGGATCCTTGTGTGTGTTTTTATTCCCATGCACACGGTAATGCCTGAATCAAGATGCCTCGCTTGGAATCCTGGACCTATCTTGATTCATCTCTGTGACTTTGAATAGGGTCTAAAGCTCTCAGGGTCTCAGCAGATAAATCTGGGAGTTGAGTTATAGGGTTTTGTCCCTGGGAAGGTGTCATGAGGGTGAAACGGGATGACCAGTGCAGAAGTGTTCAGAGCTGTGACTGACCACGTGCTCTGAGATGTTAGCCAATGAATGGCGCATCAGGTGCGACTCAGTGACCAGACGCCTCACCCAGTACCTCTGTGGCCTTGGAGAAATCATTTAAGGCCTGTGCTTAATCCCCATGTAGTAATGCTTGAGCAGAAGGAAGGAACGATGCATGAAAATGTAGCTTGGGAGCATCAGCATTATGGGGTATAGGTCAGAGGTCTCGGGGTCTCCTCTGGTGTCTACCTTTGAGGAGTTACAGCAACTCAGTAGATGCTCCTACTATCATCAGCACCACCTGGCTACGTGGGCCATCTCTTACACTTTGTGTCCTTCATCCAAACTGTGACCTATCTGTGACGGAGAGCTCATAGCCTCCCCACCCAGTACCTGAGGTGTCGGAGCTGGAGGGAAGCCTGTGCCATGGCTTCTGTAGTGAGTGTACACACCAAAGTGAGCAGAGCAAGCCTGGGATGAGTCCCCGTCTCTCTGCACATTGATGTGCCCTCATGTTCCTTGGCTCACCAGCATCCTAGCACAGTGTAAATCGGGGCTTTAGAAGATGCAGCCTAATCTTAGCTGTAGTTGGTATCAGCATTCTTTGGGCGACTCAGACCGCAATGAAAGCAAATTGGAATTACTTAATTCTGAAGAAGCTGTTTATTGAGTTGTGATAATGTACTGGCTATATGTTAGATTACCCTGTAATTGAGGTTTCACTCAGTTGACAGCCCATCCCCTGCCTACCTGTTCCAGGCCAGTGCTCATAAACGTTCTTATTCTCTCCACTTATTTCTGATCTTTCTGGGCTCTTCCATTTCAGGGTGTTTTGCTTGGTGAAACGACATGAATTTACTCAACTCAAATTGCTCAGCTTCATTCTAATATTCATAAATTAATGATTTTAGAATTTGTTGTCAGCCAGGCAGTGGTGGAACACTCAGGAGGCAGAGGTGGCCAGAACCCTGGGGTGTTGAGGCCAGCCTGGTCTACAAAGTGAGCTGGAAGACAGCCAGAGCTGTTTTACACACACACACACACACACACACACACACACACACACACACACACACACACACACACTTGTCCATACCCCACCAAGTACTCAGGACTTGTTAGCATGGAGGTAGTGTCTCTGGAAAATGTGATGGCTGTGTGCATCATCAGGTGAGTCCAACTGGAGTATGGTGGTTAAGAGGACGGAGTGTAGAATAAAACACACCTGAATTTCAGTCTTGGTCTTGATCTCTGCTACCTGTGAGACTTCAGGTAAAGCACACACTCACTACTGGCCCCATTTTCCTTATCTATACAATGGGATAAATAGTTTTATCTGATGGGTTCTCTCTTAATGAGGGTCCTGTTACTATGAAGAGATACTGTGGCCATGGCAACTCATATAAAATAAAGTATTTAATTGGAGCTTGTTTACAGTTTCAGAGGTTTAGTTTATTATCACAGTGATGAGTGAGTTGTCTTTGCAGGCAGACATGGTATTGGCGAAGTAGCTGAGAGTTCTGTGCCTAATTCTGCAAGCAGTGAGAAAATAAGAGACTCTGGGCTCAGTTTGGGTTCTTGAGAACCTAAAAGCCAACCTCCAGCATACACTTTCTTCAACCAAGTCACACCTCCTAATCTTTTTGAACAGTGCCACTCCCTCATAACCAGGCATTCAGATCTGTGAGTCTGTGGGTTTTATTCTTACTCAAACTGCAGGTTCCTTGGACAGAAACAATATGTATTGACAATATGGAATATGTATAGACCCTAACAGAACATAAATACCCACAAAATTATGCCTGTTATCACCAACAATTTTATTTTTGCCATTTTTATTAGGGTTTTTTGCCCAAAGGTTCTGTCCATTATACCTTGTTCTGTCTTAAGGGAGGCTTTTCCACATACTGGACACTTAACTTTAGGTTAGATTTAGGTCTCACTCTTCTGAAAGAGAGCGAGGACTGAAGTCATCATACCCATCTTATACATTGATATTAATTGCAGAAATGTTTTGCTTACACCATTTGGTATTGTCTTATTTCCTTTTTTTTCTTTAAATATTGTATATCATGCTTAAAAGCTTTTTTAAGATTTATTTATTTATTATGTATACACTGTTCTACCTGCATTCCAGAAGAGGGCACCAAATCTCATTACAGATGGTTGTGAGCCACCATGTGGTTGCTGGGAATTGCACTCAGGTCCTCTAGGAAGAGCAGCCAGTGCTCTTAACCTCTGAGCCATCTCTCCAGCCTCCAAACGCTTCTTGAAGTTGTATAAAGTTGGGCCACATTGATTGTCCTGTATCCTAGGCTGGTGATAGAGAGCCATATGTTCTGATTTCTCTACAACTGACGACGCTCCTATCTTGGTCTCTTTTGCTTATTCACTACCCTGAGTCTGTGTCTTGGTCTGTAGTGATAGGAGCGGCGAGGCTGCATCCCCGGCACCCGGCAGCCCGCATGGCTAGCTTATGCCCCAAAATAATTACACGGAAACTGCATTCTTTTAAACACTGCCTGGCCCATTAGTTTTAGCCTCTTAACTCGTTTCTAATAATCTATGTAGCACCACGAGGTGCGCTTACCAGGAAAGATCTTAACCTGTGTCTGTCTGGAGTGGGAGAATCATGGTAACTCCTCCACTAAGCTTCTTTCTCCCAGCATTCTGTTCTGTTTACTCCACCCACCTAAGGGTTGGCCTATCAAGGGGCCTAGGCAGTTTCTTTATTAATAAGAAATCACTCCCACATCATTGGTCCCTGATCTATTGCTATGAAGAGACACCATGACTACTCACAATTGTTACAAAGGAAAGCATTTCATTGGGCTTTGCTTACAGTTTCAGAGGCTTAGTCCATTATCTTCTTGGTGGGAAGCATGGTGGAAATAGCGTTGGAGAAATAGTTGAGATCTACACCTGGATCCTCAGGCAACAAGAAGAGAGAGACTAGTCCTGGTGTAGGCTTTTAAAACCTCTAAGCCCGCTCCCAGTGACATACTTCCTCTAACAAGGCCACACCTAATCTTTCTCGAATAGTGCCACTCCCTGGTGACTAAGTATTCAAGCATATAAACTTATAGGAATAATTAGTATTAAACCACCTTGAGTTTACAGCTATAGCTTGAAATCTAGAATGACAAGAGCTGCTGAATCCTTCTTATGTTTGTGTTATTAGTAAATATTCATTGAGTCCAAGCAGGTGTGCTCTGGCTAGAGGATACATACAGACTTACAGGGCATACCATAGAGTTGGTATCAGGCACTGGCTACATGCGCTTAGGCATCTTAACAATAACCTCTGAAGTAGACTGTTAGTAACTCCCCCCCCTTTACAAATGAAGGAACAGAGATGGAGATTTCTCAAGCTCACACAGATTTCAAGTGACAAACGTAAGCCGCCTATCTCTGCCTTCTATTTCACACTTCCTGAAAAATCCAGAATGGTGGGTCCCACGATAGAGCATGGAGTGAGCAATGCAGTCTTGAAAGGGTGGCAAGGCTGCTAGGAGTCATTCCACAAGTGATGGGTCCTGTAGCCTTGGCAAGTGTGTGGAGAGGGCTAGCCTGGCTCAGTGTATGGATAGGGCTAGCCTGGCTCAGTTTTGAAACATGATGAGCAAGGATCAAAGAAATAGATATGCTATGGTATTGGCTATGGTATACCTTTGTGTGTATGTGTATGTGCACGCACACACATGAATCACACATAAACATACGTGAATCACACACACCCTTCAGCAGTTTAGATCAATACAATTCACACATTTGCCGTGGCCTCTAAGTCTGTCTTCTCTGTCTCTGAATCCTGACCCTCCCCCTGCACACATTAGCCTTCTCATCTCTTCTCTAACTACACTGATCCTTGTCCTCTTTGAAAGATACCAAGCTAGTTCTGACCCCAGGACCTTTGTACTTGCTTGTCTCTTTGCTGGGAATATTTTTTTTTCTGGTAATTAGATCACTCACTCGCTTTGTTCCCTCTGGCCTCCGCCCTAACAGCAGCCTCTCAGAGAGGTCTCCTCTGTATGCCTCATCTGATAGAACACTCACCGGATTTTCAGCCTTGCCTTCTGTAGCTTCAACCCTTGGTGTTATGCTCCGATTTCTGTCCTAGATCTCGTTATCAGAGGGTGTCACTTTTATCTTTGCACATGTGAGAGTCACCGCCAAAACAAAATACCTGAGATAACCCACACATGAGAAGAAGAAAGACAAACTTCATTTGGCTCACAGTCTATTGCTTGGGAGTTTGGGTGGGGATACTGAAAGGCAATGGTGGGGGCATAGTATGGAAGAGCTAACTGCTCACTTCATGGCCGGGAAGACCAAGGTCCTTTGAAGTAGTAGTTCCCTTGAAGGGAATATGGCCTACTTTAGTTAATTTTGTATGACCATGACTAAAGGTCCAACAACACAAGTGAAGAAAGGAAGGAAAGGAGAGAGGAAAGAAGGGAGGGAGGGAGGGAGAGAGGGAGGGAGGAAGGGAAGGGAAGACTTATTTACCTTGGCTCACACTTTCAGAAGGCTCAGTCCCTGATTTATTGACCCATGTACTTGAGCAAAATACCATGGTAGTGGCTTCAGCCATACCTTTGTATGTGGCTAAGGGAATTCTTCATGATAGACAAGAAGCAGAAAGAAGAGGCTACAGGAAGTGACCAGAGAAAGACAGAGTCCCAGGGTCATGCTTCCATTTACCTACTTCCTCCAAAGGCCCTGCCTTCTATTTTCCACCACTACCGGATGGATGGTGCAATCGTACTATGAATCCACCAAAGGTTTAATCCACTTAGCAGGTCAGGGATCTCTGATCTAATTGTCTTTGGAAACTGAGGTCCCATTATAGACACACCCAGAAGAGCTTTCCTTACCTCCTAGGCACTTTGTTTTCTGATCAACCTGATAGTAGTAACCACTGCAGACCTCCCGGTAGGCCTTTACGTCTAACTGTCTCACCACCTTCCAACAGAGTCATCCTAGGGGCCACATTAGCTTTGGAGGTGCATTTGCCATCAAAACTGTAGGTGTTTGCTGTTCGTATTTTCTGCTAGAGCACAGGTGCCTGCATGAGAAGCTTTGCATGTCCAGTTTCTTACTGGCGACACCCACACATCTGCCCATGGATAGTTCCAGGTCACCCTTGACAAGGATACAGCTCTACTAGGAGCCCGTTACCATCCCTTCCTTATTTGATTATTATTTTTCTTAAAGGCTTATTTTTGAACTGCACACTGCATGGAGCATACCTCAAAGCACTCATCACGGGTGGGGGGGGGGTGCTTGTTGCTTTCACTCATCAGAGGCATTTCCCTCCTTTTGGAGGCGCTCCTCATTTGAACTCATTTCTCTTCTACCCCTGATAAAGTTGTATCTATCTCCTTTGCAGCTGCCTGCTTCTTTCCCCTCCCCTTCAAGCATGCATTTCCTCATGCGTTTCTTCTTCCAGTGGAGCCTGCAGGCTTTGTAATGTCCTGTGTTGTTGTTCTTATGGCCTTGATCTGTGCTGGCTGTGATTTGGAGCTGAGTCTACCTTCTCCAGTCATGCTAATTATGCAGCCCGTCATGTGGCCATGAGATCCTCATTTCCTTAAGAAAAAGCTTCTGGGCTCTCATTAGTCCCTTTTAATGGAAGACTCTTAGATTGTGATGAACCCTACCTGTTTACCCAGGAGCTCTTCAAATGTTCGTGTGTGCATCCAACTTAGGCCGAAAAGTTGAACAGTTTTTCACATTAACCCAATTCCTCCCTGCTCCCACCACTTCCTGCCAGTCCTCAGGGAAGCTCAGTAGTACCATCTTTTTCTGCAGACTTTGTTCCCTCTAGGATAGCCTTCTCATGCTTCCATCCTGGCGTACATTATCCTTTAGCTGTGAGTCCCAAGAACACATAGATAAGGAGCCTGGGTCTTGGTTCCAGATTGTGATTTAACTCTCTGCCGACTCTATGAATTGGGAATGGAATTCTGTGACTCCCTAAGCATAAAAATGGAATGATGAATGCTAGCTGCCTTAGATTGGGAGGATGGTCATATACAGAGCCAAGACAAGCATGGTTCTGTGTGTGTGTTCATGCGTCTCTCTCTCTCTCTCTCTCTCTCTCTCTCTCTCTCTCTCTCTCTCTCTCTCTGTGTGTGTATGTGATGTGATGCTTGTCTTTGTCGGTTTCATCATCCCCGCATTTGCCAACCACCCCACCTCAGCCTCTCACTTTCTCGCTCTTGATAGTGTCTCCATTAGCTTTTCATGGGAAAGGAGAAATGACAGATGGGAAAAGGGTGGAAAACTTAACTTGAACATATGTGTGTGGGGGAAGCTAGCAGGGAGATATCTATGTATATTGTACTTTATACAGGCACAGCGACCAGCTTATTTTAAAGAAGTGAAAATGTGGATAAATAAAACCTGACAAGTATTGGTTCCCTTGAATTATTTTGACTACTTCATCAGCTGCATGCTGATGTGTTGAATTAACAGTTTTAAGGCATTTGGAAATTAAATCAAATGGCAATTGCATTAAATCCTCATTCACTTGGAACATTACCTTCCCGTGTTCAAGTGGAAGAGCGATGGGGGCCAGGCTATAGTTAGCTGGCATTTGTGGCCCATCTACTGCACACCAGCCACTTTGCTGGGTGTCTGCACATGAGATCATACTTCACTGTAGTCTCAGGTTGCATGGGAACATACTGACTCTCTGCTAGTCTTGTGAGTTGTACCATCTAGGCCTGCCCTGTTCCTTTAGTAAAAGAGATTAATTTTTTTTTCTGCTGTGCCTATAGCTAACCTTCTGTGATGTCTTCTTTTCTTCCAGACTTAGGTGGAATAGTATTCCTAAGGAGCTAAACTTGGGGCTCCACTATGCTCAGTTAAGCCAAAGGCCCTAGCTATGTGAGGGTACTGGGTCATTGTCTCCATACCCTCACTGCAGCCCAATTCACTTCTGAAACTTGCAGCCTCTCCCTTGACCACGCCTCCTTAACTGAGGTTGATGCCTTCTAGCCACAGTGAACATATGGTGCTATCACAACCAGATTTGATTTCCTACCTGTGGAGAGGAACCCTACTGTCAGAATTCATAAATGCTGTCAAACATCTGCCTTATTGTACACAGTATAGCTCTGCAGGAAAGAATGGTCCAGCCCCATAGGACCAGGAGACATAGGGAAACCCCTAGCCTAGACTATATCTATGGGGAGATTTCTTTATCCCCAATGTCCTGGTGCTGAGTTTCAGTCCTGTGACCTCTGGCCAGGTGGGCTGTGCAGTGTGTGATTCAGCTTTCTCGAATATAGACCTTTCTATTTTCTCTGTCTTGAGACCTTTGCCTTCACTCCCTCGTTTTCCCATTAAACCCATGGAGACCCAGTAAGGGAAATAGATGAACTCCTCAGTACTGAGATCTATGGAAAATTCCTAGTAACTCTTCCTGCCTCTGGAAGAGAACAAGATAAATGCCTCCCCTTTCTCTAAGAATGGGAACAGTCGCTATGACCAAGGACTACATTTCCCAGAATGCCTAACTCTCATTAGAGCCTTATATATAAAATTGGCTGCAGTCAAAGCAGAAGACATTCTAAGATCTGCATGTTCTCTCAGGCTCAAACAGTTTACAAGTATGATCACTAGAGTCCACATTCCCTCGTCAGACTCTGACTGGTTCATGATAAGTCCAATCTCCCAGGAGATGATGGAGTTAAAATATTCAAGAAGCCTTGGTCCATGGATCACCTGCTAAAGAACGTCTTCTAAGCAGGGCTGTTATTGAACGAGGTGTGTGTGTGTGTGTGTGTGTGTGTGTGTGTGTGTGTGTTCAGCTATAATGTGTTAGAGCTTATTTGTTACAGTAGCTAACAGCATCCTAATGACTAAAAGTTGGATCAAGAAAGCCTTTAATGATACCCTCAGGCCTAACCTCTTCAACCAAAGCTTTATAGGTTCCTCAGAAACAGATGAAAAGATGCATCTTCCCCTGTCCACAGACACTGGCCTCCAAAGTTCAAGCTATATACAATTCAAAAGCTGAACAAAAATACCTTTTTTTTTGGGTGGGATAGAATGTTGAATTTTCCAACCACTGTTTGTTGATAAGGACCCTGCAAATTCAAAGACATAGCTCAGTGACTCTGTGGGGTAGTGTGTAATGGTGTGGAGGGGAACCAGAGTCAGTGCTTGGCACCTCTCACCACCGACCCCTTATTGATGATCCCCATGCACAAACTGTCAACACATGCTCATGTTGGCCAGACAACACTGGGACAGTCAGTAGGAGGCAGGCAGGTGCCACACAGCAGCGGCTCAGCAACAGAGGTGACCCTGGTCGCTCATTAAGTCATCAGAAAAGTTCATCGTACTGTGTGACCTTATCCTAAAAGCCCACACCCACCTTCTGCTTAAGATATGCTCATTCTCATCCAGGGAGCCAAGAACCCATAGGGGAGGCTTACCTGAGAAGAGATGCAGTTTCCCGTCTTGCTGTCAATTGGACTTGGATGATCATATCTTGGGTCCTCATTTTCCCTATTTGTTAAAGATGAGGGTTGGATTAGAACGGTACACTTCACTCATTCTCCTTCTTGAACAGCAGAATGCCTTCCTAAAACAGAACGAGAAAGAAATGACACACGTGTGTGGAAGTGCGGACCGGAATAGTATAAAATTCGTGCGTCTCTGCCACCTGGCCAGGTGGATTTCTTTGCTTCCTTAAAGCCTTTTTTTTTTAATTACCCAATTCTCGTGATTCTCCTCTTATTTCATGCCTTTCTGAGCGTGGTAGGAAAAGAAGCTAGGATATGGCCCCCTCTCCTCTACAGTGAGATGTGCTTGTGCCCAGCCTTTCATTATTAATCAGAGTCGCATGCCTGTTGCTTCTATGTGTATCTGGGGGCAGATGTGCCTCGCTTTCCACCCAATAACTGGATGTGTTTCTTTCTGATGGAATGCAGCCTGATGGCAGGGAGCAGGCAGATGCTGGCAGAGCCACTGATCGTCTGTTCTCAGAGCGGCAGAGCCTCCTGCTCGAGCTAAGCAGCAGCATCCTGAACTCTAGCCTTTGCGCTTCTGATCTTGCACACACGTGAGCAAGGAGCTGCTGGGCCTGGGAGACAGGACTGCAAATTCCTGTGTCTTGCAAACACGTGAACATATTCTTCCTACTGGGTGTGGGGAGGCTGCTCTTTTGGAGCCAGCTGGGCTGTTTCAGTCTGTGCTCTGTCTCTAACATCTTACTGTTTGGTTAATCTCCGTAAGTGCCTGAGCCTCAGTTTCTCTACCTGTCAAAAGGGAAGAATGATGTTATCTCAACTTCCCTGAAGCAGTGTGGGAGCCTTGCAGTGTGGGATCCACTTTTTATCAGTTAGGGAAGTTCAAAGACTCCTATGACAGCATCCTCCATTCCGTGTGTCTTTAATTGTTTTCCTTTTGCACAAGCAAGCAGGCCTTCCCAGATCTCTGTATTTAGGTAAGGGTAGAGCAACATAAGGCAATGTGCCATAGTTCCCTCTTAAACCAAGTTTAGGCCAAGTCCTTCATGCATGACCTGCCTCTTCTATAGACAAGCAGTAGAGACAGAAGTTAGGTCACCGTATGGAGTTGAACATCACAATACTACATGGTACAACTCCAGTGAGCACGACAGTGTGAATGAGCAACGATGGCCAACCATGGCTCATCTGATTCCCAAGGATGGGACAGGACAGGACTGCCACAGCAAGGGCTTTGCCCCGTGCCCTAGCCTTGCCTGTTTCAATGTCTGAGAAGCCTCTTCCGGTCTCCTGTACAGTAGACAAATATCTGTGGCCTCTGGCGAGAGCCATTGTCCCTGCTTAGCCTGCTGAGGGAGTCTAACAATGAGTCTGGACTTAGAGAGGGGAGTTAGCTGGCGCTTCTGTCGTTTGCTATAAGTAACTTTTCTGTCACACTGTGCCTGACAGGAGTAGCTACAGGTGTGAGAGAGGTTTGTTTTACCTCATTGTTTATAGTCCATCATGATGGAGGAAGGTATGGTGGCTCAAGTGGCTCAGTCCATGGTCACGTGAGCTTGAATCTCCCTCACATTTTTGGCAGCAGAAGCAAAGAACTCAGGTTGGAAGCAGGGCCACACTGTAAACACGGCCGGTCGCCTGTGTCCCTTGCATCCTGGCAGCCACTTCCTCCCAGCTAGACCTCATCTTCTGAAGGTTCCACAACTGGATGACACAGCTGTGCCAGGTGGGGAGCAGTGCTCAAAAAGGAGCGTGTATGGGCATCTCACACTCAAACCCACCCTAACTTGGCATAGGGGCTGGCTGCCCAGATGGCTGTCTTTTTCTGTGGCTTAACTGACTCAGGTGTTTTTTTTCAGTCACTCCCAAGACATTCTTCTGTGACTCTCTTGTAGACCAACTGCCCACTTTTGTCCTTCATCAATTTTTCGTCTGTTCAATGAATACAGTCCATTAGATGGCCAGCCATGCTTGCAGGCCTGGAGATAAGGGGTATTCGTTCAGCTATCCTCACAAATTACTGTTGAATCCTGGTCTCTGCTGACATTGTTCCTTTTCTTTTGGAATTATACAGAGATGATATAAAATGTAGGTCCTCCCTTTCATAACCTGAGCCTCATCCAGCGGTTGGCTGTGCCTTGCCCGTCTGTGGGCTCTGCCTTCACTGTTCCAGCCCGAGCCCACACTCTTCCCACTCTCCTTATCCTGACATGGCTGAGTATTTCAAACTGACTCGATTTCCTTTATTTCATTGGTGGTTTCCCCACTGTCCCTGGAAATCATGGAGTGTGCCTTTTAGTTAGACTAATGGCAGCTTTTGTACATGGCAGCCTGTGGCTGGAGTTCTTGTCCCAAAGTTATTCTGCAACCAGGGAGTCCACTACACATTACTCTAGTTGTTAAGGGTGGGAAAGAATTAGCTTTCTTTTATGTTTTAGTTTACTTTTGGGAGCTTCTTTTCTTTGGTTTCTATTCTTGGTGATCTCGATTAGCTCTCATGCCATATACTTCCTCTCTACTCTGCACTATTAAATTTACACACACAGCTGGGCAGTGGGCAGAGGCAGGAGGATCTCTGTGAGTTCAAAGCCAGCCTGGTCTACAAGAGCTAGTTCCAGGATAGGCTCCAAAGCTACAGAGAAACCCTGCCTTGAAAAACAATCCCCCCACGTACACATATACACACACACACACACTTTCATATTGTATCAAACTTTTAAGGCTTTAAGGCAACTGGAGAAGATTACAGCAGAGAAATGTCAGTGCATGAAGTCTTCTTCAAAGAATCCATGCTTTGCCAGGTGCCTCAGCCTCTAGTTGCGGTCTGAGTTTGCTTTCCACTGCTATTGTAAAACACCATGACCAAAAGCAACTTGGGGAAGAAAGGATTTATTTCTCTTACACTTTCACGCCACGGTCTGTCATGGAAGGAAATTAGTTCAGGAACTCAAGGCAGGAACCTAGAGGCAGGAACTGAGGCAGCAGTCATGGAGGAACACTGCTTACTGGCTTGATCCCGTGACTTGCTCGACCTGCTTTCTTACAGCACCCAGGACCCCCTGCCCAGGGGTGACCTCACCCACAATGGGTGGAGCTCTCCCATGTCAATCACTAATTAAGAAAATATACCACAGGCCCATTTGGTAGGGGAATTTTCTCAGCTGAGGTTCTCTCTGACCAAACCATTCTAGCTTGTGTCAAGTTGACATAAAACGATCCAGCACGGTCACTGCAGCAGCAAGATCTCGGTGGCCATGTAGGCTAAGGCTGTGCTGCTGCGGCTCCCTCCCTCTCCCTTCCTCAGAGGCTCTCGGGCAGAGCAGTCTGGCAGCAGACAGTTGCCTTGGGCCCCGTTTGCACAGCTCATTTCTGCCAGCGCCACTTGCCAGTTCCTCCCTCTGGCTTTGGATTAATTCCCTCTGGCAGACGCATGGCTCTCCTCTGCCTTTCCTTTGCATCTCAGAATCAGGACCCGATCTCATTGCCAGGATGCGCCCATCCAACCCTCAATCCGTCATACCTCCCAAGTTTGCCCAGCTATGCCCACATCTCGTTACTATCCGGCTAAAGCACCACATTGTTGACATAGTTGGAGATGTCTGCATATTCAGTGTGAGGGACAGCATCCCAAGTCTAATGGGATAGAGCCCCAGAGATTATGGCATAGGCCTCTAGGCTACCCAGGCAGTGGAGCTGCCTCATTCCAGTTTCATCCCAAGGCTCCAATACTGGACCTGGGACTCCTTTTGCCTTCATTTGTATCTCTGTTCTTTGTTGCTGTGTCCTTCCTACATGATCACACAGCAAGACAGTGGTGGGTTGGGGGCAGCAGTTTGGCGTCTATACTTCCTACTTCTTGACCTCAAAGCTAATAGAGCATGTGTCTGTCCATGTTAGAATCTCAGTCTTAGCAGAAGTTTCTGCCCGTCTTGCTTGGGGTGTGCATCTCAGATTAGCACAGCCATTCTGCCCAGAGTTTTGTAGCCAATTCTGTGCTCAGAGTTAGAGGATCCAGGTTGTTCGAGAAGATGGAAATTGGATATAGGAGCCCTTCCTCCACATAAAGAATCCCAGTCAGACAGACAGGAGATAGCTGTAGGAGGAGCTGTAGTTATGGGGCACTTCCCCTGAGAAGAGAAACCATGGAAAGAATGAGAACAGATGAATAGTTGGGAATTTACAAATTGTATCCTCTGGACTCAGACTTAAATACTGTTGGAAATGATCTGTGTTGAATTTCTGCTGGATAAATTGCACAAATTTCACTCTTGTGGTAGGCCATTTCAGAATGGAATGTACTTAAATATTTAATTGCATGAATTTATTTATTTTGTACGTGTGCGTGTGTGTCTACAGGCCTAGTGGAAAGTGCCCTTTCTTTGAATCATCTCACTGCCCCAATACTAGTGTTTAGAACTAAGTGTTCTAAGATGAAACCTGGCACTCTTTAACAGTGGCCCCCACATAAGGGGGCCCATCCAAAGATTGGACCTTATGTCTCTTTAGCTGTAGTTTTCAGGAACCTTACCTAGGAGCCCCTTTAACAGCCGACTGACTTGAGTCCTCCCCATTGCCACTGCTAGATGGTGGCATTGCTTTTCACGGGACCTAGGACCTTGGGCTGCTTCTTGCATTTTTGAAGCTGTCTGATCCACCATTGCAATCCAATGGAATCTCTGTACACTGCACATTGTGTTGCTAATGTATCAAGGTCCTTAAGTCATGGGGGCCATAGGACAGTCATTGGGTCTGTGCTTCCTCATTATCTGTCCCTTGTGCTGGGCACACTGAGGATACTCAGTGGATGTATGCTGTATAAATGCAAGATATGGGGACTAGAGATATGGCTCAGTCACTGAGATGCTTGCCACACAAGCATGTGGACCTGCATTCAAGGCTTATTACCCACGAATAAGCTGTGCACTATAATATGTGCCTATAAACCAAGCACCGGGAAGTTAAAAGCGGGAGAGTCCTAGGGGTGTGGTAACCAGCCAAATCAGCGATCTTTAGCACTAGGAAGAGCCTCTGTCTCAAAAAATAAAGTGAAGAGAGATTGAAGGAGATACCTGATATCAAGTTCTGTCATCTGCATGAGTGTGCACACATGCATGCACAAATATCTGCATGGGTATGCACACAGACATTGCTGCATGTATACACATATACAAACAACGACAAGATGGTTGTGTATTGCTGGCTGTATTTGGGGCAAGGCAGGCAAAGCTCCCTATAGTTCTTTCTAGACCTGAGCATTTCCCACCCTGGCTGAAAGCCAGCCACAGCAATTCTGGTCAGCCTTTGGAGCTTTGCCCTAGAAAACCCTTCCCTGCCATAGTTCAGCACAGGCACTTTGTGCCCAGAGAGGACTTCCTCTTGGCAGCCATCCCCACATCACAAAGTATATGTGCACCCACATCTCCGGCCATCTGCCAGGAACCTTTCCCTGCTAGGCTCTAATTTCTGTGGAAGCCAAGGCCATGGCCAGTTTGTACATTCTTTTGTAAGACCGCTGTTAAAAAGAGGAACTCTTCGGGTGGATCTCCCTTGAAATGAAATGGTTCTTCCTTTCATGTGTGAAACTTGACACAGTCGGTCTGAATAACTCACAGTTTTGATATCCACTTCATAGTGAAGAAGCCAGAGAGATTAAGCGACCTGGGTAAGGACACAGTTGAGTAGGGGGACTCGGTGCAATGAGTGGCTCAAGTCCCCTCGAGGTAATGGATACCAACAGCCAGTTGGATGGGGTTAGCCCTCACTGGGGCTAGCCTCACAGAAGCCCAGGGACATCTAGGGCTGTCCTGGCTTCCAGGCATGCCCTTGGGGACTGCAGCACCGCAAGCTGCAGCTACTGCAGTCTCTGAATCCCAGGAGATTTCTGTTCTAATTGCTCTTTTCAAGTGGTGTGCTTGTAGTTCTCTGTGGGGGGACTTAGTGTTTGTAGCAACTGCTAATGACAGGGCTACTGAAAAAGACTGTCTATTTTTGGAATGAGGCTTCAGTCTAAAAGAAATAAAAATAAACATTAAATATATATGTATATCTGTATGTATGTATGCACACAGAGAGATATATATTAGAATAAGTATGTTAAAAGAAATGAATCCTACCTCAAAATATTCTCCCTCCTGGTGAAAGTGGAGTGGAGATTTATCTGGGATTGAAGGCCAGGATATCTGGGGTTAAGTCCTTACTCAGCTATAGACTGGTATTGCCAAGTGATGGCACCGCCTCTACTTCCTGCTCATCTTGAAGACAGCTTGGGTGGGACCTAGCATGGCTTAAGCCTTTTCCTTCCTATAAGCTGATTGGCTCTATGAGCTCTGGAGTCAGTTCTGTCCAACCCTGTCTGCTGTGTTTGCCTGGGGACAGGTCCCAGGAGTGTCCCTGAAGATGGCGCCTCAGTGCTCATCTCTTCCCAGGCCACAGGAAATCCTTGGCAAATGTTGTTACTAATGGTGGCAATCATTGTTATGTCAATAATACCTGATAGTTGTTGAGACATTAGTGTCTGTCTAGTCCTTGCTGGGCACTTGGGGAACACTTGTGTTTTGATTCTATAAAAGTTTGCTCATTTGATCCCACTCCAGAGGCAGAAATGTGTCCTATTCGAAATTGACAAAATCCAAACCACTGGGAGCTTGGTTTCATGGCTTCACTGTGGCAGAAGGTTCCCAGAAGCACTTTCAGCGGCTGTCACGTGTTTCTCATCCTTCTCATCCTTCAGAGAACCAAGCATCAGCTGCTGCTTTTGTTCCTGGAAGTGGCAGATGGAAAAGCTTTTAAACCAATCTAGACCCAGCCTTGGTCATCCTGGCTAAGCCGTAACTGAGCATAGATCTGAAAGCCAGAAATGAGAGCCTGTGTCTGTCATTAAGATGTGTGATCACAAAAGATGACTAATAGAGTACTTTAAAAGGATGACATTTTACATGGGGGGGGGATGAAGCAGTGGGCAAAGCAGTTGGAAGTGTGAGGACCTGAGTTCAAACTTCCTGAACCTATGTAAAGCTGGATACAATGGCATGCACATCTGTAAATGCTGTGCTGTGAGGAGATACGGGGTGGAGACAGCAGAATCTCTGAAATTTCTAGGGCCTGGTAGACTGGCATGGACAGCAGTCACAATGACCCTGTCTCAAAACAAGGTGGAAGGTCAGAACCACATGCAAGGTTGTCCTCTGACTTACACATGCCACAGCATATGTACACACAACACACACACTTTTCTTAGATTAAAACGTCATAGATAGCTCCGGGATAATATTATTACCACCTCATTATGCCCATAAGGTTGTGTTAAATCTTCTCCTGCTAGTATCTTGCCAAATTTTGACCTTCTGACCTTGTCAGCCTGGGGAACCTGATAGCCCTAGTGTCCTGTGAGGTTGTGGTCCATAGGCTCTGTGAGAGCCAGCACGTTATTGGGGTAGGAAATTACAAGTGATGCCATTGGAGATGTTCTGGAGTCATAAAGAGGCTCCGATTCCTGTGTTCCCATGGGTTCATGGACTGGCTAAATTCAATGTTCTACATTCCTGAACTTTATTAGGAAGACCTGGCTTTTGGAAGACCCCATTTTCAAAATTGCTGGTGACTGCCTTCCACAGCATTTACTGACCCAGAAGTCCATGAGGACCAAAGACCTAGAGTCCTGTAGCTCAACTGTTGTGATGGCTTCTCGGGACCTTGGGACCTGCTGGGGTATGTCTCGAGCCAGGGTTTTCTTGGGTCCTGCTGGCCACATTCAGGGTGACTAAAAAGCAGCCTAACACCAAAGGACTCATTTAAATAATCTCACCCAAGACTTAGAGTTCTTTTTCTATAGATTAAATCTGTTCTTTGACAATTAACATATAGTGCATTCTGTCTGCTCTTTCCTCCTACTGTGCTTTATCTCCTCACCCTCTGTCATCCCTCCCTCCCTCCTTCCCACAGTTCCACTTTCTAATCTCATGCATTTTTGGTTTTGTTCTGTGACCCATTAGTTCTGTCTAGGGCCGTCTTTGTGGCCATGGGTTTGGAGCTATCCTTTGGATCCTGATGGGCTTATCATTTGGTACCCAACTAAAGGCAATAACTATCCCTTTCCCAGAACTCATAAGTTGCCAGTAGTTCACTAAGGAAAGTTAGGACCTGATGAATGGCTCCTCAGTCCATGACTGGATGTTGATTGGCCCAATCTTATGCAGGTGCAGTGCAGGCAGCTGGAACTGCTGTGAGGTTGTATTTGCAATAGCTAGATCATTCCCTGAATGTCGTGTTTTGCAGCCCTTCTCTCTGTCTTCCAGCTCTCCATTCTTTTCATTCCCCCTCTGTCCTGTTCTCGGCCTTAGAAAGGGTGGTACAAATGGCCTACTTGGGGCTAAGCATTCAACTGTCATTTGTTTTAAGCATCTTAAGCAGCCATAATGGTCTAACTATTTATGTTTCTACCCACAGACAAACACTGCTCTCATCCCTAATAAGAGCAGCCCTTTCCTGAGTGAATGGGAGTAAACACAGATATTCTTGTGGCCCTGTGACTGCATCAGGTACGGATTCAGGATCTAGTTGCCATCCAGGACTCCTGTTGTCTCCTCTAGACCTGGGAGAAGGATCAGTCCATGTAAACTCTGCTACTTCTGAGGCCATTTCCTGCCCATGTCACCTCAGCATCCTCCTGAGGCATGGATTCCTGTGCTTGTTCCACCCTCTGCAGCCCAGCTTCTCCCTAGGTCTAGATTCTGCTGTGTTAACTGCTCAGAGGGCTTGACTGGGAAGACAACTCAGTGAGGAAAGCACTTGCATAGAACCATTCAGACCCTAGCTGGATCCATACCCATGTAAAAAGAACTAGGTGTGGTGTTTAGAACCTCTGGGGCTTGCTGGCTAGCCAGTCTAGCCTAATTAAATCCCTATTTCTAAATAAAATAAATAAATAATTAAAAAACCCACCAAAACAACAACAAAAAGCCACAAAAGAATGACAGATAGGCAGTACTTTCTAAGAAATCACACCCAGTGTTATACTCAGGCATCCACATGCATACACATACGTGAGTCTACAGAAACACATGTTCACTTGCACGCATACTCCCAGGCACAGAGTCCAGAGGACCATTGTGCAAGAATATAACAAAGATATGTGTGTGTTGATAAACCCAAAAGAAGATTTTCCTCAGAAGTCTGCAGCCTTCATCGGCAGCAAGGGCAGCTGATGGAGCCACAGAAAGCACACTGTATTGATTTCAAACAAGCAACCAAAGTGAGAGTTCAAAACGCCTTCTGGAAGGCAGGCAGCCCTTGGCTCTGGTGAAGTGCTAATGAGCTCCCCAGCCAGCTCCAGCTGACCTGCATCTTCTCAGAGAAAGACCCAGGGCCCAGCATCAAGAGGGGCGCCAGCAAGAGGGCTATAGAGGCCATGAATGCAGAGAGGTTTCCTGGGCTCCTACTACCTCCACGCTCCAAAGTCTT
The DNA here is from genome assembly GCF_014885135.2 of Alexandromys fortis. Lineage (NCBI taxonomy): Eukaryota > Metazoa > Chordata > Mammalia > Rodentia > Cricetidae > Alexandromys > Alexandromys fortis. The sequence continues at coordinate 5,471,902 of NW_026067952.1, forward strand.
TTGTTTCTCTTCTTTTTATCTTCACAAGGGAAAGCAAAGAGCCAGCGTGCAGTGGGAATTCCTCCCTGTATTCTGTTCTGATCTGTTTGCTTGTATAAATGAGCTCATCTTTCAGAAGACAGTGAACCCGCTCCCTTGAAGGGGCAGAGACAGGAGGATTTGCTTATTCTTCTCCTATGGTCCTTGTCTCCTCCAGCATCCTGAGCCAAGTCATCTTTCCATGTGAATATCAAGAGGCACGGGGCACATGGAAGGCGGGGACTGAAACCTTGTATCTGGGGTGGTGGGTAGTGTGATGCTTTATAAGGCAGGTGCATGCCTGGGTATTGAATGGGCACTTTCACTCCCGCCTGACGTTGTGTCCAGAAACCTTTTTCAGAGAGAGAACCTTTCGTGCATCTCTGCGCACAGGTGCTTTGAGCTCTCCTGTTGCGCGTGTCTGCAGCAGAGCTGCCAGGAGATAGAGACCGCTGGTAGGGCGTGGGCTTTTCCCCTGGTAATTGTAATTTGCACACCTACCTTTTTTTATTCTTTATTTCATTTTGAAATTGATTTATATTTCCAACTTTTGCAAGATATGCTTTGCCGGCACCTGGTTAAAGTCTTACACCTTGAGGCAGATATTTCTGCCAAGAGACCCTAGATATCAGGCTCTAAACCATAAGAATCCCGAGTACTATTCCCAAGTCTGAGACACAAGGAACTTACCAAACAGGTAAACATTCAGCAGAGTGATCGTTCATCTTTAGAGGCTTTACCCATTCCCTATGCTCTGCGCCCCTTCATCTTCCTCTCACAGTCATGCCTAAAACTCTCATTAGTTACAGCCTTCCTCTGTAGATTCTGTTAGTCTTCGTGAACAGGTGAGGCCATTCCCTTTCCTGAACTCTTCTGCAATACTTATTAAATAAAATTAAATACTTACTAGTTAAATTAAGTATTATGCCTTTCTTGTGTGCTCAAGTATTTATTAAATGGCTACTATATGTCCAGGCACTATTTAGGTACCCACAGATACAAAAGTTGGCTACTACATACATGCATCATAACCCAACACTGTCCAGTAGAACTTTCTTCTGTGATGGAAATGTTCTAGGTCTATGGTATCAGAGTTGTTAGGTTGATGGTCATATATGGCTAGTGTGTGCTTGAAATGTGCTTATGAGTAAGGAATTTTATTTTAAACTTTTTTTTAGTTACATTTGGGGGGGAGGGATTAAGTAGCCATGTATTTCTGTATCTACCATATTGGAAAGTATCATTCTATAGGAGTAAATGGACTTTAAAAGAGCTAAGTGACCAGTACAGTATTACAAACTGTTTAGGGCTTTGTGGGAATCAAACAGAGTGATCCATGGGTAGATTGACTTTGAACATGAGAATCTTCTTTGAGAAAGTGTCGTTAGATCAAAGAGGTCAGCTGTTGGAAGAGCAGGAAGACAGTCCTTCTAGAGAAGGGGTTGAGTGAGTAGGAGCCCTCCAGGTTGGCATGGGCATGGATAGTGAAGAAGTTGAAGGTAGACAGAATGGCTGGTACAAGTGGATAAATGATGGAACTAGAGACTGGAGGGAGTCAGAGGACCACATGACTTATGTCCTTAGAATAGGGACAGACAGGAACTTGCTGGGAATTCTCACAACAGGCAGAGGAAGAGCCAGACATTAGGTCTGTTTTCTGTCTAATAGCTCCAGGATTCTACAACACATGGCCCAAGTAGTGAGGGTTCCCAGTGTTTATACACAATGTTGGGTCTGGCCTGAGTCTCATATACGTCCCACTTCCACCCTTGTCTCAGGCCTAACTTATTTAGACCTGTCTAATTTATGAGGCTTCTTCACATGCCAGGGTAGGGGATCTGTCCATATTTGTCTCTGTGAAAAAGAAATACTACCGTCTCTGCTAGAGGTTCCTTTTCGGATTGTGCCGGCTTGGTAGTTAAGATTCTAGGAGCATTTAGCCCAAGGAAGAATTGCTGTAATGACAAATGGATCCTTCTGTAACCTTCACTTAATTGAATGAAGTGGCAGACCCAGCAAAGACACAAATAAAATTTGGGCAATTAGAATGTGTTGGACCGCTGGTGCCAGACCAGTGTGGAAATCCTACAGCTGGTTTGTGAGTGTGCTTCTAGCCAGGGAGGCTGTGCTTGCAGGCCAGGTGGAGATGCTTGTGCTGTCTTTCCATCCTTCCTATCATCCCCCAAATGATATTTTCTCTTCAGAATGTTCTTTAAAGGAAAAGATGGAAAGCACTGAGACAGAGGTCCCCCTAGGAGCAGGATCTGAGTGAGATCCACGCGCTTCCTAGATGCAGCGTGCCGACTAGATCAGGTTTCCTCTCTGTCACTCCTAGGGAAACAGACATGGGTGGGTGCCTCATTTTATATCCCTCTTATCTATAGAATTGGCATAAGCCTACCCACATAACAGAAACTTTGGTAAGATTATTGCAAGTATTAGGTCCCCAGCCTAATACTTGGCATTTTGTAGGTGTTATAGTCTTTGTTGTTATTATCAAAAATCATGGTCATATCAGCTTGGCCAAGAGTGGTCTTGGCAAAATGTTGGGAGTCCATTAAGTATATAGCATAGGTTCAGGTTTTTGTATGTGTTTGTGTGTATGTTGTATATGTATTATACATATTTGTATCTACATGTGCAGATGGATATGCATATATATACATGGTGACCAGAGGTCAACAATGGGCAGCTATTTGAGTTGCTTGCTATCTATATANATGTATGCATGTGGAGGCCAAAGATTGCTGCTGCATGTCTTGTTCAATTGCTTGCCACCTTATTTTTTGAAGCAGGTTTTCTCACTGAACCTGGAATTAGTGAATTTGCCCAGACTAACAGCTAGACCCAAGTTCCCAGGACTTGAAGGCCTTTGTTCCCCTGGAGTTACGTTGTCACTGCTCCCAGCTTGCTTTTTCACATGGGTTCTGGGGATCCAAACTCAGGTTCTCCTGCTTACATAGTAGCCCATGTCCTCAGCCCTTAGCACAGACTCTCGATCTGGCAGGAGGCAGCCATAGTGAATATCATTGTATTAGTTGCTCTTGCTGACATAAAATACCATGACCACAAGCAGCTCCCTTTGCTTTGTGGTTCCATCCTAACTGGAGGCAGGGCCACCTGAGAAAGAAGCTGAGAGCTCACATCTTGCACCTCAAATATGAAGCAGAAAGACAGAATTGGAAGTGGAGTAAGGCTCTTAATCTCAAAGCTCATCCCCAGTGACACACATCCCCAGGAAAGTTGCACGACTTAACTTCCGTGAACAGTACCACTGATGCTTGGGTGACAGGTATTCAAATGTCTGGAACTATAGAGGACACTTCTAATTCAAACCAACCTAGTCATATTATCTAAAATTCAACTAGAGGACCTGCCATCTTGTCTAAACCCAAACCTTGAGATGTGAATGAGTGAATTTAGTCTAAGGGCCACATTCCGAAGTAGTATCTTACCTCTTAGCCAAGGACCGAGCAGCATCACATCCCCATGTGGTTCATTCCCTTCATCTGCCCCTCCCATCCTCCCATCAAGATCTCTCCCCTTACCAACTACAAACCCCAGTTTTGCGTGGGAGTGGGGGCTGCTAGGATTTTGTCTTCCCCATCCCCTTAACTTTGGCTCATGGGAGGTGTCTTTCTGTCCTTGTGTGCAAAGAGAGCTGACGTGGAATCCCACACATTCCAGTCCCGATCTTTCCCCATTGTTGGACACACAGCAGGACTCCACAGGCAAATGGAAAAGAAAAGGCTTGATCACTGTTTATTTTCCTTAATTTTCATTGTGCCTCTTTTATTTTTACCCTTGATTATAAGCAACACAAAAGTTCCTTTCTGTTTGTCTTTTCCTACCCTTTTGCAGCTGTTGGTTTGAATAGCATCTACCAGACTGACCCCCTCCCTTAGACTCAGAAAGGAGAAAAATTAGCTAAAAGGGAAACAAGAGAAGCATTTTTAGTTCAGAGCAGGGGCCTTATTTGGCCAAACCTTCATCCTTCTGCGTGACAACTCACCGCTTCTAGGGACAAAAAGACTTTTGTCATCCTGATTGTTTTCTTTAATTCTTCTTTAAATTTGAAGACAAATTTAATTGTTCCATAATACAGTCTTTGCTGTAGAGAAACCAATGGACTGGTAAGGTGGGTAAGACTTTGCTTATTCTCAGATCCTTTATTTATTCCCTCAGTCCTGCATATCTATTCATCCATCAGAGGCGCTTGTATACCTGCTAATTGCCTGTGTTTTGCTAGTGGCTAAGGCTGCAATTTGCCCAAATGAGTGACTGTCTAAGAACACTCACTGCCTTGCTGGGGAGACTTCTTTGTGAGTCAAGGATTGCAAGGAAGGATAGATAGCAAGGCAGTAAGAAAATGGTCATGGTCAATCAGTGTGCAGACACACTGCCACTGTCCCTCACTCAGCTTCCCATTTTACAAAGTACTGGCCATGTGACCTTTGTTAAGGAATTCTTTCTTCACCTGTTTCCTATTATAATTTAGCAATGGTGGGCATGACCTCAGGAGAGCCTGAAGACTAAATGAGGTATGTCCAGGGTGCTTGGTGGGACGCCTTGTGTAGGAAGAACCGTGGACAAATGCTGTCACTTTCATTGTTGAGTAAGGGAACCAAAGATGGTGGGATTTCAGTGATGGTGGTTCAGTATTTGACTCCATCACCAACTTAGCTGCTCTGTAGCCATTTGCCTAAGTTATCCTTACAAAGTAGCATGCTGTTGTGTGCTCTGCTGGGACAGTGCTGCTCTTACTAGACTGAGGTGTCACAGCCTGCAGTCCAAGGGAACAGGTTTGGTTACTTGTCGTCAACAAGTCAATTAATAATGAATATCAGTGAGAGAGAAAGAGGGGGGGAGGAACTGATTCATTGTGGCTATATTGGGAAGAAGGACTTAGAAATCCATTGGCTTTCTCTTCTGGGTCCTGGCATGAGGGTATAGCTAGAGTTATTCATTGGGACTACTGGCCAGCTCCCAAATAACCACACAGAGACTTAACATTAATTATAAATGTTTTGCATATAGCTTAGGCTTGTTTTTAGCTAGCTCTTATACCTTACATTAACCCATTTCTATTAATCTGTGTGCTTCCTTAGGCTTGTTCACCTCACATATGTGCTCCCCATCCTGCTCACTCTGCATCTCATGGCATCCTCTCAGACTCCTGTGACTCCTTCATCCCAGCATTCTCCTAGTCTGGTTCTCATGCCTAACCTTATCCTGCCCAGATGTAGGCCAGTTAGCTTCTTTATTAAACCCGTCACAGTGACATATACACAGTGTAAAGGAATATTTCACGTGACAATATGGTTTAAATAGACGACAATAGAAAAATATATATAAGCAGCCAAGAAAGATGTGGCCTTATGCTTCCTGATCTCACCTCTAAGAGCAACGGACAAGTTACAAGTCTCCAGCCAAAAGACAAGTTCCTCTTTTGGCTCCTCTAAGGGCTTCAGATTTTTTTTTCCAGAAGGATATTCCTGGGGAAATTCTAACATCTTGGGACTCCATTCTTTCAGCCATTTGATAGGCAAAGAGAGAGGCATAAATGTCTCTTCGGAATATATTCACTCCCGCCAGGCAGGCTGGTTATATTACCCAAGGAATAGCAGCGCTGCCAGTGCCTAGAACTTGTTAGACATAGAAATTCTCTGCTCTACATATTTTTCATGAATCAGATTCAGAGGCAGGGTCTTGGAACCTGCTGTAAAAACCTTTCAGATTATTTGAATACATGCTAAAATTTGAGATGCACATTGTTAGAGGTAAATGATGACAGGGGTCTAGCACGGAATCTGTCCAAATATCAATGCTTGATAAAGGTATTTACAGTTGTTATTCCAGCGAGAGCAAAAATAACCAGCAGTGAATATCTCTGCCAGGATGCGGCAGCTTTTTAAGGAAGGTTCAATTTGAGCTTTCTCCAGGAAGATGATTGTGGGTTTTGAAGAAAGAAGAGAACTGAATGCCGACACTGTGTGAGTAGAGGCATAGTGATGTTTGGGGATTATAAGGGTGGCGCTTTTCAAGTGCAGAATTCCAGGAGAGAGAGAGAGATGCCTGGAGATACAGCCACGGGCATGCAGCCTGGAGGATTGGGGTCATGAGATCTGACTTCATTATACCCATGATATGTTAGCCTTATATCAGAGACAATTGAAGGCTATTAAACATAAATCTCAAGATCAAGTTTGTGGTAAGGCTTCCCACTCAGGTTGAAGTATGGTAGTAAAAATGTTTAGTGGGCAAGTACAAATGAGACCCTAAACCTGCCAGACTAAAATTTTTATTAAAATTGAGCACTCATTGGCAGACCAGTTGTTCTTTTCTGACATATTCTTCCATTTGCTTTTCTATAAATATTTACTGATACTTTAAGTGCTTTAGACATCCAGCAGTATACACATGAGACCAGTGAACAATATCTTTACCCTCCCTTGGTCTCCAGTCTTCTGAGAAAGGTGACGATTGTGACATCTAGATGGTATGTTAAGGAAAGGATGTAACCAATAGTAAGCACCTGGCATGTTTTAAATGTTGTCACTAATGTAACCTCTGCCATTTTTTAACTGTTGACATGGTACTCAGAGTATCCCAAATATCATCTTAGTCAGCAGGAAAAGTCAGAGATGCTTTGTCATATCAGGAATATATCAAAGAAGACATGATATCAGGTTTAGAAAAACATCCCTTCCTTGATTAGAACATGCAGGTTATAGGACAAATCTGTTCTTCCAGAGATGCAGGGGTAGGTTTAGACAATCAGATGACTGTGGCAAAACAGACCCAGTCAGGAACCAAACAGAAATCAGCACAAAGATGTAGCTGGCACGAATGCATTTTCATTGCTGTTTAATATTCCCTTCCTAGTTTAATCTCAGTGGTAATATACTTAGGTAATTTATATTGCATGTGGCTTTTTGAAGAGAGTAACTTTCTTGCTTTACCTGTTATTGTCTCTTCAAGGGTAGAGTACACAGTAGGTGGCATATAAATATTTTGGTTAGTTAATCGATGAATACCTTGAAGGTCACAGATTGCTATACATAATTTCATTACCACTTTCTAGGACCTGCCTCAGAAATATCAAGTAATCTTCCTAACACTAAACAGTGTTGTCAGGGCTAGGATTTTAATTCCAGTCTCCTATGTCTAAATCCAGTGGTACATTCAGCCCAACCCAGTTCAGCTAATCAAATCACCCATGGAAGCTACTTGGGTGGCTTCTTGGTGTGATGAATCTTGCCTCTACAATCCAGATGTCTGCACTGAGCACATTCTACAGGGAGACACAACAAATGCATCTAAACAGAGGCAAGTGGCATCTGACTGGAACCACACTGCACTTAGATGTGCATAGCTTGGCTTTAGCCAGTAGAAATGAACGGAAGAAAGCCCCCAGCTAAAGAGCTAAGGAGACATTACTATAGCTCTTGGGTATCTATGAACTGAAAGAACACTTATTTGTCAGGCCCCCCAAAGAAAACACAGACACAGCTGCGGAGCATGGTGGCCCTGACGGCTGTATCCTGTTCATCTGCCCTTGAGCAACGTGCCATGGGGTGGAGTATAGCCGGTTCTTCCCAGCCCAGGTGGCTTCTGTGTTCTACAGTTGCCACGGTCCACAGTGAAGACTGCCTGAGTGGTGGCATTATTGCCTCTAGGGACTGCAGGCCATGGCTGACCTGCCTGACACCAGAGCTGACAGGGTCAAGTTCAAGTCCAGTTTTCTGTGCTGTTTTTGCTTTCCTGTTAGTCAAAGGAAGACAGTAAGAAAGTAATTCCTTCTTCATAAGATAATGTGGAGACAAAACAGTCAACATAGTGGTGAGAAGATAGCATTAGGGCTGTCTCAAACAGGGTTGGGGGAGACAATCGACAACCAAATTGGCCTCTGACATCCACACACATGCTGTGTGTGTGTGCCTTCATTCACCCATATACACATATGTACTTGCATGCACAAAAGAAAACAGGATATGCATTAATATATACTTCTTACATATTTATTATACACTGACCTACCTACCCACTCTGTATGTGATCACTAACTTAAGGCTCACAGCAGTTCTGTAATAGAAGTATTTTTATGACCGTTTGTTAGATGGAAAGATGGCCAAGCTTTCTTTCTGCTGAACTTGAGATTTGCACTTTCTAAAGTCACTCATTTAGTGGGTGTCAAAGGTGAGACTTGAACTCAGGCCCTGTGAATCTAAATAGCTTGCTTTGTCTCTGTTACTGCTTACTCCTTTATATGGTTGCTTTGCCAAGCTGTTAAAATTTACTGTAGTTCAGTGGAATATCTGGCATATGATGACCTATCTCTGAGATACTTACCCTATTGATTTTTGCTGTCTAATATGGTACCCAATGACCATGTGCTGCTCTTTAAATTCAACTTTCAATAGATTAAATGTCATTAAAAATAAAAGAAAGCAGCACTTGTGTAGAAAAACATAACTGCATAGCAATTGCTGGCTTCATAACATTCTCTTGGGCAGTGCTATTAGGGCCAGTGGCACATGCCAAGTTTGGTCATGGGGTAGATAGGCAAAACCCAGATCCCCAAAGAAGACATTGGAAAAGCATTGCAGCCTCAGCCAGACTAAGGGAAAACAGAATTGATCAGCATTCTCTTTGTGGAAGAAGTTCTTAGAATGAACATAGAATGGAAATCAAAAGCTCAGGGAGAACAGAGGCAACATCAGAAGGCAAGGGTAGAGGCTGTTTCCAGGAGTCAGGGTGCCAGTGTGAACACCCAGTGGAATTAGCCCTGGACTAAGCAAGAACTTTTCTGGCGGTGTGCTGTATGGGTGAAGCTGCCTTGAAGTAGGGGTGAGGCACTAGAGACAAAGGGTATGCAGATACTTGTTTGAGGTCAGCACTGTTGGTCTCATTTTAGAGCTCGTGTGAAATGTCAAATTATCTTTCTGCAGTCCAGTGAAGTAGTGCTAGAATTTTACCAAATCCACCAAGAAATTTACAGGCCCAGCAACATCTGAAATATTGCCTCAGTGAATGGTGGATGAGGAAGATCAAGGGAACCCCTGGTCTGGGAGGAGCTTGAGGAATGCTAGGCTTGGTGGTTGGGATGTAGCAGAGATAGGGAGACCAAGGCATGAGATGAGGAGGTCCTCCAGGGTTCTCTGCAGAGGCTGGACACAGTGCTGGGTGCTGTAAAAGGTGAAGAGCAGGCCCTCTGGCAACACAGTGACATTGGTGCTCTCCAAAGGCTCCCTCAGTAGGACAAGAAGACAGGCACAAAATTGTGAGTCTTGTGGGTTTTGGAAGCAATCTCTGAATGTCAGTCATTGGGAGGTGTGCTAGGCGGGTCTGCCAGGCAGCTGCAGATTAAATGGAGTTCAATGACTGAGTGCAATGGGTTGACTGGATGGATGGATGGATGGATGGATGGATGGATGGATGGAGTTGTCTGTGAATCTAGGAGAGAGAGGTGAGGAATATGCCTGTGTATGTGAGGGAGAGGAGGGAAGAGGGGAGGGGAAAGGAGAAGTTGGAGAAAGAGTAGGAGGGAAGGGGAGAGAGGAGAGGGAGAGATAGGAGAAGAAGAGAGGAAAAGAGAAGAAGAAAGGAGAAGAAAGGAGAGGTGAGGAGGGGAGAGGAGAGGGAAAACATTTATGGATACACAGAGCTCAATTGTCTTCTTTCCATGCAAGTTGTTCATGATAGGAGTGACGTAGGAACCTCATTGCTCTGATAATAGCCCCAAGATCACGCAGAGCCAGCAGATTGTGGAGAACAGTCACCCTTACATCCCCAACTCGTCCAACTGACCCCATTTTCCCAACCTGCTTTCAGGTTTTTATCCCTCTCTTGAATTGATATGTACCTGTTTGTTCAGACAAAATCACACAGGAAAGCACGCCTTCTCCTCTTACTCTTTCAGCCTACGAGTCAATAATCTGGAAATGTCCCAGGTACCCCTTGCCTGCCTCTCTAAACTTGCATTGACTCACACTGTTGAGGCCCATTGTTACATCTGCATCCTCCCTAGTCAAGTGATTGCCCTTCATTTGATTCTCTCCTTTCCACCTCAGTGCTACCTCCCTAAACACACTGTTCCTGGAAACTTCCCATTCTCCATATTCCCAGGGCTCTGCGCTTCCTTTAAGATCTGTTGTAGCCTCTGGGCTCTAGCTTCAGCCTTCATCATCTCATTTTTAAGACCCTCGTTGCTATTTGTCTCTTTGTCCATGTCACAGCAGATCCTCTTATACTTGTAGATGCTGCATCTCCCTGTTGCTCTAACCCTGCTCTCTCCTTGGAGGAGTGCTGCTTGCTTAGATGCAATAAATAGTTCTGTCCCATAGAACTCTCATCTGACGCTTGTCACCATTTGTCAGTTTTATATTTTCTTAGGTGTCTTCTCTCGTAGACAGGCTGTGAGCTCAGAGCATCAAGGATAGCATGAAGACTCAGCACGGGTGAACAGTGTCGGTTCCAGGCAGCCTCTCTATCTACCCAAGTTCATCAGTTACTCAAGATTAACTTCAGTAAGCGACGATTGTAAACCTGTTAGGTAAACTCAGCCATTATCAAAGGGTTCCCTGCATCAGCATTACCTGAGAACTTAGTTGGGAACTTCAAGGCGTGAGGCCAACCTTAGATGTCCAGACTCAGAAAGCCTGCAGTGACTGAAGCCTGTGGTCATACCAGCCCTCCAAAGTGATCCCTTTTTCACATTCAAGTTGGAGGCATGCTTACTTTAGGCAATTGCCATCGCATAAATAAATCACCAGACATCTGCTGGTTACAATGGGGGAGAGTTTTCCACTTAACATAGCCTTTTCTCTGTATGGAGACTTAGGGACCCGTCTTCCCATCTTCTGTCGTCTTCTCTGCTACATCACATGCTCAGGGGACACTTTGTTTTCTGTTGTTTGCTTTCATAGGCAAAGCCTGGAGACAGTGTGTTTACACTCACTTTTTAGTGACTGGAATTCAGCTGCAGTGGCCATACCTGTCTGCGTGAGAACCTGGGAATGTCAGCCCCAGAGAAGACACAGGCTTATGAACAATGTGACAGTCTCTACTCAGAGAGATGGTCTTTATTACCCTTCAAACTCTGACTAAGCTTTTCCTAACAGCAGACCAGGACTTCATCTGTGTTATGGTGACAGGAGAGAGTCTTCAGTCACTAAGTTAAAGGGATTTAGACAGGATGGTTGAGAGATACTAGTGCAATGTACAAGAGGGACCCAGAGAGGTCGCTGGAGGGGCTCCTCACTCACTGAAGTGTTTGTAAGGTACTGGAGGATGGGTGAGGACAGTCTGCACTTTGTGGTTGGCATTTCTGTGCCAAATGCTGTATTTATGGTATTTTAAACACTATATGAGAAAAAGAAATGGGCAAGAAAAGCCGAGTTCAGGAAGGTTAAGTGGCTTGTCCTGGTCATACAGCTAGTTAGCAGCTTGTCCTGCATATACTTAGTTAGTAGCTTGTCCAGGTCATACAGCTAGTTAGCATCTTATCCTGGTCATACAGCTAGTTAGCAGCTTATCTGGGTCATATAGCTAGTTGGCAGGTTATCCTGGTCATATAACTAGTTAGCAGCTTGTCTTGCATACAGTTAGTTAGTAGCTTGTCTTCATCATACAGCTGGTTAGAAGCTTATTCTGGTCATACAGCTAATTCTGCATAGAGTTAGTTAGTAGCTTGTCCTGGTCATACAGCTAGTTAGCAGCTTGTCCTAGTCATACAGCTAGTTAGCAGCTTGTCCTAGTCATACAGCTAGTTAGCAGCTTGTCCTGGTCATACAGTTAGTTGACAGCTTGTCCTCATCATACAGCTAGTTTACAGCTTGTTCTGGTCATACAGCTATTTAGTAGCTTGTCTTCATCACACAACTAGTTAGCCACACAGAGGTGTGTACTGGGTCTAGAGCTTGGGACTCCAAAGACTTGTACTTTTGATTAATAACTGAGTATGCTATTAGGGTAAATTCTAGCAACCCCCCCCCAACAACATGAGGAACATTCCACAGGTGCCAGAAGGAAGTCTTGAGGTAACTTTATCTGGGTTTCCATCAGGAGCTTTGGGCTTTCTACTTCAGACTTCTATCCCCTCCTTCACAGTCTCTCCTTGCAGAAGGAATCCTGGGCATGATGGCCTCAGAGGCATGGAGGTTCAACCTCCTAGCAGGCCCTTCCTTTCCCAGCATATCCGTCTGTTTCAGTTGCTATAACAAATACCTGGTGCTGAGGAAGTTTGAACTGGAAAAGAAAAGCTCATTTAGTTCAGTTCTAAAGACCTGAGATTTGGACACGTGCTTCTGAGCAGCTCTCGTGGTGGATCTCAGCATGGTTGGGACATAGCAAAGAGAGATGACGTGGTAAGTCCGGAAGTTAGAGATTGCAGAGGGGCTAGTTCTGTTTGTTCTTTATGTCATAATCCATTCTTAAAAGAACCAGTTCATTCCCTGAGACCAGCACAATCCCATTCCTAGGACAACATACATCAATGATGTGAGAAACTTTTTTCCTATCAAAGGTAGTTACTCTGACAAGGGCCCATGTATCCTGAGCCTCCTGTGCTGATAAGCCAAGCATGCCCAACTGTGATGTCCATTTCCTACCAGTGGGATGGAACATTGTTACCACCTATAGCATGAATAAAGGACAGAGGTCATTTGCTTGCACCCGATTTGGGTGCTGGTATATCTCTTTCTTTCTTTCTTTCTTTCTTTCTTTCTTTCTTTCTTTCTTTCTTTCTTTCTTTCTTTTTTTGTTGGATTTTTGAGACAGGGTTTCTCCGTAGCTTTTGGTTCCTGTCCTGGAACTTGCTCTTGTAGACCAGACTGGCTTCGAACTCACAGAGATCCACCTGCCTCTGCCTCCCGATTGCTGGGATTAAAGGCGTGCACCACTACCGCCTGGCCTTTCATTTTTTTATTTTTATAAAAAGAAATCACCTAGCTGAACTATTTCCCTTTTGTTCTTTTGTCCCTTTGTGTAACCCCAAAACTATTTTTTTCCAACCATTATTTAACCATTTCCCTACCACTCTCAATGCCCCTCCAGCAAGGCCTGTGCTTCTGGCAGGTGACCTTTACTGAGGGGCACACCCAAACTAAATAGAAAACCATAGCACCTGGGGCACACTCTCAACTCCCTTCAGAGAACTGGATTCTGCACCCTTTACATCAGGCCCAGTGCAGGTGCTCTTCTTCATATTTGAAGTGTGAGCTCAAGCCAGCACACACGCTCATACAGCTCTGGCTGTGCCAGGTTCCTTGCTTAAGAGGGAAGCATGGAGGCTCCTCAACACCAACTTACCAACGCATAGCTGTACTAGTACCAGGCATGTCTGAGTGCCCTCTGGGTGCCAGGGAGTCCCAATCAACCCTGAGCTGAGAGAAATCCTCCATTTTGGTAAAAATTGGATAAAATGTCTTTTAAAGTAAAGCTTGATACTGCAAAGATGTCCCTTTTTTGTAAAGAAGTTTTCTTCTAAATTGAAAAAAAAATAAATGAAATATTTTCTTGGTTGTTTTTGTTTTTTTAAAAAACCAGAGTCTTAAATATTTCAGCCATCTGTTCTCTATTATTTCTGCAACTCTGTGTTGAATATGTAGGGGGTAGGGTGGAAGAGATTTAAATGGCCATTGAAATTGTTTTAAGTAATTAAAACTGATAAAAATTGTAAGTTTCTACCTAATCCCTGGACGATTTGATTGGAGTCAGCCAGATGTAAAAATGCCTGAGACAAATTATTCTGTGCCTATATGACATGCAATTTTGACAAAATATCTTTAAAACAGCTGCTAAGTATGCAATCTGGGAATTTGACAGTGCAGAAGGACAATTCTGTGTACTCAGGAAAGCTTGGCAAAAATCCATTCTAACTTTGGTCATTAGAATGAATTGTGTTCATTCAAGATGAAACCATGTGTGGATAATGAGAAGGCAAGTAAGCCTCCTGACTTTTCCCTGTGCAGCCAGTATGCTGTGGGTGCATATGTCAGGGTAATACCGGAGTTCTGGTCAACCTTTCCTTTTCGAATCCATATGGCATTTTCCTCATTGAGCTCTCTATAATTCCAGCAACAGCCGGTGTACCTGTGACACCCATGTTACCCTCCACAATTCTTGATGAAATGTGAATCTATTTTCCCACTACTGGCTCTGATACTTACTGTCATATGACCTTGAGTTTGTCACTTGGCTTTTCAGGCTGAATAGGCACGCGTGCGCGCGCGCGCGCGCACACACACACACACACACACACGAGAGAGAGAGAGAGAGAGAGAGAGAGAGAGAGAGAGAGATACATAGAGAGTGAGTTTTTTCTTTGATTATAGCCCGTTATGCATATAAGCTCACAGTTTGATACAGAGTGATCATTTTCTCTGTTCCTTGTCACTGTCCTAGAGAAGTGCTTCCTTTTCAAGGGTAGAAACTTATTTCTTAAATGTACCTGATAGATATTTGGTATCTTTCTCAAATATGAAGGAGTAAATAGTTGGTAGGTGAAGGAATGAAGTTTGCAATTTCTTCAGTATCTCTTGTACCAGCACTGGTTGTCCGAAACGTAAGGATTCTGTTCTAGGGCTTCTCAGCTCATAGTGGATGTCTGTGGTAAGATGGCATCTTTCCAATGTGGCAGCCGCCACTTCATCAGAGTGTCTATTTCCGCATCCCTCCTTACTTGCGTCAGTATATCATGTGACTTCATCATCCTGCGATCTTGAGGCCTTTACTTTCTGCTTTCTCCCAGGGTTAGTTAGCGATTTCATTACTATTCCTAGCCTGGAACTCATCGCTGTATCCCTCATCCTGAGAAAGAAGACTTGGCTAGTGTTATCAATGTGAGGATTGTGAAGGCTGTAGTCCACAACTACCTGCTGTTTGCTAAGCACATTAAATGTGTTGTTATGTTTAGTCCTCATAAGACACTTCAACACAGGTGCTAAATATTCCCAGTGTAGCATTGAAGAAACTGAGGCTCAGAGATGAGAAATAACTTGCATGAGGGCTCAGAGATTCAAATCTATCTCTGTGCCTTCAAGGAGGAAACAAAGTTCATAGATCACTCTTGTATCCCTTTAGAGCTGTGATCCCATGACTGATGTCTTTTGGTCTCTTCCCAGTTTCTAGAGTTGAAATTTGTCTGCCCTGTGCATAGTTTCTTCTCTCAAATGTCAGCTCCCCAGAGTACCGGCCACCTACCAGCAGTTGATGATGCTTTATGCTTCATGTTCTTTCTGTGACAGATCCTATCCAGTCTCATTATTTTAATTATGACTAGAGATGCTGATGACTTTTATAGCTATCTCTCTTGCTCAGACAATTCCCCCAAATTCCCAATTAATTACATGCCAGAGACATTCTTGCAGATGACCACAGGCACCTCCAGCTGAACCTGTTCTTCTTATAGTTTTTGATTTCTATTAATGATTTCCCTATTTATTTCACCTCTAATACCAGAAAGAAATCTGAGATTAATTTTAAGTTCCAGCTCACCTCATCCCCACATCCAATCACTTCATTTGGACCTGGCAATATATCTCTTTTTTCTTGACTGAATCTGTCACTGTCTTTACCACAATCCTTACATTGACTCTTGCCAGCCCTCAGCTGGATTCTTGCAGTGGCTTTTAGAGGGAAAAGGGTAAACATTGATTTTAAAGTAGCATGTAAGTACATAAAAAAGCACAAATCATGAGCGGATACACAGACATGGAGAACACTCAACCAAGATGTGATATATTGCTAGTGCCCAGTAACCTTGCTTGCCTGCCTTCTGCATTATTAATTCTCATTCTCAATGGTTTTAGGATCTTTTTAGAGTCCCTTTTTCTGTTTTTGAATCTTATATAATTAGAACCATAGAGTGTGTGTTTCTGGATTTCTTTCATTAAAAATAGTTTTTGTGAGTCCAACTCATTGTGTGTGTTATGCTGAGTATTCATTATTTAATCTTACATAGTGTGGCCTTATATGGATATATAAAATATGTGTACTCTCTTCTAAAGACCTGTCTTGCTTCCTATTTTAGTTGCAATGACACCTGCTGTTCTGATCACTCTGTATGTGTTTTTATGCATAGCAATTAAACATTTCTTTGGATAACCTGGAGTGGAGCTATTCTTTGACTTAAACAGGTATTAGCAGATAGAATGGTGATGTCGGCTTCCTCTCTGTATGCTATGAATATGTTTTATTGCTATTTGGTTAATAAAGAAGGGGCTTTGACCAGTGGCTTAACAGAATATAGCCATGCTGAAAGAGGTACATAGTGAGAATAGGCAGAGTCAAAGAGAAGCCATGTAGCC
>NW_026067952.1:5488234-5498144 GCF_014885135.2 Alexandromys fortis
ATAGGGAGAGAGACAGAGAGAGAGAGAGAGAGAGAGAGAGAGAGAGAGAGAGAGAGAGAGAGAGAGAGAGAAAGTAGGCAGAGTCAGGGAGACACCATGTAGCCACCGCAGGAGACAGATGCTGAATGGAACTTTATTGGTAGGTCACAAGCACATGATAATACATAGATTAATAGAAATTGGCTAGTTTAAGATGTAAGAGCTAGCTAGAAATATGCTTAAGCTATTGGCCAAACAATATTGTGATTAATACAGTTTCTGTGTGATTATTTACGGTCTGGGTGGCTGGGGAATGAATGAGCAGTCTCTGCCAATAGACTGGGTTATTGTTGACAGTCTTGTAAAACTAACTCTTCTAATATTAGGTCTATAGGGATAATTCTTTGTGTTTTTAACTTACATTATTCTGAAGATTACTGAGTTGAATGCCTTAACACAGACATACTTGGGGGTTATCTGTCAATCTCTTATCTATGGTATATATGAGACCACGTTTTAAAAATAACCACTTTAATGACATCTATCTATATGTTTGCATTTATTTGTTTTTGTCACATTTGAGAAAGAATTGTATCCCTTAAGAGTAACAATTTTGTTGTATTTTAGAAGATATATTACTCTACGTTCCACAATAAGCTCATGTAATCTGTCTGAAGTTGATTTCTCTGAATGAGGTGTTAAATGGAGATGATGGCTCATTTTCTCCAAATAGATATCATCTGATAGTGTATGATTACAAAAGTATTGTGCTTCCACAAGTCGTTGTAATTGGACTTTTTCAATATGTTATGTGACTATAAATGTGTGGGCTCATAGCTAGATTCCCCATCCCTTTCTGTTGATAGCTTTGTTTACTAATGTTTTGATAACTCATTTGACTTGGTTATTATAAATTTATCTTACATTTTGAAATTAATGTGAAGTCTAGACTCTCTACATTCTAAGCCAAATAGCAGCTAATTATGATCTCACATATCTGTGAGTTTGCTAGACACTGGCAGATAGATTGGCATCCTATCTCTATTCAAGCTGTAAACCAGCCCATCTCAGATCTTTGTTCTGAAAAGAGCAGCTACCATAGTTTAAGGTTCTTATAGGAAGGACAGAAGTGTAACAAGTTGCATCCTGCTGCATATAGACTTAAGGAGTTGAGTGTTGAGAGCAGGATTAGAGTCAAGGTGAACACAAGTGAAAGGTATCATGCTTCTGTCCTGACCCCCACACTCTCTTTGTGAGTTTTGTTTTAACTGTTTTGAGTCCTTTGTACCTCTCTATGCATATTGGCTAGTGTGTCAACCTGTTTAAAAAGAAAAAAATACTTTTGGGATTTTGGCCAAAATTTTCATTTTCTATACAAGAATTTTGAGATAACTTGTCGTTTGCTGAAATTTAATTTTACAGTCTATTAATGTTACATAACTCTTCATCCATTAAGGCTTTATTTTAAACTAATTAGTTAATTTAGTATAGAGATTGGATCTTACTATTATGCCATGCCACTTTGGAAATCAGTATGGCGATTTCTCAGAAATTTTGAAAACAATCTACCTAAAGACCCAGCAATACCATTTTTGCGTATATACTCAAGGGATGCTCATTTGTACCCCAAGGACATGTGCTCAACTATGTTCAGAGCAGGATTATTTGTAACAGCCAGTGTGAGGAGCCATTTCCCTCCCAAAAATCATTACAGGAACCATCACCTTGGGGAGTCTGCAGAGAACCCCACACCTATAATTGTGTTGAGAGTCGTTCTATTGACAAAACCTGCCCCACACCCAATTAAGATGTTAATCGAGAGCTATCTGTTAGCGGAACCTGCCTCACATTCCAGCTATCCAGGGAACTAGGTGTGGCAACTCGTGACTGCTTGGCCTACCTGACCTGACGGAACGTAACCTCCTGGCCTACGTGACCGGGACCACGTGGCGAGATCCCGTGCCCTGCCCCCGAAGCCCTTATCCAGGGGCTATATAAGCAGCAACCAGGACCCTAATAAACGGAGGCTGTGACAAACTTAGCATGGCCTTCTCCTTCTTTTCTAGCTCATTCTCTTCCAGATAGCACCCCTCCGTGACCCTGGAGTAACTGATTGCAGGGTGGGTTACAACCTCTAGACTGAGTAACCCACCCAAAGCAATCGACAAGCCAGAACCTGGAAATAGTGTAAATTCCCTCAACCAAAGAATGGATAAGGAAAATGTGGTACATTTATACAATGGAGTACTACACAGAAAAAAATTATGACATCTTGAAATTTGAAGCAAATGGATAGATTTAGAAAAAGTCATATTGAGTGAGGTAACCCAGACCCAGAAAGACATATAATATGTACTCACTCATAAGTGGCTTTCAGACATAAAGCAAAGAAAAACCAGTCTACAGTTTGTAACTCCAGAGAACCTAGACAACAAAGAAGACCTTAAGAGAGACATACATGGATCTAATCTACATGAGAAGTAGAAAAATGATGGAGGAAGGACATTGGTTAATTATAATAAAGAAACTGCTTTGGCCCATTTTATTGGTTAGAACATAGGTGGGTGGAGTAATCAGAGAGAATGCTGGGAAAAAGAAGCTGAATCAGAGGAGTCACCATGGTTCTCCCACTCCAGACAGACGTAGGTTAAGATCCTCCCTGGTAAGCCAGCTCGTGGTGCTACACAGAATATTAGAAATGGGTTAGATTAATGTGTAAGAGCTAGCCAATAAGAGGCTGGAACTAGCCGGGCCAGGCAGTGTTTAAAAGAATACAGTTTCCATGTAATTATTTCGGGCATAAGCTAGCCATGCGGGCAGCAGGGTGCCGGGGACGCAGCCCTGCCGCTCATATCGCAACAGAAAAAGACAAGATCTCCTGAGTAAATTGATAGCATGGGGACCATGGGAGAGGGTAGAAGGGGGTGGAGAAGAAGGAAGAGGAATGGAGAAAATATATAGCTCAATAAAAACAATAAAAAGCAAAAAAAAAATACTATATTTGCTTGTAGTGGTGTGTGTGTGTGTGTGTGTGTGTGTGTGTGTGTGTGTGTGTGTGTACATGCCATGGTGTACATATCGAAGTCAGAGAAGGACTCATGGGATTCAGTTCTCTCATTCTACCATGTGGGTTCTGGGCATTGAACTTAGGTTGTCAAGTTTGGTAACAAGCACCTTTACCGACTGAACCATCTTGTTGATTCAAGAAACTGGGCTGTTCTTGAGTCCTAAGTCTCAAATGATCCTCCTGACTCAGCTTCCCATATATTTGAAACCATTGACAGATGTTGCTATACCTAGCTTGCCAGTAGTGCTTCCTTCCTTCCTCCCTCCCTTCCTCTGTCCCTCCCTTCCTCCCTTCTTCCCTCCCTCCCTTCTTTCCTCTCTCTCCCTTCCTCCCTTCCTCTCCTCCCCTCTCCCTTTCTTTATTGTTTTATTTTTTTGTACTATGGATATAAGCCAGGCCATGGTGCACACTAGGCCATTGATCTACTAACACTGTGTCTGAACCCTATTATTTATTTATATACTCTTTCTCCCTGTGTTTTTTCAGCTTATCTTTATGACACGTATAAATACTAGACAACTGTACTGTTAGACCACATGGTATTGCCTGGCAACTTGAGTCTCATTAACGCTTTATTTTTTTAATCTTGCTTTCAACCAATTGGTAGTCAGATTTGGTCATTTCTACTAAATTTTTAATCTTGTGATGAAGTGCTATTAATTCCAGAGCAAACTTTCTTTGTTTTGGGTTTGGCACATATTCATGATGAAATTGTATCATCCATCCATCTATCCGTCCGTCCATCCATCCATCCATCCATCCATCCATCCATCCATCCATCCATTTTACTTTCTCTACTTCTCCTATGACTCCCTGTTTGTCCTTTCATCCATTTTGAATTTCTTCTCACTCTTTAATTATATCTATAATAGTTATTTTAATGTTCTTTAATGTTCTTGTTGGCATATTGTAACTTCTCAATCATCTTGGGGGACTCTTCATGTCTCAGTGTTTTTGTTTTCTATTCTTTTACTTCCTGTTTCTTCACAAGGAACCCAGACAGTATGCTCTAGGCAGTCTGAATTGTGTCAATTTTCTTTAAAGGGTATTGAATTGTATCCTGGCAGGCAGTTAAATTGCTTGGCATGTCCTCCTGAACCTGTCAAGGCTGTTTGCTTCTTGTTTGGATGCATCTATTTCAGTTTTGTCAGTCATCCGTACGTGTGGTCCTTACTTTCAGGCATGGTGCCCATGCCTGTGACTTGTTCTTTCTGAGCCTCAGCTGGGGTCTCCACTGAATGGATGGGCATTCTTGCAATGCTCCCCAGTACTGTGTAACTTCTGATCTTTCTGTTTAGTTCTCAAGTCTCTGTGACTTAGTCTTTGTTAGAACTGATAGTAGAGTTTTTCTTTGCATGCGTACAGGCCAGTCACTGTCTAGAGACTGGCAAAGAAATCCCTCATGTGTTCTCTGGTACTTGGTCTCAAAAGTTCCAGCCTCTAAAGCATCATCTCTCAGATTCCAGCAGGCCTCCTCAGTGCAGTAAGACTGCCATGCTGTGCTTGGACATTGCCTGCCTGTGTTGGATCTAGAGAATTTTCCCAGGCAGGAAGTCGCGATAAACCCTGACGCACCTGTATTTTTCTTCGACTAGTGGCTAAAATCTCATGTTGACAAATTAAAACTCAGATTATTTGTAGCTTATTAATTGTTTTGTCAGGAGATCAAGACTAGTGCCAGTCAGCCAGTCGTGACCATACGCAATAAGTCCTTGTCATAGCATAAAGAAGATTAAAGTCATCATTTCACCTTCTGCATGCTACACTGTGAGCTATATCAAGGTGAGATTATGTCCTGTTTATAGTTGTACCTCCATTTTCCAGTAGAACACCTGCCACAGAATTGGTATATAAATAATGTGTGTTGACGTGACCCATATCATTATCTCATCTGGGAGTTGACTGATTCATTTAGGATGGGTCTTATGGTCAATAGAGCAAGAGAGTATATGTCTGGTACCTGGGCTGGGGTGAATCTTGTTTTTTTTTTCCCCTATTCTGTGAGCTGCTTAGAATTCGAAAAGTATAACACCATGAGAGATAGAGCTGGTGATATCACATATTCCATAGCTACTTTTGATCTAGTGGAGACATTGAGGCCTTGAGAAGGCAATATGGTGTTCAACAGATGCATGCAAACCAGAGCTCTGCTTAGATCCTGTTCCTGCTTACTCCTTTGTAAAGATCATTTTTATTATTTCTACATTCATCAAAATGCTTTAAAATAAAAAAATCTAAGAGTATCATATAAGACATAACCATACTGGAGAATAGGGGATGATGGGAAGGCAAATTGCATAAATTTGTGTAATATGCCTTGAGAAGGGAGAAGAAAGAACAGCCATCCCTCAGATGCCTGTACTAGGTGCCAAGAAGAGGCTGCTGCAGTCTTCAGAACCCTTGGAACACACTTTTGAATCTTACTCCAATTCTTGCTGTAAGGAGTTTTAAAATAAATATAATGTTATTCTCTTTTGTTTGTTTTTAGATAATAAATTTTATTAATATTTTGTTATTATTATTAACACTATTATATCATTCAAAATCAAATGCCGTGTTAAAAAGTATACACCAGAGTTCCCTCTGCCCATGCTTTATCCAAGTAACACATTTGTCTTCCTGAAGATTCCTAGTGGTCTCATTTTTTTTTTGTTATCTTTCCTGAGGCATTTTGTATATACATTAATCAGATTCTCATTCTTTGGCTCATGGATAAAACTGCTTGTTACTCAAACCTGATGCCCTGAGTTGTATCCTCAGAACCTATATTGGAAGGAGAGAGTTGTCCTTTGGCTTCAAGATATATTTGTGGCACACACACACACACACACACACACACACACGCCACAATACAATTAAAAACCCCTCCATTATATTGCTTGTTTGCACAAATTAAGAATATTCCAAAACTCTTTATATCTCATTTTCCCATTTAATGTGTCTGGTAATCTTTCTGCCATATTAAGTTTCCTGTTCTCTCTAAAATTTAGAGAATCCCATTGTGTGGATAGACTTTCATTTGTTCTGTGGGTTCTGTGGGTAGCCACTGGGTTGTTTCTACACACTTTTTTAATCAAAAAGAATATTACCATGTCCAAACCTCATTTTATTGTGCAAGCATATCTTTAGCATAATTTCCTAGGTTTAGGTTTCCTGGACATTTATCTTTGATAGATATTGTGAAAGTATTCTCCATAGGGCTTGTTCCATTGACTATGCCTATCAACAGTGTGTGCAAGTTGGTATAAAGTTTGGTCACTGAATCTTTAAGATGGACTTTACCTTAGGTCCCACTTTTCCATTACCATATGCCATAGATAGGAATGAATAGATCAGAGGTCCAATATTCTTGTGTCCTATTGCTGATGTGGGCTTAAATCCAGGCATCCTAACTGAATGGTACAGATCCCAGGGTGCCATTATTGTGAGGAGGGCCTGATTGAGCCTCACCCTGTGTCTTAGTTAAGATTTCTATCATTGTGAAGCGACATCATGACCATGACAACTCTTACAAAGGAAAACATTTAACTGGGGTTGGCTCACAGTTCAGAGGTTTAGTCCATTATCATCATATTGGGAAACATGGTGTTCAGACAGACATGGCCCTGGAGAAGTAGGTGAAGCTTCTATATCCAAATCAGCAGACAGCAGGAAGGGAGAGTGACACTGGGCCTGGCTTGAGCATCTGAGACCTCAAAGCCCACATCCAATGGTACACTTCCTTCAACAAAGCCACACCTACTCCAACAAGGCCACATCTCCTACTAGTTCTATGGGCTGTGGGGGCCATTTTTATTCAAAACAATCCCCCGATTCCTTAACTCATTAGAGCAATATAATGAGCCTGGCCCTGAGTATGCAGAGCTCTCAGAAGGGACCTCTTTTTGGCTGCTGTGCCATGTTTTCTTTTCTTCAAATAATGGAGAATCTGCACCTGGTAAATCAGAGTAGGACACTAAGCCTATTTTCAGCTTGGGCCAAACCTCAGCCTGATCTCTGGGACTCGAGAAGAAGCCACAGTGACACCTGGGCAATGGGAACCTCTTCATAGGGCGGAGATGACATTCAGGGTCTCTCCTAATGATGCATCTCTTTCTCTACAAGTGCCCTTATAGTTGGTGTCTCCCATCTTTCCCCGATTTATTAGTGCAGGTGACAAGTGGCCTATTGTGCACCTTGTTGTGAAGTGGGACTCTTGTCACACCTCTGCTTCTACTACTACTAACATCACATTATCCAGGCATCAAGTAGGGGAGTTGGGAAGGGGTGCACAAAGGACGATAAGCACCAGGGACTCTAGGCCACCTGAACTGCATGCTCACCCCTGTCCCTACCAGCTTTGTAGATTCCAGCTAATGAGGTTATCTCAGTCTCAGCCCCCTCTTTAGGAAGGAGAAGTGTCACGTGGACTCTGATGTAGCAAGATACAGTAGATAACAGTAACAAAGACTCAAAGTCAGAGATGAGGAAGTTTTGATCGCTGCCCACATGCCTTGGTCATTGGCCTATACAAGTCCCTCTATCAGAGCCTAAAACCATGGAACAGCCACAGCCTGGAACCCTTCAGTGACCCTGACAAAGAGGACAAGAGAGTTTCAGTGTTATAACATGAAAATGAGTTGCTGCTACCTCCTGTTATTTCTTTGGGGGTGCTACAACCAGCATCTATGAGTAGCTCAAGACGACAATACAGAGTGGACAGAAACTGTGTGCTGTGCCATGTGGTGCCATGTTGCAGGGAGCTGCCACTAACAGGTCAGGTCACTATCAGCCTGATTAATACATTGCCCAGGTGGACTCAGGCATGAGGGATTCTGACTTGCTTTGGTTATTAAAGTTATTAAAATATGAGTATGGAGACGTCTTGTCTTAGTGAATGGAAATGTAAAGAACCACATAGACCATAAACAGCTCTTATCTTCATGACTCTAAAGTGATATAAGAAGACTAAAGACAGATCTGTGAGCATGTGTAAGTATATGTTGTGTGTGTGTGTGTGTGTGTGTGTGTGTGTGTGTGTACATGTGAGGGAGGTTCAGAGGCCAATGCCAGGTATCATCTATCATTCCTCTATCCCATCTTTTCTTTTCTGAGAAAGGTCTCTCACAGAATATGGTGCTCACTAATTCTGCTAGACTGGCTGCCCCGTGGATTCCCAGG
This sequence comes from Alexandromys fortis, assembly GCF_014885135.2. Classification (NCBI taxonomy): domain Eukaryota; kingdom Metazoa; phylum Chordata; class Mammalia; order Rodentia; family Cricetidae; genus Alexandromys; species Alexandromys fortis. Next base: position 5,496,441 of record NW_026067952.1, read on the forward strand.
TTCCTCTCATCTCAGCTTCTTCTGAGCTGGGATTACATATGTGCACTGACTCTTTCATGGGTGATGGGGATGGGATCTCAGGTCCTCACACATCTGCGTGTACACTTCACCAACTAGGGCATCTTTCTAGCTCTTAGACAGCTTTAAACTAACAATCCTGTCACCCAGCCACATATGAAACTTTTCTGTTATTCATCTGTATAGGAATTTGGTGTATACTCCATTAGAAGAGAGTTTCATTTTATTTTATATATTTTAAGGTAATGTTATACCCACAAGCATTTTGTGTATTTCTTTATGGTCTTGGACATATTTATAATTTAATAGTCGTATAGAATTTTCGACAGTGGATGTGCATTCCTGTGTTTGTTTTCTCATATTCTGTAAGAAATGACTTCAAACTTAGCAGCTGAGAGTCCCACGTCCATTATCTCAGAGGTCTCTTGGCCAGAAGCTGGGGTACAATGTGGCTGGATGCTGGGTCCCAAGTATCACCAGGCCAAAACGGAGGTGCTCAGTGGGCCGAATTCTCATCTTGAGACTTCAGAGAACCATCTGCCTCCACATGCACCCCTATGTCTGGCTGAATTCTGGTCGTAGCTTAGGTGAGACAGAAGAGCCATTCCTTTGCTGGCTGTCTGCGGGGAGCTACCCTTGGCTCAGAGATGCCACCCTGTTCTTTGTCACTTGTTGCCTTTCATCCTCAGAGTCAGTGTTAGAGCCTCTAATTTGACTCAAAGCCTCCAGACTTCAAATCTCCTTCAGCCAGAAGAGTGCAGACTCTTTGAAGGTCTGATGGTCAGTTTAACTCAGCACGATCTCTTTCTCCAAGCTAAGTTGCCCAGTGACATAGCCAGGGCAGAGGAGTGGTGCTTAGAATGAGCTTGCACACAACTTCTGTCTTTTATTAAACTATATTCCTGGGGTGGCCACAACACAGTATCATCAAAGCCAGTGTCATACCACACAACAGTCACCCTTTCGTAGTTTTGGAAGCAAGAAGCCTGACCGTAGTCCAGATATTGGGGTCCATACTCCCTATAAAATATGAGTATGGTAGGAAACCCTCCTCTTTCTTTTCCTGGCTTCTGGCAGTTTATGGAGCATCAGTGGAATGCCATACATGTCGTCCTTTGTCTGCCTTTCTTGCATTCCTTAGTTAAGACACTCGCCGTGTTATATTAGGGCCCATCCTGCTGCAATATGACTGCTCACCTTAGCTAATTGTATTGCAACGATCCCTTTCCTTGAACAGTAGCCTGAGGTACTGGGCATTAGGGCATTACAGTATTCTGAGCAGAAATAATAATTCAAGTTGTAATAAGAGTGTTTTTTTTCTTAAACTGGATTCTTGGGCTACTTCACAATTCTGTGTGGTAGATGATATTTTTTAATCATCACACTGACTAATAGTTTTATTCATTATTTTCTAATAATGGGGTCTTTGAAATGAGACCTCTGAACAGAAAGATTATTCATCACGAAAGAAGAAACTCAACAACTTGAAAGACTGGTGCTGAGGTGGCTGCATGCTCATGTTCTAATTCTTAGAGAATTTTATATAATGTCATTTGACTGTATCTACTCCCCTTCCTTACCTCTTCCCAGATTTAACCACTTCTCACCCTCCCCACTCAGATTCTTGTTCTCTGTTCCTCCCTCCCTCCTTTTCTCCTTCCCTCCCTCCCTCCCTCCCTCCCTCCC
>NW_026067952.1:5498625-5599060 GCF_014885135.2 Alexandromys fortis
CTCCCTCTCCCTCTCCCTCTCCCTCTCCATCTCCATCTCCATCTCCTAGCAGTTATCAATTAGTCAGCAGCCCCTCATCTAGGGTGGAACTTCACGTCCACCTCGCCTGACCCTCTCAGTGCTGGATTTCATCCGCCTATACTCCCTCAGGTCACATGTGTGCATCCCGTCCCTCTCAGTGTGTTTACATGTGCAGTTTCCCCCTTGTGTCTAGACAACACTGTCCTGCAGGTCACGTGCGTGCATCCAACCCTCCTCACTGTGTTCATTCATGCAGTTTTCCCCTTGTGCCTAGACAGCACTGTTTCCCTGTATTCATCCACAGCCTCTGACTCTTAGTTCACTGCTCTTCCAAGATGGTCCCTGAGCATTGGAGGGGAGGACTATCATACAGTCATTTCATTTAGAACTGAACACACACTATAAGCTCTCATTCTCTGCCTCACGATCACTTATGGACCTTTGTGTTATTTGTCTACAAGGGGAACTTGTGTGATGATAAGAGACGCACTAATCTACTGGTGTGGTGATATGTCATCAGGGGTCCTTTTAATACTGCATATTGCTTTGCCAACCACAGCAAGACCACTTTCAGGTTGAGAGTGGAGGTATGGGTATGTAAGTACCTGTATTTTATCTCTTAGATTCTGTTCTTTTTCATTCCTGGTAACAATTTTTTTCAAACCCCTCTTTTCCTCCTTTATTCTTGTTTTATTTTGAGTGATCTATTTCCTCTGTTTTTATTCCATGGGCCTGCAGAAGGGTCTGTAGCAATGCTAAACTTGACCTTATTCCTTAAAAGTTTTAAATATGTAATCTGTGTGTTTACATATGTATGTGCATAGCAAACAAGTATTTAGAGGTCAGGGCCCTTTCCGCCACCCTGTGGATGGAGATTTAACTTAAGTCATCAGACTTGGCAGGTGTCCTTATCTAATAAGCCATCTCACTGGTCCCCTGACCTTTGTCCTTAATGGGTGAACAAAATATTCCTTACTGCCACCGAGCAGCACTGGGTCCGTTCTCTGGCATTCTCCAAATTATAGGAGTGGAAGAGTGGGCTTGTCTCTGGATTTTGATCATTGGAGCCCCTTTTGGCCTTGCTTCTAGATACAGATATTCAGAGCATCTTTAACTATTGGTTAAAGGTGAGTCAGCCCCATGCATGTGGACTGGCTATGGGGCTGGGATTCCCATCATGACTTTGAAAAAGAAATGTGACAAAAAGAATTGTGAATGGAAGTTGACAGGGGGTGTCTTCCTCAGGATTTTCATGAAAGTGTCAGTTGTGGTGAGATTCAGAATCCAGATTTGTGACCTAGCTATTCATCTACCCCTATGTTTTAAGTAGTCTTCAACCTGGCCTCTGTTGTCCATGGTGGTTGGTAGAGAGGGCATTGCCTTCTTTATCCTACCAATTATAGGGCACGAGGTAGCCATCTGGGGTCAATGGACGCCCTTTATTTACACTCTGTCCAAACCAGGTAGTCCACATTCTTCCTCTGTTAGTTAAAAAGGAAGGAATCCACAGAGGTTCAGTGTGCCAGGAGAGTGTTCCTATGGTAGAGAAGAGATACCACACTCAGCGTTTCACAGACAAATGAGTGAGCACACCAGCCTCTTAAAGTTTCTGCAGCCAGGATGGCTGCCTTCTCCTAACCTTGGGCTCTCTGACTGTGTTTCACTGTTCTGGCTGATTCCCTGGGAGGGGGTGCTCCTGAAAATTCCCAGGCTGAGATGAGGCACATGCTATATTGGCTCAAAGGCTTGAAAAATCTCAAAGTGGCACCAAGAGTAGCTGTCAGGGCAAGCACTTAATAAGGGCATGTATAGTAGAGAACAAACAGCCCTTCATTCGGAGTTCTGCAAGGCGCCATGGAGGTGGAAGCATCAGGTCGGTGGGTGGGTGTGGCTGTCAAATGGGCATGGTGATTGGCAGGTATACCTAGGTGAATCAGCACATGGGAGAAAAAAGATGGGGCACCAAAGAGATAAGGATTAGGGTTAGCTTCAGTGTTCCAAGCTGGCCTCCATTCGCATCTTTCTTTGTCATGCAAAAGCTATGTGGCTTTGGACGTATGATTTTTGATGCCAATATCTGTAAACTGAGGAGAGAAGGAATTGTAACTGTAATGCCTTGGGGACTGAAATACTTGTAAATGTGTCACTGTCTGAGCCCTGTCACATGCTACCACAGGTAAGGGCTATGAAATAGGGTAGAGTTGATGGATCTTGTGCCTTCTCGCTGAGTCCCTCCAGCTTTTCCTGGCGTGTGACCTTTGATGATTTCAGGGCATCCAGTCTTTGCAGGAACCCCCCCCCCTCAAATCTCACTGAGCCATGCTCACTTTTTTTTAGTTTTTGTAGGAGAGTCTTATGTATCCCTGGCTGGTCTCAAACATGCTCTGTAGCTAAGAATGACTTTTAGCTTCTTATTGTCCTGCTTAAATATCCAGAGCCTGGGATAACAGGTGTGTGCCACCACGCCCACTTTTTATGTAGTGCTGGCAATTAAACCTGGGAACATTCAGGACAAGCAGTCTCTGCCATGTTTCTGGTTGTACAACTTCAAACCCCAAATTCACCAGCACCAGCTCTGGGAGAAGTCATAGCTGTCCATCTAAAGCCCATGGTTCCTTCTTCTTTCTGTAAGATCTCCTCCCATTGTGTGTTCTGAGCTCTGGAAGGTGTGTCAGTTCTAAAGACACCACAAAGAAAAAGGCCTGTGAATCTGAAATCTGAACTGGAAAGGGGCCCTCCAATCCTGCACCATCGTGACTTTCTCTGAGTAACATCATTGAGCATCCCACGGTAATGCCCATCAATACTGACTAATCCCACATTGTGTGGGTCACCAACACCTACTGTTCCGTCATGAACCTCGTCTGCCTCCCTCCAATCCTGGTTTGGATAATGTACCTTGCGGCTGCAGGAGTTTTTTCAGAATGAGCAGGAATGACTCACGTTATTGCCCCAAAGCCCTGTGGAAATGTATTACCACTCGCTTCCTCCCCCATGTGATAAATCTGATTATAACTTGCAGACGGCCACTCATGGCTGTGCAGCGGTTTAAAATGTACGGAAAGATTCATTCGGCTAAACTGAACTTGTCAGGTGCAGAGCCTGAGGGAATTCTTGCTGCAGACACAAGTTGTGTTCTGTCTGCTGTAGCCTTGTGGCAGCTTTCAAATTGCTGTTAGGAAATAAATCCATTCATCAGCATGGACCACCCCCGGCTCTGCCAGACTACGGGCTCCTTGGAGGCTGAATGTTCCTCATAGTGGCTCACCTGTCTTACAGGGTCTGTTGTGATATGCCCTTGATAATGGATTCTTTTTTATTTCATTTTAATATTCCAGCCTTACAAAACAAAACAGACTCACCCAATAATGTAGATAGAAACAGCCCCAAAATACTACCTTGTCTGGTCCCTGGATAAGGGTTCTGATAGTCCGGTGGAGACAGTGTCATCACCTGGATCACAGAGTTAGGCCATCAGGAAACCTGGCTCAAGGACTGAGGAGGTGGCTCAGGCACGAGTGTCTGTGTTCAACGTTATTCCCAGCTCCCATATGACAAATCTTGGTGTGGTGGTGTGTGCCAGTAATTCCTGAGCTGGAGAGGTGGAAACAGGAGGATCCCTCAGGCTTGCTGGTCAGGCAGTCTAGCCAAATCAGAGAGCTCCAGGTTCAGTGAGAGGCCATACTTCAAAACATAAGGTTGAAGGCAACTTGGGAAAACATCTAATCTGTTTCCATACAGCACTGGCTGCCAACACTCGTTTGTGCTTTTCTTGGCTGCTCCTGTTAAAGAAGGCTGGGAGGGGTCCATTTGGGCTTCTCTCTTCTGTTTTACAGTCTCTTTTGAGTAATAAGGTCGGCTTGTTTAATAAGTTCAACTTCAAAGTAGGTCAGGGACTTTATTTCTGTGCATGGTCCATTAGCATTCTTAAGTGAGAACATTTTTTTTTTTAAACTGAGAAACATCCTCTGTAAAGTTGAGATGCTCCATGCCTCCTATCTCTCGAGCTGCCGTGTCAGATTCTTGCACATGCCACACACCCTGGGTGAAGGGGGAAGGGTCTCTCAGTCTCGGAGCTTCTCAGAAAGTCCTGAGGGGACCTGAGGAGAACCTAGAAGATGCAGCACATGAAGCTCAGGCAATAAAAGATATCGTCATGGGTCACATTAAATGGGAGGTGTGTTTTGTTTCATCATAGAGAATTCTGTGAAAACTACAAATTCTAGAGTAGAAAGGATCAATCTCTATGTCAAGAAAATTCTCAAACCCTTTGTGACTGACTTGCCTTCCAGGATCTGTCACCCACTGGTCCCACAGGCGGGGAAAAAACCAGGGGATTGGGTTTGGCTGCTGATGCCAGAGAGGAAGGGAGAGACGGAGGGATGAGAGAGAGAGAGAGAGAGAGAGAGAGAGAGAGAGAGAGAGAGAGAGAGAGAGAGAGAGAGAGAGAAAGAGAGACACCTTTATGTAGGTCTACTACTAAGGATATCAATTTTGTATTTTTAGCATGGCCTCAATTGTTGTGTAGGCTTGCTCCTTTATCAATTGTCTTTATTTTTTAACCCTAAAAGGGCATTAGAAACACAGTAAAAGAAATAAAATGGTTCTCATTTTAAACCTCTATGTGAGACACTGCACTTGACTCTGTGAGGGGCATAGGCATGATTGGTCATTGTCCCCATGCCACAGTGACTCTGTCAGGGAGAGAGATGCAGACAAGAATGACCGCATCCCACAGAATGGAGCAGCGCTGGAGTGGGCTACAAAAGCCTCTGAAAGAATGTTCCACATTTCATCCGTCCTGTGCCCCTTGATTCGAGTTTTCCCCTTGTTAGTCTCTCATTTGTTTAATACCTTTGCTTGTAAAAAAGACAAAGAACTTGCCCCCTGACATTTGAGATGGAACCTTATAGTTCAAATATATCTTCAACTGTTAAAATAGTGGGCAAACAAAGGTTCATTGGTGGGTACCCAGTTGACTGTTACATGCCATTTTAGAAGTTGTCAGGCAAGCTGGTGGGTCCAAGGATTTTAATGGGGACTTGTAAGGTGATATGTGTGACCATCTGTGTTTCGAACCTGACTCAGGATGAGTAAGCAAAGCAGCACAGTACACCAGGATCGTAGTGGCTGTGTATAGAGTAAGGGGTGCTACCCTGGCCTCAGAGCGCTGACTCCTGCACTTCAGGCTGTTTGCAAAGAAAGCACAGTGAGGTTAGATTTCTTCTCATCTCTCACTCTTCTCCGTGCCTGTTACGCCACAGTGATTGTTTAATCCCCGCAGACCTATCTGAAAGCAGCTGAGATCCTCCTCATAGTCTGCGGTGATTTGGAATAGCAGCATCCCCCATAGACTCGGACATTTGTACACTGGGTCTCTAGATGGTGGCTGTTTGGGGAGGTGGAGGAGATACGGTCCTGCTGGAGGAAGCAGCATCAGGGATAGGCTTCAGGTGTGCATAGCCTGGGACTGGAGAGATGATGGCTCAGTTGTTAGGAGCATCTCCTGCTCTGGCAAAGGATTTGGGTTCCATTCCGTGCACTCACAGGCCCGTGTGGTGACTCACCACTGCCTGTAACTCCATTTCCAGGGGCTTGAACACCTTCTTCCAGCTTCCTTGGGCATGGCACATACATACTGCATTTACATATGGCAAACCTGCAACACATAATATAAAAATTTAATAAAATCCCTTTAAAAAGGGAGTATATAGACTCACCAGAGTTTGCTCACTCTCCATGCTTTGTGCTTGGTGTTCGAGTTATGGCCTCTCATCTTGATCCAGTCACCCTGCTTACCTGCCGCAAAGCCACCTTAGCCCTCTAGAGTTGTAAACCCACATCAATGTCTCCTTCTATGAGCTGCCTTAGCCAAGGCCCTTTACAACAGCAGCAGAAAATGCCTAACCCATATACCAAGCAAGAACTGGGTAGAAAGGAGACCGTTCCTCTATCCGTTCATTCTGTGTCCCTTTACTGCTGGTTCTGATACCGGCATTAGATACATAGAGGTAAGTTTAACATTGCTGACTAGAACAAGGTAGCTAGGGACTCACTCATGGAATCAGTGTTCAGGAAGGATTTGGATGACAAAAGGAAAACGGAAGCCCGATGATGCTTGTGTTTGTCTGAATCTTGGAACTGCTTGGGGAGTTTGAAACCATTGTTAATCCATGGGTCTCATTTAGGAGATTCTCAGTGGTTCTGTAAAGGTTAAGGCCCGAGTTTCAGGAGCTTAGACCTTTTTCCATGATCCTAATATGTAGCTGAGTTTGGGGGTTAACTGGCGAGGTCACAGAAGCTGTCTTGTAAGTATCATCTCTTTCTATAAGGATCTTTAATAAAGACAGTATTTATCCATATATAGGGGAGCCACTTGGAGGAACCTTGGTGTTTGCTACTTAAAGGTGAGTGGAACTGAGTGACCTCAAAGAGCTCTTGACAGGACCAAGCCTCATGGTTTCAGTGATGACTACCATTTCTGGGAAAAGCCGCATGGGTGCTTCTTATATGTCAAGGAGATGGGCTACTTAACTTTTCAATTGACCTTGAGGCCAAACAATTCTCACATCACCTTTCTGGGAAAGGGTCACCGCGGATACAGGCTAGCTGTCTGGGAACCTCACTGAGATTCTCAGCTGGGAGCATTTCCTTCCTGTAGGAGAATAAAAGGTAGAAGGGGAAATTCATGAGGCAATTTGCAGAGACTGTAAAGTCCTCCAGGCTGTGGTGTGTTCTGTAGGAATGATGCCATTAGAGGCCTAGTCTAAAAACTGCTAATGCTTTGGGGAAATTGCCACCATGCGCCAGTGTACTTTGGCATATGTGACTTAATAAGATTGTGTTACTGGTTAAGATCTAGATGGGTATTTTGGCAAGACCAAACACACACACACACACACACACACACACACACACACACCTTTGGTATATGTATGTGTTTTGTCCTTTATGAACAATGATGACCGTTTTTCTGAGCCTGTCAATGCACCTCATTGATGAAGCAAAGGAATCTATTTGAAACAGGGCAAACTTCCAGATTCGCTTTTGCTATTATTGCATGCATGACCACAAAAGTAAATTTTAAACATTTTTCTCCACATTTTGTCATCCCACTGAAGAAATAAAGAGGTAGATTTTAGACCTAACTTTTGTAAACAACTGACTCCCTAGCTGTTGGAAACTTTGAATAATGAATACAGAAGCCTATCCTATACCATATGTGTGTACGTGCATGCATGTCTGTATGTGTGTGTAATAAACACATATACTTATATTAAATTTTATTTTTTGTTCCCATCTCTGTGATATATTGTCTTACTGGAGAAAAACCTTCTTTTGGCTCATGGTTTCAGTACATTGTGGAATGGAGGGTTTAGTAGAACTCCCTGCTCCAGCCCAGCCAGAAAGCACACCCAGGGACAGTTACCAGTAAGTATTAGGGATTATCCTTTGCCCCATCTTTTCTTCAATCTGTGATCTTAGACTAAGGGGCTTGCCACATACACTGAGATGAGTCATCTCCCTAGGTAGATCATGTCTGTAAATATCTCCACAAGTGCACCTAGAATGTGTTTTATGAATCTCCTAGGTAGCTCTCAGTCAGATTAAGTGGACAATTGAGATTTACCATCACAAGTTCCATGTTTTACAAGCATCTACCTCTATTTTGTTTAGGTGTTTTTCGCCAGTTATCTTCCTTTTAAGTAATTTAGAAACTGGTGCCTCGTATTAATGAATACACAGAAAAAATATGCCAAACATCTGGATGTTGTTGCCCACAAGTGTTTTCTGTGGAATAAAGCACTGAGCTTATCAAGTGTTCAAATACTGCTTTAAATGCATTAAAACACATCTTTAGAGGGTATCCTTCAGTATCAGTAGGCTTCCTCTTTTTATTTTGATCCCAAACAGATTCAGCTGTGTTTTCTCCAGTCTTTGCCAGTTTGTAAGTCTCATCTTCAAAGGAGATTTTGAAACTTATCTTAAAAGAAATGTCAGGCAGTGTGTGCACGCATGCATGTGTGTGTGTGTGTGTGTGTGTGTAGTTGTGTTTTTTTATCTTTTTCTACTTGGTATTTATGTCCATCTAAGACTTTCTTTTTTAGTTACAAAAAGAGTCTAGATACATACATCTAAATTATTATAGAATGCATCTATGGAATATATATAATGTATTTATAGCTTGAAACAACAGAAACATATTCCGTGTGCCTGGGTTGGGATGCTGGTGAAGCTGGGTCAGTTCTGTACTGGGCCCTCTCAGAAGGCTAAGCTCAAGAGTCATCTTGGGCTATAATCATCTCCAAACTTGATGGATAGAGAGTTTAGAGTTTAACTGTCTCACTAAGAAAGACATCACTTGTGTTGGCTAAAGATGCAGTTTCTGTGCCATGTGTTCCTGAAGGAGAGCAGAGAGAAGGGCAGAAACAGAAAGGAAAATTGAGAGAGAGTTAGAAGATCAGGGTGAACATAGGGAGAAGAAAGGAAGGGGTGGGAGGAGAGGAAGAAAGAGAGAGGGAGAAGGAGAAGGGGGAGAAAGAAGAGAGTAACGAAGAAGAGAGGCAGGCGAAGAAGGAAGAGAGGTGAAAATGAGAGGGTAAGATGGGAGAGAGGGAGGACAAGGTAGAAAAGATGGTGACATTTTTGTGACCTGACCTCAGACTTAAGTTCATGGTTTTCTCACTGTACTTGTGCTCCAAACCAGTTGTTACGTTCAGTTCCGTGTCGACGGTACAGAATTATACTAGGATGTGGTCGTGAAGAACCGACATATGTTGGGGCCTGTTGTAGAACTGACCACAATGTCAAAAGTGATGGTGTTATCTAATGCATGCATTGTTCAGGACTTTCTTGTACAAGAGACACGGAATCTTACCTCTCTGTTCCTGTGTCTTAACGCTGAATCACACGTTAAACAAGCTTTTAAGCATGTCTCACATTCTTCAGTCTGACAGCTCTCCTGCACGAATCCCCCGTCAAACGCAGGGTTGCGCTCTCATTTCTTCCCAGTCAAGTTCAATAACGGGAGGCTGAAGGACAGTATTGTATTGGATATGTGCCTTCCAGGTTGTATGTTCTTTGGAGTTTTACTGTCTCATATCTAATTTAGTAGTCTCTGAATTCCCCAATTTTAAACAACTATCCATCATCTTGATTGAAGCCTAATTTTAAAAAAAATATTGTACTTGTAAAAAATAAATGAAGGGAGGCACTGTAGGCTTTGAAATAATTCAGGATCCCCACCACACACCAGTATTTCTGTGTTATTGGGGAACTCTCTGGGGTACAAAATAGAACCAAGCCTAGGAGTGTCAAATGAATCCTTGAGCATATTGCTTTTTTGGCCAAGAATATGAACTATTTGTATGAATTTGTGTGGAACTAAAAATTAATAGGGACTTGGCATCAAAAGCATGCCTTATAAAAAGAGAAATTGATAAATTGAACCTTACCAAAATTAAAGCTTTTTTTACTCCATGAAGGCTCATTCAAGGAGGCTAAAAGACAAGCTATAGAGTAAGAAGGCATACTTTTTCAGTCCCATATATGACAGATGAGTACTGTTTAAAATATATAAAGTACCATTAAAATAACAGCAAATCAAGACAATAAGAAAATGGAAAAATACATCAGCAGACATTTCAATGAAGAGGGTTTTTTTTAATGTAAACTAAACTCATAAAGTAGTCAGTTGCTGACTGCTGGGGATTGAAATAGAAACACAATGAAACATCAGTATATAGTTACCAGAAACATCTAGAAATCTAAAAGTATGATGCAAAAGAAGGAAGCGGCTGTTGGGAGCAAAGGCACAGCAGGCGGGGAATGGTAGAGGATAATGGGGTAAAGATGATTGGGATCCATGTGTACACATAGAAAACAATCAAAGAACAAGAGATGGCAACACCACCAGTGTTGCCAAATGGCTGGCTCCTTCCTCATTGCAGTGGGCATGGGCAATGTTCTAGCTGCTCTGGAAGGCAGTTTGACTGTTTCAAACTACGTGTGAACCAGAAGATTGACCTTCTAAGTATTTATTCCCGAGAAGTGAAAAGTAAAGGTTTTAGAAAACACTGTAGATCGCCTCAAATGTTGTGGGGTCATGCGAGTGCATTGCTTGCACCAAGCCTAGAAGATTGCATCTCTCGGCTGTCTTCCAATCTCCCCGCTTCTACATTCTTTCTTCTATCTTCTGTAAAGACTTCTTGTTTATTTGTTTTGGTTTTTCAAGACAGGGTTTCTCTGTAGCTTTGCAGCCTATCCTGGAATTCTCTCTGTAGACCAGGCTGGGATCTAACTCACAGAGATCTGCCTGTCTTTGCTTCTGAGTACTGGGATTGTGCTGGGATTAAAGACAAGTGCCATCACTGACTGGCTTGCAAAGACTTCTTGAACCTTGGAGAAAGAGGGTGGAATAACAGTTCTGTTCAGGGCTGAGCACTCAACCTCCATTTATTCCCAGCACTGTAATAGTCAAGTCACGTGTTTCTGCATTCATCACTACCATTGTAAAGTAAAACTTCTTTGTTTGGGACCTTGCCAGTTTATCTACTCAACAGAAGTTAAATGCCCCCCCCCCCAAGGTCTAAGGGGCATCAATCATAAGTTTTTAATGGCTATATTTTCAAAAACTTAATTTGTTTTATTTTATTGTTATGAGTGTGCAAGTGCACCATGTGTCTATAGTGCCTACAGAGGCTACAAGAGAGTATTAGATCTGCTTGAACTGTAATATTACAGTGTGTTATGAGCCTTCATGTACTTGCTGGTAGCCAAACTCTGGTCCTCTACAAGAGCAGCAGCAAGTATTCACAACCACTGAACCATTTCTCCAGTTCCAACATGAGTTTTTAAGTGAACTTAGAGTACCAGTTGTAAACTTCTTTTCGTGAAGTGGCCTCAAGTATACACAAAGAGTGCTTGGTTACACCAATAACTATGTCTCTATTGTACTTGTGATCACACTTTGCCTGGAAAGTTAGTATTTGTCTTTGGTTTCTTTGCTATGATAAAACGCTGACCAGAACTTAGGGAAGAAAGGGTTCATTACATCTTATAGATCACAGTCCATCATCAAAAATAATTAGGACAGAAATTCAAGTGGGAAATTGGAGGCAACAACTGAAGCAGAGGTAAGCAACCTGCTTACTACTGGGTTGTTTCTTCTGTATTGATCAGCCTGCTTTTTATTTTATTGATTTTATTGAGCTAAACAGTTTTCTCTGCTAACCTCTCTACCTCTCCCCTCCCCTTCAACCCTTTCCCATGGTCCCCATGCTCCAAATTTACTCAGGAGATCTTGTATTTTACTACTTCCCATGTAGATTAGATCTATGTATGTCTCTCTTAGAGTCTTCATTGCTGTTCAAGTTCTCTAGGATTGTGATTTGTAGGCTGGTTAAAAACCACTTATGAGTGAGTACATGTGATAATTGTGTTTCTGTGTCTGGGTTACCTCACTCAATATGATGTTTTCTAGCTCCATCCATTTGCCTGCAAATTTCAAGATGTCATATTTTTTTTTTTGCTGTGTAGTACTCTATTGTGTAAATGTACCACAGTTTCCCTATCCATTCTTCAGTTGAGAGGGACATTTAGGTTGTTTCCAGGTTCTGGCTATGACAAACAGTGATGCTATGAACATAGTTGAGCACATGTCCTTGTGGCACAGTTGAGCACCCTTTAGGTATATACCCAAAAGTGATATCGCAGGATCTTGAGGAAGGTTGTTTCCTAGTTTTCTGATACATTACCATACAGATTTCCAAAGGGGTTGTAGCTTGCACTCCCACCAGCAATGCAGGAGTGTTCCCTCTACCACACAACCTCTCCAGCATAAGTTGTCATCAGTGTTTTTGATCTTGGCCATTCTTACTTATGTAACATGGAATCTCAGAGTTGTTTTGATTTGCATTTTCCTGGTGACTAAGAATGTTGAGCATTTCCTTAAGTGTCTTTCAGCCATTTTAGATTCCTCTGGTGAAAGTTTTCTGTTTAGGTCTGTATTCCATTTTTTTTTATTAGATTATTTGGTTTTTTTGATGGCCAATTTTTTGAGTTCTTTGTTTATTTTGGAGATCAGACCTCTGTCTGATGTGGGGTTAGTGAATATCTTTTTCCATTCTGTATCAGCCTGCTTTTTTATGCAACTCAACCACCTGCCCAGAGGTGTCACTGTCTACAGTGGACTGCACCTTCCCATATAAATCATTAGCCAATCAACACAATGCCAAAGACTTGTCTATGGGTCAATCTAATGGAGGCAATTCCTCCATTGAGGTTCTCTCTTCTTGGGTGACTCTAATTATGTCAAACTGACAAAAACCAGCCAGCACAGAATAGTCATTCAGAGGATCACAGCTAGGTAAGACTGTCATTGCCTTATAGCCTATTTTTCTGCTTACAGTCCGTAGCAGACTTTCTCAATTATCAGAGCTTGGTAGTAAGCCTTGATATTTATCCTAAAATATAAACTTTCCAAATTTTTCCTTTTTCAATATTATTTGGAGTATTTTAGGCCTTTTCTGTTTTTATATAAATTTGAGAACTCATTTGTCAAAATTAAAGCCAGCATGAAACAAAATATTCTCATGTGTTAAATTCAAGGTGATCAACAACTGTACAATATTGACTCTTCTGTTTCATAGACATAGACTATTTCCTTCCTTATTCAAAGTTTTAAAACATTTTCAGTAATGATTTACAGCTATAAGTGTAAAGGGATATAAGAATATATTCACAAACATAGATGCATATATATGTGCATTCTTGGGTATCTTTGTTGAAACTATTTTATTATTGAAGTATAATACATTGAAATAAATGATAGTAATATATGAACATCTCAATTTTTCTGCACATATACATTCATATAACGATGTAAATATGGTCATAAATATTTTCAGTACTACTTCTGGGTTTTTTGTTTGTTTGTTTTTTGTTTTTCGAGACAGGGTTTCTCTGTAGCTTTGGAGCCTGTCCTGGAACTAGCTCTTGTAGACCAGGCTGTTCTTGAACTCACAAAGATCCTCCTGCCTCTGCCTCCCGAGTGCTGGGACTAAAGGAGTGCGCCACCACCGCCCAGCTCATGCTATTTCTGAATCAATTACTTCCACCCAAAGGGAACATTATTACAGTGTCTACTTTTCAGTAAATGACATCTTTTATGTTTCTTTCTATAATAGTTTATATTCCATGAATATTAATATATGGAACTTGGATAAAATATCCTTGCTAATTTTCATCATCTTTTGAGATTTTGGGAGTAGGAATTTCATATATATACAATCCTGTGTTCTATGAATAATGAAACTATGTTATTTCCTTTCCAATTTTATGTCTTTTTCTTGCTTCATTGCATGGACTAGAAAACCCAGGAGAACTAGGGAAGTTAAGAGAAAGCCTTCAATATCATACTGTCAATTATGATTTTAGACTTATATTTTGTACATCCTTTATCACATTAAGAAAATTCTACCCTGTGACTATTTGCTAAGAACTTCATTATGCATGAGTAGATGTTGATTTTTATCAAAATTTTTTTTTTTTTTTTTGGTTTTCGAGACAGGGTTTCTCTATGGTTTTGGAGCCTATCCTGGAACTAGCTCTTGTAGACCAGGCTGGCCTCGAACTCACAGAGATCCGCCTGCCTCTGCCTCCCGAGTACTGGGATTAAAGGCATGCGCCACCACCACCCGGCTTTTTATCAAATATTTCATTGGCATCTTTTGAAATGATTGAATGCATTTTTAGAAAATTTCATGCATGTCCACAAGGTATAACCTAGCTTCTTCCATACTACACAACATATCCTCAGGTTCATGGTTTTTTTTTTTTTTTTAAGAAAAAAAAAACAACTAAGTCAGATTAGTGTTTCTTATAAGTATCCACTGGGGCATAGGCAGACTAACTGGCTACGCTAGCCCAAAGTAAAGTGATTATTCCTTCCTCAACAGCCATTGACTGCAATGAACTCCTCAGCTAAGGGTGAGGCATCTAATACCACTTCCTTATTCTTGGTGTCTAAATTTTTAACTTTTGATCCCATAGAGGTCTTGTGTTAGAAACCAAAGCTTCTGAAAGTTGATTTGTATAATAGCATGTCATATCCAGAGGCCTCTCCATCCTCTCTTTTGTGTCTTTTCTAGCCATTTCTTCTGAGATTATGTGGTTTTCACCTGCTAGATTTCCTGGTCTTAAGCCAGTCTTGTATTCCTGGAATAAAACCAACTCGATCATGATCTGTTCTTCATTTTATAAATTAATTGCTTTTCTTCATTTTCTTATTGTGCAGGCTATTGTCTCCATACTTTGAGAGATGATCCTTGGAGTTACTTTTTATATGATATCGTGTAAGATTTTAATATTTATCCTTGGATTCTCAAATGGATTTGGAAGTATATTTTCTCTTCATATTTCTGGAAAGTATTTTCATGAAAGTAAAATTTCATTGAAATCTTTTATATGTATAAAAATTTGAAAATAACTTCTCTATGCCATCATGTAGAATTTCTTCTATGAAATTGGTCCATCTAAAACTTGATTGTTTTATAAAACTCGGTGGAAGCCAATACATATCTCTTCAAGTTCTTTGCGCCCATCTTCAAGAAACAGTTGAACTCTATATTAGAAATATCTAGAATTTTGCTTGAAGGGCCATGAATACTGAGTTTGCATGGAGCTATAGGAGACTGTGGAAGATATTAGCACGAAGTAAAGTCATTTTTTTCTGCCCTTAGTGCCCATAGCCTTCTGTTTAAGACAGAATCCTGGGGAATAAAACCTCAGTATATAGGACCTTGCAAAGTTTTGCAGAATTCTTTTCTTTCAAACCCTTTGCCATGTGAGCCATTGCTTAGCTCTGCTGGCTCCTCTTCCTGGCTGAATATGGCAGAGCACAGAGACAGCCCTATGGGAATGAGAGGGGATTTGTGAGAAGCTAATTTTTCAGTTCCTTTACATAAAGGGGACAATCATCTCTTAAACTCTCCACACAAACTGAACAGGCTATGTAGATAAGCTTCTTAATCCATCTGGACACCCCTTCCTGACACTTCAGAGGTATCTATACTTTTAGGTACTTCTAGCCATTTCAGCAGCCTAGAGTCTAATTATACATCTCTTCCTTGTGCATAGGGATAGACCAAGGAGAGAAATTTGCAAAATAACAATATCTCTAAGCCCCATCCCCCTTCTGTGCAAGCCTTTCTCTCGGTGTCTGGTAGCATAGCAACCGATGAAGCCTCATGGTCTGTAGTTGCTCTAGACTGCATATTCCTTCCCTTGTTCTCTGCATCTACATTTGTGGTATTTTCTCAGGTGTATTCTAGTGTGACGGTACCAGTTTTTCTCCTGGTGCTTGTTGGCCACAAGTTGCTGATGCTTGTGTGAGAGAAGTAGTTTCTTCATTCATGGATCTGAATTTGATTCATTCACTTCAGTCCAAGACACTGTAAGGATCCAGAAGGTCAGATTGTAGATCACAGGATACTTAAGAGGCTGGGCTAGATGGCCGTTGTTGGAAAGGGCTATAGAATGGAGAGAGGGAACATTGCAGGAAACAGGGCCATCAGTTTTGTCAGGTATTTGATATTCACCAAGACCAAGTCAGATAAGATCCATTGCCCCAGTTGAAGATGGGAAGATGAAGAACTCAAGCCTCAAGGGAATGATGTAACTTCCCCAAAGTGACACAGCTAAACAATAGGAAGCCAACCTCTCTTTGACCCAAATGCTCATTGACTGTTTTAATCCCCCACACTGTTCTTTGAATTGCAAAGATATTGCACATAGGGCATTGGATATAGCTTGGAAGAACTATCACAGAGCATTGGAATACTGGGAAAGGAAAGTGGCTAGATACCAGCTAACATTAACCACATATGCACCATAGAGGCCAAGGAAATCTGTGTAGGAACCCAGGACTCTTGAAGCTTCACCTTGTATTGGTTCCATTTCCTTTGCTTCTTGTATGCATTCAGTGGCCATGTGTTGTCTCCTTTTAGTTTCCTGAACCTGTAACTTATTCCTCTCACCCAGCCTGTCCAACCCCATCATATTCCTCAGACCTCTCCAGCATCTCTCCTGTCCATACCTGACAGCAGATGCTGACTTCCTTACTAGATTCCCAAGTCTAATTTCCTTCCTCAGGCCTGTTCTCTACCCAACATTCAGAAGGGTTATACAAAGGAATTGATATCTGAGTCATAGCAGGGCTTACAGAGTCTTGGTATGATGAGTACTTGGTCTGGTACCCATTGACCTCTCTGCTCCTCTTTATGCTGCCTTCCCATGTCACCTGGATTTCTACAGGACCTACAGCTCAAGAGTAGCCTAGACTTGGCTCAGAGGAATCTACCCCATCCTCATCACTGTTTTAAGACTTTAGTCTCAGCTTTCAAAAATGTGCATCATGGTTTGATGTCACCAAGAAACCCTTTATGAGCTCCTCCATCTGATTTTGATATATTTTCTAGTATTAATATCCTGTACATACTATAAGAAGAGGCCATGAACTTTGTACCCTAAACCACATAGGTTTCTTATCTGATAGTACCAAAGATCAGATGTCTACAACAACTAACTATACTGGGCTCATTTGACTCATAGGAATACTTATTCCATGGCCTTTCCCAGTTTCTAGGACTATCTAATAAGGTATCTTTATCCATCTTCTAAGCCACAGAAAAATATCTTTCTTTCATCTTCCTTGTTCACTGAAAATTACTATAGGTTATTGATGTGGGATTCCCCTCTAATTGCTGTGAATACCATTGGTTAATTAAGAAACTGTCCTGGGCCTACACAGGAAATAGAGGTAGGTGGGGAGAAATAAAAGGAATCCTGGGAGAAGGAAGGCAGAGTCAGAGAGAAGTCATGGAGCCGCTGCTGGAGACAGACGTGTTGAAACTTTGCTGGTAGGCCACTACCTTGTGGTGATGCACAGATTAATGAAGATGGGTTAAATTAAGATGTAAGAGTTAGCCAATAAGAAGCTAGAGCTAATGGGCCAAGCAGTGATTTAAATAATATAGTATCTGCGTGATTATTTCGGGGCTAAGTGGTCTGGAACCAACAAGCGGCTCTCTCCAACAGGTTATTATGCTGAGCCCACCTGCGTAATCCAGGCACTAGACCCAATGGCTGTGTCTCCATCACATCTGCAGAGTCCCTTTGGTTCTAAAAGTTTGAGAACACAGCTTGGACATTGTTTTCAGGCTGTTTTTCCTGATTTATCACATTCCTGTATTAGCCAGTATAACTTTGGACCTACCATATCAGTTGTGTAATTCCAATTTCATCCCACTACATTTAAATTTGTTTCTCTAGTCTCAGGTTCCTCCACAGTAGAGATAGTACTTTACGTTCATCTATTGTCTTGGAAACAAAGAGACTCAGTCTTCAGTAGTTGTTTGTTGAACTAGAGTTTTTCTGCTCAGGTCTTATCTTTGTCTTGGGCTGTGGCCTTCCAGAGGGTTAGAACAACAAGCAGTTAAAATCACAAATTCTAGACCTACATTATAGGAGAGAAACAACTCCTGTTAAGTTACCCATTAGCTTCTGCAAGCGAACCATAGTGTGTACATATACACAAATACACACACATGAAATATAAATGGATAGATGTTGAAATAGGAGTGGTGGCAGGGCTCCGTCCCCAGCACCCAGCCGCCCGCATGGCTAGCTTATGCCCGAAATAATTACACGGAAACTGTATTCTTTCAAACACTGCCTGGCCCGGCTAGTTCCAGCTTCTTATTGGCTAGCTCTTAAATATTGTTCTAACCCATTTCTAATATTCTGTGTAGCCCACGAGCTGGCTTACCAGGGAGGATCTTAACCTGCATCTGTCTGGTGTGGGAGCATCATGGCGACTCTTTCACTAAGCTTCTTTCTCCCAGAATTCTCCTCTGTTTTCTCCACCCACCTAAGGGTGGGCCTTATCAAGGGGCCTAGGCAGTTTCTTTATTAATAAGAAATCACTCCCACATAAGATAGATAGATAGATAGATAGATAGATAGATAGATAGATAGATAGATGATAAAATGTAAGAATGTAATAAAAACACAAATTCTAGAGCAGGACAGTCTGGGTATCCTGACTACCATGTACTAAATTACTTATCTTCTGTGTCTTGGTTTCTTGATGTGGAAAACGAAGATGACTATAAATTCCAGCTTGGTTATGTAGGGTGAACCAACCCTCAGCCCACACAAAGTATTTCAGCGAAGAGCTTTCGTTGGTGGAGGGATTCTACATAAAAGATGGAGGGCTGACAGAGCACATGTGAGAGGCTGTAGCAGCCACAAATGACGGGAAGCACCTACTGCATCTAGGTCTTAGCCAGCCAATGGGAACAAGTCTAAGTCTGGAAAAGGAACCCTGGAGGGCCAGTTGCTGAGACCTCCGAAGGTTGGGTTCATCAGCACTAAGGGCATGACCTGAATTCTAATGTTGTTTCCAGTGAGAGGTTATGCTATGGTTAACCGCACTGAAGACCAGAAAACATGAAAGCTCAGAAATTAGCTGCCTCTTGCTGCACTGGCAATGAGACCAGAAGGGAACATATCAGTCCTTTGTTTAGCTCTCTCTAGAGCACTGGTTCTCAACCTCCCCAATGCTGCCCCTCTCCCCCCTTTACTACAGCTCCTCATGTTGTGCTGACCCCAAACCATAAAATTATTTTGTTGCTCCTTCAGAACTGTAATTTTGCTGTGGTTATAAATCATAATGTGAATGTCTGATATGCAGGCTATCTGCTATGTGACTTCTGTGGGGGTCACACCCCAAAGGTTGAGAAACACTGCTCTAGAGTCTCCTATTACTGGGCACCTGAAATATAACTTGAGGGTTCTATCCCAGACTCCCAGAGGTGGTCATTACAAAGTGAGCTTAAAGCCAGAAGAGCAGAGATAAGTGGCTGGCACATTCCTTTCATTTTCTCATCTTTAAAGTGCACCTAGAATAATATTTACATTATAGTATGGTACAGAGAGTGAATGGGTTCATATAAGTAGGCCCAGTACTAAAAGCTTATGCATGACAAAAAGAGATTAGTTGCTCTTGCCCTGTAGCATATGATGTCTCTAATGGTCACATGGGTATATCTGGAACTCAGAGATCCAAACTCTCTAAGATGTGAGTTCCTCTTACTCATTTCTCTAGAGCAATGCTGCTGGGAAAAAGTGGGACAGAAGGACGAAAGACTGCCTGCGAGATGACCTTTGCTGCTTTGAGACAAGGCGCCTCTGCAGAGCAGCCTCTGATTGCAAAGCTTGACAATCCTAGGTCTCTCAGGTCCTCCTCCAAGGGAGACAGACCCTTGATTCATGCTTCCTGAAGACTCCTGATTAGCAAGTAAGTTTTAAAAAGGCTCTTCTTGCATAATTATTCTGCTCTTAATTTTGGGAAATGGCCCAGCCAAGAGTAATCTTGAAAATTATGAGGCACTGAGGGACAAAGAGGAGCCAGGGGCAGACAGAGTATTGCAGATCATAAAAATCTCATCTGGTGCTAAACTGTTGCTGAATTATGCAATTTCGAAATGACTTCATAGGTTTCTCTATGATGTGTTAAGTAGACTGAGGCTGGGCTCCTGAATGTTTTTACTTGTGGAAATGTTTATTAGAAAACACACTGACGTTGCTGTTGTTGATTCTCTATCCAGATGTGTGCAGGAAAATGTGTTGGGATCTTTCTGTGCTCCAGAGTTAGAGAACTGGGGACTCTGTACTGCCTAGCACACCAATAGCTGGGTAGAAGTGTGGTGACAGACACATGACATATACCTTTGTGCTGGAAGTGCCCAGTGGTTAATTTTATCCTATTGGCAATTCCTGTAAAGAAAGGGATATTATTAACCTGTTTTATAAATTACGAATTTTAATGTTTAACTCTTTGTGTTTTTTTTTTTCATTGTTGTTTGGGGTTTTTGTTTTTGATTTTTTTTTTTTTGACTAGATCTCACTTTGCCCAGACTGGCCTCAAACTTGCCAACTAGCCAACGATGACCTTGAACCTCTGATCTTCCACCTTCCGTGTTCTGGGTTGGAGGCATGTGCCACCACCCTTCTTTCATATGGTACTGGGATTGGACCCGGGTATTTGTGTTTGCTATACCAGTACTCTACCCGCTGAGCTGTACCCTTAGCCCAAATGGGGAATTTGAGATATAGATATTAAATAACATGTCAAGGCTTTCATAATAATTTAAATTGGACTTTTCCCCAAACAGACTCTGAAACACATTTGCAAGTAGTTTGCCTAAGAGTTAAAGGGCATACTAGTGGGGATGGGGAGATGAGGCAGAGAAGGAAGGGGCTCCCTCAAGGATGATTCAGGATTTTGTAACCCTGCCTCATATCTGATGATCAGCGCCACTAGGAGTCACCTGAGAGGTAGGAAATTACCATACTGTCTTTTCAAGAGGGAGCAAATTAGGGTATTTCCTTAGGGACTTTCATCCTTCCTTGGGGTGAGGGTTTTCCCTGAGTGTAGTATCTAGTCTTGGCAGAGCCAGACTGCCTTGCCATGGTTTCCTTACTGCTCGGTGACAGCAACATTAGCAGAGAGCGAGCCCAGGTGCTGGAGGGAGGGCGTTTCTAGAGCGTGGAGGTGCTAACCACTAAGGAGTTGGGCTGGGGGCTTCCAGTGACTACTGCATATGGCTATAAACAGCGGAACTGGGAGTCAAAGATATTCAGTTCAGATTCCAGCTTAAGCAACCAAAATAAGAGATATTAAAACTCAACCTTAAAGTTTGGTTTATGCAATGCCCCACTCTAAGACTCATATGTAGATCACATGTCCCCAAACTGCCGACACTAATTGGAGACATAATCCTTGCTGCCTGTAGGTGGGACACTTAGCAGTCAGAAGTGGGCTGTGCAAATGAAACAAAGTCTTTCTCCCCCATGTTTTTCTTGATCATGTGACCCGCCCAGCAGGTCCTAAGTTATTCCAGGGTCTTGAAGAGGCACTCTCTGAAAGACATGGGGGAGAGAGAAACGGACACCAAGCAGTATTCCTTGTCAAGGCATCCCCTCTATTGAAGCGAGTATGAAACTTATATACTCCTGAGTGAGGAGCTCGGGGCAGGAGGAACTGAGGAAGGGGGAAGGGAAGGAGGGGCTCGGTAGCTAGGCAGCTAAGTGGGGCAGTTTGGCAGCTAAGCAGGTCAGTTGCAAGGTCAGTGGCTAGAACACCTGCTGTTAGTGATAAGCAGCAAGCCTTGAGGACACTCTGTGGTGCTTTCCAGAGCTCCAGTCTCCACGATCAGCACGTAATGTTTTGACTAACTTTAAGTTTTCTGTCTCATGATTTTTACTTCAAGGCCCTGTGAGATGTGAGAAAGGGGAAGCCTGAAATGGCTCCTGACAATCATGGTGTTTTATCACAGCAATAGAAACCCCTAACTATGGACATTATATAGACCATTAATCTAGTACGAACTAAGTTTCCATATGAAGAAGGAAATTTGGGTACAAATTCCAGCCACATAAGAACACATATGAAGACAGGGTAGAGGGTGATGAAGTACATGCACAAACCACAGAAGCCCAAGGACTGTTGACTTAACCCAAGAGGCTTAGCAAGGTAAGCAACGAGCCTTCCGAGAGCCGCTCAAGGGAAAGTGGTCCTACTGACAGTTCGACATCAGACGTCTCACTTTTAGAACTGCAGGACGATAAACGACTCTTGCTTTCAGCTGTCTACATTGGGGCATATTGTTTCAGAAGTCCTAGGAGAGTAATATTCCCTGTCTCAGGATAAGTGCTGTTAGCAGTGGGAGCTGCACTGCTGGGGAAGGGGGAGAGGTAGTGATGCCTCTGTATACAGGGAGATTGACTAATTAATGCCATGTACTTCTGTGCCTTTGCCTACCCCTGGTATAGTTCATGTCCAGAGCTCCTGTGAGATTAGTTTTGCAATCGAAATCACATCCTCATTTAGAGCCATTGCTTCCCCTCTCCTGCCTCCTGAGAATTCATCTCTAATTTCTTGCCTCTGCAGAAGGCTTGTCTCTGGCTCTGCCTCTTGCATCCCATGCTAAGAGACCAGAAAGCAGACAGAACAAAGTAAAAGGATGGGAGTCTCCAGGAGGGCACTCCACAGGAGAGCTCAGTTTTCAAGGACAAGAAAAAGTGAGTTAGCTGGAGAAGGGAAAGAGGAATCTAGCAGAGACAGGAGCACAAGCCAAGATGCCCCCTGCTATTTCTGTATCAACAGTGTGTGAAGTTGAGGTGGTGCAGGTAGCATAATGAACCTAGTGGGCTGGAGAGAATGATCCTCCTAGAGGCCAGTGTGTGCTGTCTCAGTGTAAAGACTCTAGAGAGGCTGGAGAGATGGCTCAGAGGTTAAGAGCGAGCACTGCCCTTGCACAGAACCCAATTTCAGTTCTCCGTACTCACATCAGGTAGCTTACAACTATCTGCTCCAGGGGGATTGATTGCTTCTGAACTCCATGTGCACCTGCACTCACATGCACGTGGGCACACACATAGGCCCGTGCACTTGTTTCATGCGCATGCATGCACACATACAATTAATTAAAATAAATCATTTTAAAACTCTACCATTTGTATGGTCAATAGAAAATTATGCTTCTTATCCCTGGAACTCTTCAAGCTGCCTGTCAGGCACATATTGGGGCCCTCAGTTTCCAGAAGGTGAAACGTGGAGACTTCCTATATACCTTCTGCATCCACAGCTCCATAACTGTTGGCTCCTGTTAACATGGCATGGGCTAGTTCTGGATCTGCCTTCTCTTCCTCACCACCTTCTGTACCTTGGGCAGGATTGTTTTCTCTCTTCACACAGTGAGGATCTGATAAACTTGTCTTTGGTTTTCCTTGGACTGAATCCCAGCTCCTTCTGGTAATCAGGATCAGCTAATCTTCTTAAGCTGTAGGTTTTGTTGGCTGGTTTGTTTGTTTCACTTTAAAGTAGGAATGATGATACCAGCTGCCTGAAAGAATTGTGTGCCCCTAGCATGGAGCTGGATGCATGGAAATTCCTTCGTGAACACACCCACCGGGTCTCCTTCACTGCTTACCTGGAAGAGCATTTGTATAGTGCTCAAAAGCGGCGGCTCAGTACTCGGGAAAGAGCGTAGACTTTGAGAAGAGAAGACGCAGGACTCAATTCTGGTTAATGCCCGTGTGATGTGAGGAGACGACATTTTAGGAAACACAGAGCCTTGGGTCCCTATGAGAATATTTTTGTTTCATTGCATGGATCACTGTAGGAAGAAATTTTACCTTTTAGTTTTTTTTTTTTTTTTTTTAATTTTAAGACCATTTGAAATTCAAGTCTCATCACCGTGGAGGCCTTTGGATGGTATCAGGAGTAGCCATATCTCCCACTGCTACTGTGATGTTGATGGGAAACCAGCAAGACAAACGATTCACCTGTGCTTCTTGATCTCTGGTACCTAGATGTCTGGATGCCAGGGAATGGATCACAGAAAAGGACACGCTGCATGAGAAACCATGAAATAATAGAAAACTGGGCTTATTTAAATTTGCATCTTCACAAGAACTAGCCAGTGCATGTTTATTAGAAAACATCTGTCTGAGAGACAGGGGTGGGCATGGTGTGGGAAAGTCCCTACTTCCTTAAAGTTGTATAAAGGAGACATTGAGCATCAACATTTTGTATAGTATCTAGTATCTATACAAAAGATATATATCTATTGTATAGTGTTAGTATCTAGGCATTTAGTTTTTTTTTTTTGTTTTGTTTTCTTGAAACATTGTCTCACTTCTGTTGCCAAATGTGACTTAGAACTCAACCATGCAGCCTAGTTTAGCCTCACCCTTGCAGAAATTCCTGGGCCAATGGCATCTCAGTACTGCTGGGACTGAAAGCTTATACTCAAGACTGGCTGGCTAGCTGGTGTTTTAATAGACTTAAGTGGGTGGAACTTTGTTTTCTTCTTTGAATTAGTTAAAGTAGAATTTTAAACCCACAGATATCAGTCTGAGAGAGACTTTTCCGAAAGCATTTGTGGTGTCTCATGAAAGGGTTAACCTTTTATCACAGAATGGCTTGTTACTAGCATTAGCTAGACATGCCTGAAAGGAGCCCCCCTCCCACAGTGTGGGCTCCCTTCAGTCTAGTTTGTCTTAAAGCAGCTTTCTTTCTGCTTAAACATAATTCTTTAAGAATTTTATACAGTGTAATTTTTAAAAAATAATTACAAAGGTTACATGGAAGCTTGGGGTAGGGGCTGCAACCTGTGACCTTGTTGGTTCCAGGAGGCTATGCCACCACCAGAGCCACTAAGCAGTGTATTTTGATCCTCTGTCCTAGCTCCTCCAAGGCCCACCTTCACCTTCCCACCCCACAATTTCATGTTGTCTTCTCCTCTCCCTTTTAAAAAATAACCCACCAACTCCAGTGGATCCTACCCATGTGCTCATGGGTCTGGGGTCATCCACTGGAATAGGGTTGACCTACAGGAAACACACCCATAAAGAAAACTGACTCTGTTGTCCCCAGAAGCCTCAACTGTCCCTAGCTCCTCAGTTAGGGTTGTGGACTGGTGAAGGCTCTGTTCTTGTTAGTTCACGAGCCCTACAATTCTGCCTTGTGCAGTAGACACTGTCTGCCTCTGGTCCTCTCTTACCCTGCTTCTCTTCTGTGATGGTCCCTGAGCCTTATGGAGGGAATGTGGGGTTGATCTTCTTTTCTTGACTCTCACCTCAGAGAGAAAGGTCTTGTAGCAGCTAGCGCTCCTGTGGGGACTGGTTGTTGGCATTTTCAAACTCCACATCTTAGAAACTATGGTACCGATCATGCCAAGGTGCGCTGCTGCTAACTGTCAAGTCCCTTTTCTCCGAGGAACACCAGTGGGTGGTGTTTTTCCTATATATGTGAGTTCTGTTCTATTGGATGTGCAAAAAGAACCTCTTCGCTGGCTGTGAAATTCTTGGCACGTTTCGGAGGAGTACTCCTCTTCTCTCTCTGTGGTGATGTTATCCTTCCATTAGTGCTCGGGAGTGAAGCCTCTTAGGCAGGTACTTCAGTCCCAGTCTTGGTTCTTTGAATGACTAATTATTTGACATTCATCTTGATATCTCTTCTTTTTAGAAAAAATTTAAAAAGTTGATCTTCACAGCTGTTACCCATAGGATTTCTGTGATCATAAAACCAATTAGCATTTTAACATCCTAAGTGCACTGACAGGTGTCCACAGATGTCCAGTCTGTGAGCCCACTCTGCTGTCACTTGGGTTATAATTATTATTAGTATTATCATTTCCATCCTCCCCATATCCCAGGGTTTCAGATTGAAAGGATGCAGTGTGAGGCTGGCGTGTTCTTTAAAAGAAAAAGTCTTTCTATTCGTTTTGGTGGATAGCTGTATGTTTTCTAGATATTGGGGATTTTTCTCTAGTCATATATCTCAAAGATACTCCTAGGTGAGCCGAAACTCGAGCCTTCTGATTAGCTTGGTCTGGATCTCCCTGTGTTCTTCACATTTCACAGTCTGAAAACTCGAGACTTTGTTTGAGAGTTTTCATCATCTGTGTTTTAAGAACCATTCTGTCCCAGGGTTTTAGTTTTCCTCCGTTCCTCTGCAAACCCTTCTGCTCCTTAGACATCCACACCACCTTCTCTCCAACATTCCTCCTGATGCCCGCATCTCTTTGCCCCTACACTAACCTTTTCTTTTAAAAAGATTTATTAAATTCTTCTCTGCCCACTTAAATAAGTTCTCAAATATATAAATCTTCCTTTTTTAAAACTTGCAGACAGGTTTTCACTGTTATTCACACTAGTCTGGAACCCGCCATCCTCCTGCCTCAGCCTTAAATATTGGTACTGATATATAAGTGTGCTTTGCCACATCCAGCTAAGATGTCAAATACTTATTCAACTTTGACTCTGTGATAGTTAGATTGGTTCAAGAGATGCTCAGGGCACTAGTAAGGGACATGTCTTGGTGCACCTGTGAGGGTGTTTCCCCATAGCCAGGAAGGTTTCACTACACAGGGGGACCTGCTCTGAATGTGAGAGACACTGGCCATATTGGCTGGGGACTCATATGGAAAAACAGAAGTAAAAGATAGCCAGTGATATTTCTCTCTTCCTCCCCCTTCTATTCCTCCAGTCCCTCTTTCCCTCCATCCCTGTTATTGTGATATAAGTACCTCTGCTCCCCATGCCCTCCCCACCATGATGGAGAGAAACATACATACTAAATCTCCCACTTAGGTTGTTTTGCTTAGAGTTTTGTCTTGCTGTCAGAAGTTCAAGATGAGGGACGAAGGATAATTGCAGGAGCACCCATTAGTATATTATTTGTTGTGGTTCATCTGACTGCACTCAGGGACTATCTGGCCCCCAACCAGGCTGAGGATGAGAAAACAGCCCCCCCCCCCGGTGACTCGAAAGGCAGGGCAGACTCAGTGAATGCATAGGCAATCCTTGTGGTGCTAGCTAGAGAATTTAAATATTTCGGCAACTTATGTCATAAAGCAGTTTTCCAATCTCGAGGTGAGAAAATCAAACCCCACAAAGCTCAGGTAGACTATTTAGGGTCACACATTTGAGAAGTGATGAACAAGAGGCAAAGAAGACTTGAACTCTGGCTGCAGGGCCCCTTCATCTCTTGATCCTTGACCCACTATTTTGTGCATCAGTCTTGCCTAAGCATCAGTAATCTCTCAGTTACTACAGTGACTTTGAGCATCTTTGCAGATACCTCAGTGGTCCACATAACACAAGAAGTTTTAAGGCAGATTTGAAAAGCAGAGCGGTACATAACTTAGTTAAGAGTAAAAAGAGAACAGCCCAACTGACATGGATGGCATTTGTAAAAGCGTGGGAGTGATGGTCATATATCCTTTGTGCTTGTCCCCCTGTGCACATATGTTTACATGTTGTTAGACCTCTCGAGACCACATGACCAGTAAATCAAAATAAATGCCAGCTCTGATAGAGTAAAGAAGGAAGTAGCATGTTCCGGAGGCCACACTATCCCTACCTGAACCGTATTAAGGTTCCCCGAACACCTTAATGACCTCCAGTTTTCCTCAGAACATTTGATTTTTGTCCGAAGCAGACAATACATACACACACCAATCTGTCTTCAGCTATTTGAAGCACTTTTGCTCTCCGTAGGAATTTCTGGGAGTCAAACTGTTACAAGTGCTCACAGCAGGGAAAAGAAAGACAGAATTGGTCTGAAGATTGCTGCCTGAGGATGAGGCTGAATTACATTAAGGGGTCACTCCACCATCTATACATCGAAGGAGAGCTTTGGCATCTCGAGGGCAGCTGTAGCCCAGGGTTTGAGGGGAGCTCACAACATCTTTCTCCTCAGTAGGCTTTGATATCCAGCCAGAGGGGGCCAATGCCATTTTCTAAGGCAGGCTATAGCTCCCTAACAGCTGCCTTTTCTCCCTCTTGATTTGGTTCCAAACTTTGTGGGCCGAGAGGCCATCAGGTGTCAATTACAGGTCTTTGCATAGTGGATGCTGGGGGTCGGGGAGGGGTTGCTTGTGTTATACGTGGGAAAGCTCCTGGTTGGGAGCTAACAGTATCTGAGCAACTGAGCACTAGGGGATATACTGGAGAGTCAAGATCAGAAAAAAAGGATTCAATTTCTTGGAGAGAAATGGCACAGGATTGAAGGTTTACCTCCTTTTAAACATATATTTTTATTAGTAATTGTGTGTGTGTGTGTGTGTGTGTGTGTGTGCCTGTGTGTGGTTCTGCTCACATGAGCACAGGTGTCTTCAGAAGTCAGAGTTGCCAGATCCCATGGAGCTGAGGTTACAGGTGACTGTGAGCCACCTGATGGGGGTGCTAGTTATCAGATTCAGGTTCTCTGAAAGAGTATCTGCTCTCAAATGCCTTCTTTCTTCTTATAAACTTTGTAGGATTCATTCTAAATAAATTTAGAAACCTGTATCTCTGTGAACAGTCTTTCTCATTGACTGACCAGAGATCAGTAATGCTTTGGTTTTTATGATTTATAAATGTGTGTGTGTGTGCTTGCGTGTGCGTGTGTGTGTGTACGTGTGTGTGTGTGTGTGTGTGTGTGTGCATGCGTTCATGCATGTGGAAGTCAGAGGACAACTTGAAGTGTTTGTTTGCCCCTCCACCTTGTTGAGACAGGGTCTCTTTTGCTGTTGTGATGCTGAGCTGCATCCTCTGACTCAGCTGGTCCGAGAGCTTTCACACGGTCCTCCTGTGTCTGTCTCCCATGCCGCTACAGGAGTTCAGGGATTACTGCACCGAGACATGGTGCTTTGCTTTTTAACATGAATTCTGTAGATCGGACCCAAGTCACCAGGCCTGTGCTCAAGAACTTTGACTGGCTGAATCATCTCATCAGCCTAGTTTCTCATACAACTTCAAGACTCAGTCTCCACAACCAAACATGTCTGCATTTTAAGGTCCGTTTTGATGGGTGTCACTGTACTGGTTCGTGTTCTGTCAGCTCGACACAAGCTGCGGTCTTTCTTCTCAGAAGAGGGGATCTCAATTGAGAAAACGCCTCCGTAAGATTGGTCTGTGGCCAAGTCTCTGAGGCATTTACTTAATTGATGATTGATGTGGGAGGGCCCAGCCCACTGTAGGTGGTGCCAATCACTGTTCAGGTGGTTCTGGGATCTATGAGAGGAACAAGTTGAGTGAGTCACGGGGAACAAGCCAGGAAGCAGCTTCCCACCATGGTTCCTGCCTTGAGGTTTTGCTTTGATGCCCTCAATGCTGGTCTGTAGCTTTCCAGGTGAAATGAATCCCATCCTCCCTGAGTTTCTTTCAGTTGTGGTCTTTATACCAGCAATAGAAGGAAATCTAGGAAGTTCTATAACCATATTAAAGGTATAGAAAATTTACAAACTCCACTAGTTTTCCTCATGACCACTTCCAGGTAGCCAGTCCACTAGAGAAAATAATGTTCTTGTTTCTATTATTTAAATGAATAAACCTGTAGAACACGCCAGCATCTCAGGAATGTTTGTATTCCCGAGTGAATGAATAAATCTTCACAATATATGGATTTAGTTGTTGATCCGACTGGCCTTGGATGATTTCTGCCCACACAATACAGACTTAGGGGACCCCTGTAAATGTCTGAACCCAATAGTACTCTCCCCTCAGCTTCCCCTGGAAGATATTTACTGGTCAATAGGCCTCTTCACAGGCTGTTCCCTGCAATATGACCCACGTCCCGGTTTGTCATTGCTGTTTTTCTCAGCTATGATACCCTCTAATTCCGTGGCACAGTTCCTGTACTTACCTTCACCACTGGATTTAAGGAACAGACTGCCTCAACTTCCAGTGAGATGCACGGTTTTGTAAAAGATGAGATTTCCCTCCCTGAGAACTTCTGCCAAGTTGTTCATCTCAAGACCCCAGTGATGTTGCTGATGCAAAAAAAAAAAAAAAAAAAAAAAAAGATGGATTTAAAAACCTTTTTCTTTTCTAAAGACAGGGTCTCATGTGTCCCAAACTAGTCTAGAACTCATTATGTCTCCAAAGAGAACCTTACACTTCTGACCCTCTTGCTTCTACCTCTCTAGTCCTGGGCTAAGGTGTGGGGTACTATATCCAGTGTATATAACATTAGGAACTGTGCTAGATGAACATGTAACAACTGAGCTACATCTCTAGTCCTGGAAATAAGCATTTGTAGAAGGTTCCTATATGGCCTCTGTGCTTTATATATGAACGTGTTGGGTGCACCATTTTCATGGGTCTGAGGCATTTATGCACCAGCACTCTATGAAAACCTTCGCATGCTTATTTCCCCCCAAAGGTAGGGAGCCTGGGAAACTGGAAATGCTGAATTGTAATCCCTTTTATGGTTATGTTCCCACCCTCTGTCCCTGCAGCAAAGGGTAGTCTAGAGTCTCGAAGAAGTGTAATATAAGGGCATGTAGGTTCAGTAGATTCTCTGATATTTTTTCTATTGTCAATGCATAGACTTATACATGGGCTTCAGAGGTTTTATTATTTACTTATGTTGTTGTTGTAGCAACATACCTGACAGAATAACTGAACGGAGGGAAGGTGTATGGGGGTTTAGTTTAGGGCTACAGTCCATCAGAACAGGAAAGACGTGGTGAAACGGCAGGGGGCAGCTGGCCACATTACATCTGTCCCCAGGAAGCAGAGGCAGAGAAATTCTGGTGCTTAACTGTACTCTCCCCTCTGTCCTTTTTACTAAGCCCCAGGACTTCATCCCATGGTACAATGATACTCATGTTCAGGGTAGGTCTTCCTCAGCGAAACCTCACTGGAAGCCGCACGACACATGCACCCTGAGGTATGTCTCATCCCCTGTATGATTTTAGACCTAGTTGTGTAGCCAGGGAAGATTAACTACAACAGAAGAATTCACATGAATTTCTGAAGCGAGGCACAGAACTCTGGGCAATGCACTTTTGTACATTTCCCAGAAGAATACCCAGAGTTTCTTATCAGAATTTTAGGGTCTCTGTGTTACTCAAAGTCAGACACTCCTGCTATACACATTCTTTAATGACACTTGCAGTTAATGCCATAAACATCTAAAGTATAAAATGAGAAAGGAAGGGACAGGAACCTGGCCTTGAGTTCTAGTGCTCTACTCACCCCATTTATATAGTGCCCTCTGGGACTCACTATTCGTCTAGATGTCTTGAGGTCTTAGGATGGCCATCATCTAAGATGGTCTTATTGGGGAGTTCATCTCAGATACAGAAGAGAATCCATGGTAAGAATTAATGAAAATGTTTCTATTAATTTTAAAATGATATAGTGTTTGTTAATAAGAAAGTCCTGTCCTCATCCCCTCTTCCTTCTCTTTTTAAGGCTGTTCTGCATGAAAAGAGGAAAAAAAAAACAAAATATAAAAGCTAAAAGCAATAATCTTATGTCTTCATGATTCTTAAAACAGGAAACACTATGATGAGCTTACATGTTCTATTTTGAGAAGACAGACAGACAGACAGACAGACAGACAAAGAGAGAGAGAGAGCCACAACACCTAGACTGCACATGAACTTGTGAACCTGCAAGCCATTTGAGATGGGTACATTTATATACTCGAGAAGGTGTTTGTTATTGCACTTGTAGCTACCATTAGAAATACATGAAAAGAGAGTAAATGTTTGGAAAGATTAATACTGTATTTTCTTTCTGGTGGTCAGAAATTGAAAACTGCTAATGCCTGAAATAGGAGAGCAGTAAACCATGGGCGAAAGTCGATGGAAGAGCTGAGTGCAGCCACTGCTCAGCTCCCACAGCACTGGAGTGGGCTGCTCTTGGTCCCGTCCAGAGCCGCTCTGTGAATAATTATATTAAGGAATTAGGCAGAGTCATCATGGAGCTACAAAATACCACCCTTGAGGCCTTGCTGGAGACTGATGGAAGCTCCCGAGAGTTGATAATGGCCGTCAGAGGCTCCATATATTTAAAATGCACAAAGGACGAGTCCAGAAATTATCAGCCTGCCAACTTAACTTCTCTACCTGGAACAAATTATCCCAAAATCAATTTGCAAACACCTTGGAGATAACAAGGTCCTGAGTAATAACCTCCATGGCTTTGTAAAGAAAGCACCTAGCTTGACTAATCTGCTTAATTCCCTTCTCCGACCAAACGGCGAGCTGTAATAGAGGCAATCTGAAGTTGTCCCTCAAGATGTGTGCTTCGAGTCACGCTGAGAGGATATTGTCCACCCCTAGTTTATAGCAAATTATTCTCCTTTTGGAGAATCCTTAATGCCAGGCCATTAATTAAAAGAAAAACACAGAATAAGTCTTTATCCCAAAGTATCCACCTGAGTTCCAAACTAACATCACCCACGCTTTGCTCATTTGAGCAGTCCAGAGACTCCCCCCAATAAGGAGCTCTTTAATAAATCGCATTTGGCTTCTCACCCCCATCACCTCTATATTCGACTTTAGGATTCAAGAACTTGTTCATTCTCCTGGACAGATAACCCATTCCTGCCTTTTGGTCATTAAACAATACCAGACTCAGACAAGGAGGCCTGAGATCATTTGCATAGAGATGTCTGTGCCAGAATTATTTACCATGGCTAAGCCTAGAACAGCCCATATACTCAACCGTGGGAGCACACTTAGGATCATAATTTTATAGTCTAGTCAGAACCTAGAAAAGACAGTAACTCCTCTTTCCTTGTAGCATGTAACTGGATCTTCTAGGGTGCTTAAAGTGAAGGAAACAAAACCATGTACCACTAGCCTGTGTGTCGTTGAGACTACAGGACAATGTGAGACGTGAATAAGAACTGCATTAGAATGTGCAGAACTGGCTGGTAAGAGAGACATGCTTTCTTTTCCTTACTTTTTGTGGTGGTTGTTGTTCCCACGTCTGTGTTTTTCACAAATAAAAATAATGAACACACCATGCTTCTTTAAAAACAAAACAAACAAAATGTGAGGGATGTTGGAGCGATTTCAGTGGTTAAGATGGCTTGGTGGTTAATAGCACTGATTGCTCTTCCAAAGGACCAAGGTTCGATTCCCAGCACCCACATGGCAGTTCACAACGGTCTGTAACTCCAGTTCCCAGGGATATGATATCCTCATACAGGCATACATGCAGGCAAAACCTCAATGTACATTACATAAATAAATAAACATTTTTAGAAAAGAGTACTTCCCGCTGTTGTGGAAGAGTGACATTCAGTTCCCAGCACCCACACCAGGCAGCTCACAACTACCTGTAACTCCAAGCCTAAGAGGGTGGATGTTCTTTTCTGGATTCTGAGGTACCTGCACTCACATGTAAATACCCACACACTTATGCACAACCAAAAATAAATCAATTCTTTGGATCATGGGTTGCATCTCAGAATCTACATCCCTGACAAAATGTGACTCTCCCTCCCCAGTAGATACCATAACTCCTCAGGTAGTGGTGGCGCTTCACAAGCCCCTCTGTATTTGTGCTGAGACGATGGCTGATCCTGTGGAAGTCCTGCGAAAATAATATGCACGTATGATTATTAAATAAAATACTTTTTTAAACATTTATTTTATTTTATGTGCATGAATATTTAACGTGTGTGTGTGTGTGTGTGTGTACCGTTTGTGTACCTGGTGTGCATGAATGTTAGAAGATCCCCTGCTGTAACTGGAGTTAGACATGGTTATGAGCTACCAGGTGTGTGCTGGGACTTGAACGCAGGTCTTCTTCAAGAGCAAACAAATGATCTTATCCACTGAGGTATCTCTCCAGCTTCAAATAAAATATTTTTCAGAAAGTAAAATAAAGCCTGAAAGACATCTCAAAACAAACAGATGGCCACGTGGTAAGACATGGTGATGCATACCTATAATTCCTGTAATTGGAAGGCCAAGGCAAGGGAACCTGGCATTTGAGACCATTCTGGATACAGAGTGAGTCTGAGGGCAGCCTGACCTACATATGGAGACCCTGCAGGGGGTTGTTAATTGCTCTATGAGTTTGGTTATGTCTATTTGGTTAAAGATATATTGCCTAAGGAAGGTGTCACATAGATAAGTTAGCAGAGAACTTGCTATGACCTTTCCTTTGGCCCTTGATTCCTGCTATGCTCCTGTTAGCCAATGACACTCTGCTGGCAGAAACCTGTCAGGGTGAGGGCGAAGCTGGATTCTTGTTGCATCACCATCTCCTATCCGTGTTCACCCCACCATCTACAGAGGGTTTCTGCTAACAGTGTGTGTGATCTGAGGTGGAACTGGCCTGAAAACCTCCTCCTGGAGGACTAGGTCTCACAGCATCCAAAGGTTCTGTGCAAGCTGCCACGAGAGAAAAGCAGTCAGTTTTACCCAACTACCTACTAACCATGGCAATGACCAGTTTGGCAAGATATCATTAGTGGTACAATAGTGTCAATGATATCTTGGGATTAGCGTTCAACTGTCTAATTAGATTTAAGGATCCTTAATGGGAGGGAATTTATGGATGGTTACTGTAAACCTATTCAATACCCCATAATGGTTGATATCATGGGCTCTAGAGGAGGATCTACTGCAGGCACTTTTCTAGATCAGTGTAGTGCTTAACTGTATTCTAAATACGTATCTTTCTTCCCATGGATAAGTTTTGCTCTTAGACCCTATCAAAGAAAATTCCTGTTGCAGTATATGGAGCTAATTTGGGGAAACCCACTGTCTTAGTCAGAATTATGATTGCTGTGACAAACACCATGACCAAAGCAACTTGGAGAAGAAAGGGTTTATTTGGCTTATGATTCTACATCACTGCTTACCACTGGAGGAAGTCAGGAAAGGAACTCAGACTGGGCAGGAACCTGGAGGCAGGAGCTGATGCAGAGGCCTTGGAGGAGTACTGCTTATTAGCTGGCTCTTGTGGCTTGCTCAGTCTGCTTTCTTATAGAACCCAGGACCACAAGCCCAGGATTGGCAATGCCCATAATTGACTACCCCCTCCCACAGCAAACAACTTGTGTCAAGTTGACATACAACTAACCAGCACACCCAGAATTGGTGAAGCGCAGACAACAGACCGTGAGGTGTCCAGCCCCAAATGTCACATCTGTCTGTAACATGATCCCTGCAGTGAAAGCTCAGAGTAGATCTTGGAAGAGGAGAAAGATGGTGAAGGGCCACAGGATGCGGGCATCCGATGTGAGATAGTGCCTTCTATATATGAGAGTTGCACCCATGAAACTGCAGTTACATGGTTCCCTCAACAGTACCCACATAATGTTCAACACCAGATGGTTTTCCAGCATGGATGGGAAAATCTCACAAGGCTCCACCCCTAGATGAAGAACTATAGGCAGCAAAAGGCTGCTGAGAGGGAGAATCAGCCACTGACAGGTTATGCAGTCCCAACCAGTCATTCCTAAACGTACATTCATACAAGTTACTCTAAATGATAACACACAAGAGAGGGAGAGAGGGGGGGGAGGAGGGAGGGAGAGAGAAGTGGGGGGAGAGAATGAGAAGAGAGAATATATGCTCTTGTGGAGGTCAGGGACAACTTTTGGGGGTCATTTTTCCTTCTACCATGTGGGTCCTTTGAATCCATCTCAAGGTATGGTTGGCACAAGCTCCTTTACCTGCCATTTCAACAGTCCTCTCTATGGTTTTGTTGAGAGTTTGGCCTCTTTTCTTTACATGCTTGGATCTACTTCGTAAACTTAGACTGAAATTCCTTGGCTTGCTTGCTTTCTTACAGAGCCTCCCACGCCTATCGCTCCCCCAGAACTGCTGGCGGTGGGGGCCACCTACCTGTGGATTAAGCCAAATGCCAACTCCATTATTGGGGACGGTCCCATCATTCTGAAGGAAGTGGAATACCGCACTACCACGGGCACCTGGGCCGAGACCCACATCGTGGATTCTCCCAACTACAAACTCTGGCATCTGGACCCTGATGTGGAGTATGAGATCCGGGTGCTGCTCACACGGCCAGGCGAGGGAGGCACAGGACCACCAGGACCTCCTCTTACCACCAGGACCAAGTGTGCAGGTAAGGACGTCCCTCCAGATGTTGTGCTGTTCTGATTGGCCCTCCTCTTGCCTCTTGGACACAGATTCCTCTGGTGTAGATGTGCAGCCTTTGATGGAAAGACCATTAAAGGCTTGTTCAGACTTGAGAGAAACTCTCAGCTCTGGATGTGATTCTAGAACCTTCTGTCTTTGGTCGTGTCACGGATATGCTCATGATGTTGACAGTATTTCTGATGGGGCATTGGCTCTATCATTGTGAGGAATCCTAGTGCCGTTTGCATTTCTCTAATGGGTTTTGGTTCTGCCCTCAAAGTCCCCATGTCAACTACGTTCCTGCAGGCTTCTGGTTCCAGTTGTATATCTAGTAGGTGTAGTTTGCTTGGTCTGTGACCCCTGGGTCTGGTCATTGTCCTGGTGCTTCCTGGTTCTAGCTTTGTCTCTGAGGAGATCCTCTTGCCAGTTACACCGCTATAGCTTCCTGGTTCTGCGGGTGTCTCAGAATTGACTCTGAAACTGCCTTGGTTCCTCAGAATTTCCCAACTCCATATCCTCTGGGAGCTCCTGGCTTCTGACTAAAGAGTGTGACTTGAGACAGTCCTTCTGGGGACCTCTGGATTCTAAGATAACTGTGGGTTTCTGGCTCCA
This sequence comes from Alexandromys fortis, assembly GCF_014885135.2. NCBI lineage: Eukaryota > Metazoa > Chordata > Mammalia > Rodentia > Cricetidae > Alexandromys > Alexandromys fortis. The sequence continues at coordinate 5,534,733 of NW_026067952.1, forward strand.
GCTGTTTCCCTGGTGTTCCTGCCTAAGCGCTGCTAGAGTGGATGTGATTGGAAAGGTTCTCTGCATACAAGATTATCCCCAAGGTCTCTTGGCTTTGTCTGTTGGCTGAGCTTGGATCTCTGAATGGAACCCATGAAATTAAAAGAGACTGGTGTTCATTTTTCTAAAACTCACAATCTGTTCTTATCACCCTCAAGTACCACTCCATGGAAGTACTTTTGTTCCACGTAGACACGAAGGGAGAGTGGCTCAGTGTTTTCTAACTTTATCTGGGCTCCCCACATGGCCAGTGGTACACTCAGGATTTGCACTCAGGTTTTCTGACTCCAGAGCCCTGGATCTTTGACGACACCATGATGAATAGAAAGGTGAGCGTCCCTGGTATAACATACTGAGCTCAGAGCTACTGTACTGTTGTGGTTCCGGGCCTAGTGACGCATCCAGCATGGGCTTCTGAAGGAAAATGAAGCAACATTGCCTCTGAGTGAAAAATTCATAGGTACACCAACACGGGACACAGTGGAGGATGTTGTGTCAGGCCTGTTAGAATTTGACAGTCAATGCCACGAAAATTGTTTCCCCTCACTGTATTATGCTATAAAGAACTCAGGGATTAGGAGGAAAAGCAAGGGCAGAGGCTATCCCTACTTTATTAGTAACCCATGAAAATGAGAGCACCATCTGATGTGCATAGGAGCTCAATTTTAGACATCAGGTGGAGCAAAAAGTACAAGACGCTATACTGCAGCTCACAGACACCTCCCGGAAAGCTCAGTATTTTCTTTATAAGTAGAGGTAGGGGTTTGCAGCCTGTGAGTTACTGGGAGGCAGGAAGAAGCCATCTGAATTAGACAGAAAGGAAACACCAGGCGGAAATGGGCGTGTCTGACCACAGTGGTGATCTAAGGGGGACTGTGTGTGTGTGTGTGTTTCTGTGTGGCTTTAAGTTTTTACTCTTCTTATGTCTTCTATGAGCACAGTCACATATAAGTACATTTGCTCTGTGCTTGCATTGCTCCCTCCTAGATCAATGGTTTTGGAACAAGCTTGAATTTTCAGTTGTTCATGAGCCAGTTTGAGTGTTCAAGCAGAACCTACAGCAGCCTCTCTTTCGCGTCTCAGGAGTGCTCCTGACGTGTAGAAGCCAAGAGCACTAATATTGCTATGGCCCAGACTTACTCCTTTGAAAATTATTGAACCACTGTGATGAACAGAGAGTCCATTTTCCCAATGATTTTTCTAAACAGATCTTTGGTAAAATTCCTCATTGAAACCTGATTATGAAGCTAACTGCTTTCAAAGGACAGAAGGATATGTTATTAAGCCAGGCAATTCCCTACCTCAGCTCTGCCATGCAATAGTCATTCATAAAAATAATTGATTTGAACCTGTTGATAAGGCTTCTCTTTCTCCGCAAGGTAAATGTAAGGGCTTTGATCTTTGGAAATGGCATTCAAAGCACTTTCAAAGCCCCTGTGGACTTATTTGCTCGTGATCATATAATGCACTTAGAAATTCAATCGCGAGATGATCATCTCAATAAAAATTTATAACCTATCACAAACACTTGCCACGACTGCCTAATGGATTTTACATGTGACAGACACAATGGTCTGACTAGCGTTGTAAGAATTTGGAGTTGAAATGTTGTTTGTGGTATTGTATTTCCAGAAATGGTGGTATTTAAATAAGTTAGACTTAAATCTCAAATAGCCTACATTCTTAAACTATGTCATAAAGAAAATCATTTTTTTTTTTCCATTGCCACTGATGGGTAGACTGTTCTTTGCTTTATAATTAATTTTAAGAGAATTTCGGGCTGATATCCATTTGTAGATGCTCTTTATTACCTTCGCTATCTGGAGTTTTCTCCCCTTCCCCTACTCTATTATTAATCACTCTGGAAATGTACTCATTATTTTGCAAAACATAGTGTGGAAAGTATAATTTTTGCCCAGAGGAATTTGCAGGCTGGGTAAAGATTCAAGAAAAATAGAAAAGGGTGGTAAGGTATAAACATGCAGTTTGGGTGTTGAAATAGCATGCTTTGTGAAGGAAGACGGGACAGCAAGCAGTGTCCTTAGGCACCTTTGGAGCAGCGTTTCTCAGTGTGGGATTCCTGGACCAGGGACTCCAGTATGGCTAGAGACTGGGCACTTTGGTTTACTATGACTCTTATGTTGAAACCTGGGTCTCCATGTGATGGTGTAGGAGACGGAGCCTTTGGAACAACTATGTCATGAGTGGATTTTCACCATTATAAGAGAGTATCCAGAGTTCTCCCTTGCTTACTCACCAAGTGAGGGCATAGTGAGAAGATGCATCTATGGCCAGCAATCCAGTCTTTATTAGGACTGTGAAAAGCCAATTTCCATTATTTATAAATAACCCAATCTATGGTATTATGTCACAGAAACCCAAAAGAATTAAGTTTCATGTAAGCTCAGACCTAGCCTCTCCTCACCCAATGAATCAGAAAGTACAAGAGTAAGACCATGCAATCAGGAGTCCTGACTCACAAGGCTGCAAATGCAAACATTGCATCTGTGGCACATTAGTGTGCCCACTGCAAGTAGACCCACGGAGTGTGTGACTTGAACTCTGAGAGGCAGACTACCACTCACATGACTGGATCAAGGCTACACAGCATGTAAGTGCTGAGAACGAAGTCTCCTTGCCACTGCCTTGAAGGAGTTGGGGGTGGGTTCCTCTGCTCACGAGCATCCTCTCAAGTACGGGGTTGGGTAGTAACTATGAAGACCAGCTAAAAATGAATGGCTGCATTTGTCCTTTCAAACACTTACTCATTCTCTTCTATGAGCCAATCTCTGTTCTAGGCAGTGAGGGAAGAGGCTGGCTTTGCCTAGAACAGTGAGGGAAGAGGTGTCAGGACAGGCAAGGGCAGAACCTTGGCAGTGGTTATGTTATAAGCTCAGCTAAGCTCCAAAAAGATATCAGGATGACCAAGTCAGTGAGGGATGGTGGGGGTATATTCTTGTTCTACTGAGTATGACCAGATAGATCCTTGATGTAGCAGAAACCAAGAAGCTGAGGCTGACCCTTTAAGGGGGAGACATTAAGAGTTTGGCTACAGAGCATGCAGGACCAATAGGCAGGAGTTCAGAGCACATGCTTAGCTAGTTATACCATAGACAGATTCACAGCAATCTACATATGTGGGGAAGGGAGAAGAGGGTCTAAGGTGACATCTAGGGTTTGTGGTATAGGTAACTGAGGTATGAGAGGGAGAATCTTATTCTGAGATGGTAAGTGCTGAAGATGTTAAGGGAAAGAATATGCTTTGTTTAGGGGAAGATGACTAGCAGGCAATAGGAATGTATTAGTCTAGAGCTTAAGGAATTTGAGCTTTTTCCATGAGAACGTCTCTAACTTCACCTGGATGAAGGGGTGGGGACCTCCTTAGCCCTGATAAAATCAGTTTAATTCTCTCTGCCTTCCTGCTTTCCTCTCAGAATGCTTTGTTCATTTTTAATTCGCCATTTTGTTTCTTTCCCTCATTTTAATCATTCATCATCCTTCCTGGGATAAAGGCCTAGGGGCAAAGACAATGATGTATATCAAAGTGTTTTGAAAATCTCAAAATGCTCTTCAGACTCCTGTAATGAAACGAATCACAAGCTGTTGGTGCTTCTGTTACGGACATTATTATTGTGAGCCATTAACACACAGAGAAGAAGGCTAGCCTGGCCGGTTATCAGGACTAGCAGAGCTCTAGCTGTGTTCTCTAGTCTTCATCTCTCCTGAGGATTCCCACTTCAGAGCATGATGCTCATGGTGTCATCTGCATTCTGGGCTGCTTTCTTACCGAGGACATTGAGTGCTTTCCTCTAGCACAGTGGGTCTCAACCTGCGAGTTGCAACCCCTTCGGGGGCTGCATATCAGATATTCTGCATATCAGATATTTATATTATGGCTCATAACAGTAGCAGAATTAGGCAGTAACAAAATAATGTTATGGTTGGGGGTTCCTAAACACGAGGAACTGTATTAGATGGTTGCAGCCCTGGGAAGGCTGAGAAACACTGCTCTAGAAAATCCCAGACAGCAGACATCCGGGTAGCAATGCGAGTTCAGGGATGCTGTACAGTGGGCAGCTCACTTTGAACCTTGCCTCTAAAGGGCGGGCCACACTGTCCACACAGACGGCTTCCCTGTTGAAGCACTTGAACTCTTATTGTTTTCTTTACCCAGTGTTGACTTAATTGTTGTAGAACTCAGGTTTGGGTCACACACAGGAAAAATCCTTTAGGTTCCAAGTACAGACAGGTAGGCATTGTGGGACACATCTCTAGTCCCCAGCACACTGGTGGCTGTGGCAGTCACGAGTTAAAGGCCAGCCTGTGCTACTTAACAATACCTTACATCAAAAGAAGGCTACTGCATTCATTATTTGGAGTTTGTAAAGAACCCTGAAGGCAATGACACTGAAGGAATTTACCACTGGGAAAAGCAAGAGGCACCATATTAACCCAGCCTAGCTCTGCAGCTCTTCTGTAGGTGTCAGTTCCAATGGCTTCAGCCCCATCCTTTGGTTTCTAAAAAGAATCATCTAAACACCACACAAAAAGACTCTGCCACACTGTCCCCCCAGATCTGCTTCCGAACGACACCCGCATATCGGCCTTGGTTTTGCTTTCTACAAGCATTTCCCATCATCTAAAATCAAGATGTTAGCAATCTAAAGTTGTGCCTCTTCTCCCCTGGAAATCCCATTCTTCCATTCCCCCTGGGCAGCTCTCTTCACATCCCTGTTATAGGTTCACCAACCCATACAGTAAGCTGAGTGATTGCCAGTTCCTGTAAATCAAAGACCCGCTGCCTGAGAGCCCACTTCATCGTGGTCAAGCAAAATTCCAATCCCCCAAGTGGAAACCCACTTTGTCTGGTCAGAGATGGCTGCTCAGTTGCTGATTTCAAGGGCTCTTTTTCTATTCCCTTCACCTGAGGGCTGATTGCACGTTATATTTTATTTACATATTTATGGGTTTCTACTTGAAATGATATGTGTCTAGTTCTCTCTTTTCTCCAGAGGGATAAAAAGGAGGAATTCAAATTGCTGAGCTCAATGAAGTGAGAGTAGTCATTAGAATTTAGTGAAAAAGATATGGGCCTTTGAGCCAAAGAGAATCTGCTTTTTATTTCAAGTGGGACATTTGCTAGCCGGATGACCAGGGATGTATTACTTCACTTCTCTGTGCCTCCGTTTCTTTTCTTCTATTTAAGGGAGATTCTATCACATCATTTTCCCCGGAGCTTCAGTAAGGTGTGTGCCTAGCCGAGAACTCAGAACCCCAAAAGCCTTTATGAACATAATTAATTTAGAATGGAATCTCAAGCCTGGGAAGGGGTATTAAAACATGGACTAATTTTCTACCTTGGGCATTATGGACCCTATCATAAGGACATTTCTCTAGTGCTGTGCTTAGCACAGAACTGTGATAATCTGAAGAAAGGATGGGATGTTTGTGACCGTGCAAGTGTCCTGGGACATTGCTGAGGAGCTGTGATCATACCTGATAGTGGGGATGGGTATGGAGGATGGGGATTATTCTTTTTCTGGTTCTGTCCAGAGTCCCAGGTAAGAGTCAGCGGCTGACTGTTTTGCTCTTCTGATCTTCGGTTGAACCCCAATTTCTGTCTGTGAGTTTTTATTAATTGTGCTTCAAGAACAAGACCTTGCAAATTCAGGGAAAAAAACTGTGAGGGAGGAGTATGAGAGGAGTTATCAACACTGACAGCACCTTCAGGGATCTCTTTTTTATGTGTAAAAATTGTTTTTTTTTTATACAATCTTTTCTCATTTTACATAACTATCCCCATTCCCACCCCTCCCCTCCTCCTGCCTCACTCTTTTCCTCAGCCCAATCCACATCCATTTTTCAGATAGGATAGGTATCTTTTCTTAAAGAGAACAGTAGGGCCAGAATAGAAGGGTATTTCATTCTAGAGAGCAATTCTGCCTCAGAACAGAGTGTGAACAAGAGAAAGACAAAAGAAATACTTAAGGGTCTTCAAAAATAGGGCAGGATCTTCTCCCTAGCCCCGTGGGGCCTTTTCTTCACTGCTGTAAGTGTTGCTGAACCATCTGTAATGTTATGGTGTATGTTTGGGAGGGAACAGATGTAACACAATTTTGGCTCAGGGCTTTGAACTGCCTCCTGAGTGCATGTTATTATGAATACAACCTCATCCTCACTGTTGCCCTGCACTACAGTCTAGGTAAAATGATGCATAAATCTTAAGGGAACACGGCAAGACTAGCCAATAAAATATCAAATCCCCATCCCATCCAGAATGCAGTAATGCAATCAATAGATTCTAAAGACCAGTGGCAAAAACTTCAGACATGCCATACCAGGCTTGAAGGGACATTGCTGTTGAGAAGCTCAGGACTGGAGGCAACTGCAGAAAATGGATTGTGACCACTATTTCCTCAGAAAGAGGGGTGTAAACAGAGACTGTTCTTCAGTTTTCAGGCCATCCATACCTGAATAATCACACAGAAACTATATTAATTACAATATAGTTTGGCCAATAGCTTAGGCAAATCCCTAGCTAGCTCTTACATCTTAAATTAACCAATTTCTATTAATTTGTGTATCACTACAAGGCTGTGGCCTACCAGTAAGTTTCTGGCATCTTTGTCCTTCAGCAGCTACATAGCATCTCCCTGATTCTGCCTATTCTCTCTCTAGGTCTCTGTTCAGAAATCCCACCTGGTTTTATTCTGCCCCGAAATAGGCTAAAGCAGCTTCTTTATTAACCAATAGTAATAAAAAATATTCACAGAATACAGAAGGGAGTCCCATATCATCTCCCCCTCTCTGTCTACATAAAAAGGAAGGTTTTAACTTTAACATACTAAAATTACATATAACAAAAGGGATATCAAATAAGAATTACAGTTACAATATTTTTGTGAGTTTGAAGTTTTATATCTAATTTATCTTTTGTCATAACTAAGGAAAATTATAACTATAACTATCTGTCCTCAAATCCATCACAGACTCCAGAAGGATATAATATTACCTAAGTAAACAGGAAGTGTATTGTAAGCAACTTTCCAAACTCTAGAATTGACAGAGACATCTCATTGCCTGGAATCCAAAGTTCTTCTGTAATGTTGGGTCATCCATCTTCAGCCTACAGGCCCATAGTATCCAGCAGACTTTTCCACAAAGCAAGAAATTTGAAAGACTGTTTTGCCTATTGGAAGTTTGTCAGTCACTTTCTTCTGTGTCCTGCAGAATGTCTGGCAGACCTTTTCATGAAGGAGGAATCCTGAAAGACTGTCTGATCTTCATTTGACAAGTTCAGCAGTAACTATGGGTACAGCATAACATCAAGCAGTCCAGGCAAGAACAGTTTTTTGCCCAAATGGCTAACCTTGTCACATTAAAGGCAAATTCCGTAACAAGTTTCTTTAATGTCCATCAACTTATCTGAAGTAATTGTTGCTGCCAGAAGCAGACATGTCTCACTGTTGAAAAAAAAGCCCAAGTTCTGCCGGGTGGTGGCGGCGCATGCCTTTAATCCCAGAACTTGGGAGGCAGAGACTGGGGGATCTCTGTGAGTTCAAGGCCAGCCTGGTCTACAAGAGCTAGTTCCAGGACAGGTTCCTAAAGCCACAGAGAAACCCTGTCTCAAAAAACCAGAAGAAAAGAAAAGTTTGAAGAATAGCTATCCATCTGAAATATATTTCTGTACATCTAGAAAACCTAACTAACATGACAAGTTTGACTATTATAGATGACTATCTATTAATATGTATTTTTAAATACATGTTACATTTTTAAATGAGCTGCACAAACACAATACCTTAAACAAGAGTAGAAATATACATATAACAAATTGACCTTAAATTAATATCAATAAACCAAAGTCCATACCAATGTAAAGTTTTCATTTCTATATCATATCTCCCTTAAATGAATACAAACATTTATAAACAATCATTTTGGGAAAACTAAGCAGGAAGCATAGTTTCCCTAAACTGCTTCCTGCTGTTTGTTGTATTTTTAGGGCTCATGGAGATCTTTTGCGGGGGAAGGTTTCTTGTTCCATCAAACCACATTAGCCTGGAAGGAATCCACAAGTTCCCATCTTCTGTGGAAGCAAAATCAGAACTTCTTTTCCAAAATAACATATCCTTAGACTCAAATTTTGAAGTCAAGATACCTCTGAAATATGTGTGTTGGTTTAGTTTAGCAGTTTCCAGAATCAAATGTCTCTCTGCAGTCAAGAAATTCAGAGAAAACTCAATAATAAACATAAACCAGACTCTCTGTGTATTTTCCATCTTTATGAGGCTTTTCTATTACTTTTTAATATTCATTATCTTTACTCCTTTAATCTGTGACAGCCTGTATTCTTTTATACTAATTTTACTGTCTCTTTAAGGATTTTGTTTTATTTTTTTAAAACTGTTTTTTTATCACTGTCTATACTCTTTTTCTTCTCTCTCCCAAGTCTATGTACATGTTTTTAAACACATTGTGACCCATTCAAAGGTTTATTTCTGTCTGAATCTATCTTTATTGCATATCTGTAATATTTTTTGATCACTGTTGTAAACTGTTAGGCTGGCATGGCTAGGACCGGAGCAACCACTGTGACTCTTGGTTTCACCCTGCTTGGCTTTTCAACATGACAAAATTCCATTTACCGCCAGCTCTGGGAGCCATCTTTACCACACCAACTCTCGGAAGCAGTTGGCCCATGCTGCTATCAAGTAACTTGCAGCATGTTGCCTTCAAAACCCGTGCAAGTGCTTCCTAACAGAATCTCCACAATGTGCCAGAGTCATTAGTACCAGCTATACAAACCAGAAAGCCATCTCTTAAAGGAGTCATGCATCTGCTTGTGGCCAGAAAACAGAGCCTGTATGAAGAAATGTGGCTTCCAAGAAACACCAATTTACTCCCATTTTTGTGAGTCTAGGAGCCCCCCCCCTCCGGCAAAGCTTTTTTAGATCTTACATGGATCCATGCCAAATGGTGGCAGGTTACCTCTCCCTTCTCTGTTTTCTCTAGTGTTTCTATACTGCCTTCTTCTCTAAGTGTATAGAACCATGGAGGTCAAGCTCAAAGAAGGGAGGAGAGAGCCTGCTCTTATTTTCTTCAATTCTGGAGCCTCCGTAACAACCACAGAGTGTCTTCTCAAGGGCCTAAGTATTTGATATCCTCTTCTTATAAACCTCTCTTTTCTTCCATCATACAAGCATGAACAAGTGGCTGCCTTAGAGCCTTCCTCCCTTGGTTTATGGAAGAGAAGGTATAAGGCAAAATCTTTTCTCTTAAAACCCATATTTTACAGTCTCAGTGAGTTTCTTCCCCCAACCATTACCACATATTGTATGGAATGAGTGTGGTATTGGGATGATCGAGCAGGGCCCCTCTTTGCAACCTCTGGAAAAGATGGTTGGTGGAGCCTTGAACATCTGTGTGGACTGCCCCCTTGTTTAACTGCCTATTACTGGTCATGAGGCTTAAGTCAAATTCCAAACAAACCACAGAAACATTATTCCACACCCTCCCCCACTTAGATATCCCTGGCGCACTATGTTTTCCCAGGGCATGGGGCTTCCTAGAAGCTGAAGCACGAAAATAAGATTATCAGTGTTGCCCCAATCTCTCTCAATCTTGAAAGTTCAGATTTGAACAAAAAGTGAAAACCACTAATGGTAATGAGAGCTAATACCGTTTAGTTAGCAAATCATTCAATAAAAATAGCCTCGGAATACATTAAAATTAGGGTCACTCACTCCTAAAGCTGTAAAAGATTAAGATGATAAATATAGCAAATGGATGTTTATTCCAAGGTAAACAGTGGCTGTCAATACAAATATCCACTGTCTGCAACTTGGATAGCCTGAAGCTGGCATTAGATAACTTGTAATTCTTGTCACAGCCTTCAGGGTGGGCATAATTTTCTCCAGTGACTACGAGGCAGATAACATGACCAAGGCTACACTCTTGCCCAAGTGACCCAGCCAGGAATTGAGCCTTTGATGTGTAGCTATGTCTTAGCTTCTTCCTGTTGCTATGACAAAAGACCAGCCAAATGGCTCAGACTCTCACTGCCAGCCCTCACCACCTGAGTCCCTTTCTTGGGACTCATATGGTGGAAGGAGAGAAAGGCAACTCCCACAAGTTGCCCTCTGACTTGTGGACCCGTGAGCACACACACAAGAAATTAATACATGAAATCAAAAGCCCTTTTTAAAAAGCAACTTAAGGAAAGAAGGGTTTACTCTGGCTTCCAGGTCGAGGACACTGTCCATTATGGTGGGGGAGTCAAGGTGACAGGAGGGTGAGCAACTGCTCACATCACTTTCCTAGTTAGGGACAGAGAGCAATGAATGCTTGCTGCTGCCCAGTCCCCTTTCATTTGCTCCAGTCAAGGATGGGAATGGTCCAGCCTATGATTAATGCGGTCTTCACACATCAATTATCACAGGGACATCCAGATTCCCATCTCCTAGGTGATTCTATCTCCTGTCAAACTGACAACTGAAACTAAGGCTCAGGGCTACAAAGCCCACTGTCTGATATGAGCCCCAGGATTTAGTGTGATTAGCAAAACATCCATACACCATGACCAAGTGGGGTCTTCCAGAATAGGGGGAGAGAAATTCTTGAGTATCAGAAAAGTAGTAGTGGAATGTTTCCTTCTAGTGGTCAGAGAATAAAACCATATGAACCTCTCAGGAGAGGCTGGGAAGTAATTTGAAAGAAATTCACCCTTCATTACTGATCAGAATCCTTAGTGAACCAGCAGTGGGAAGGTGCTTTCTTATTTCGGGCAGAAAATGTTCTTATAGTCTCAAAGCCCAAGAGACTAAAGCAAACTTTAAAAAAGGGGGGGGGGGTGGAGGAGAGAAAATGGTAGTAGAAATACAAACTCGTTTCAGTGTTGCTGTTGGACACCAAGTAAATAAATAAAAATCAATAGTTACATGCTAGTAATAACTGTTACAAAAATATAATGAAAGATATCATATTCCCAAACACAATTAAAATGTAAATGCTTAGGAGTAAAGTAGGAAAGACTCCGAAGCTCTGTGAAAATACACACACCTACAGAGTTTCATTGAGGATGATAAAACAAGACCGGAATAAATGGAGCCATATATCATGCTGCTGGATTAGCAAATTTAGTGCTGTGAGGATATCATTGTTCCCAAATTAATTTATAGGCTTAATATAATTGTGATCAAACTCCTAATGTGATTCGTTTTGAAACTTAACAAAGTGATTTAGAAACTGATCTGAAAAAATAGCTGGGAATGAGGGGGTAATGCAGACAACTTAGGAAAATGGCAGGAGGAGGGGATTTCTCTGTGAGATATCAACATTTATATTCACTATCACAATTAAAGCTCTGAAGGATATAATCTATGGAAAAAGCATAATTTAGAGATTTGTCTGAATGTGTAAGTTCTTAATAAATTGCATGTGATTAATAAGTAGTATATATTATAAATAATTGGGAAAATGAATGTCCATATATACCATGGTATACAAAATAAATTAAAGATAGATTAGGCACTTAAAGTATAGATAAAAATAATAAGTAGGAGAAAGTGAAGAAAATTTTCTTAGGCAGGGGTCTCAGTTCCTTAAAAGTGAGCAGCTCCATCGTCAAGGTTGTATTTGGAACACTCACAACTCAGAAAGAGAAAAAGGAGAAGGGAAGCCTATGGTGGGTGCTGACAGTAATTAAAAATCCAGTGGTTTAACTGGCTGCGGGAAAAGCTGCAACAGAACAAGAACAAAGGGTACATACTTTTATGGAGAGAGTGCTGCAGTCACTAAAATCTAACTGCGTTGATAGAAGAAAAGCTGCATTGCATAAACAGGTAAATGCAGTAAAAATGTGAAGCGGGGTGGGAATTGGAGACAGCTTCCTAGGTAGTGAGCCTGCTGTGCAAGCATGAGGTCCTGAGCTTAGATTCCTAGCACCCATGCAAAGGCCTGGCGTGCAGGTGCACGTCTGCAATCCCAGAACTGACTAGTGTAGAGACAGACTCCAAGAGCTTAGCCAGCCGAGTGTAATCAATTACCATCTGATCCAGTGAATCACTGTCTCAAAGAGTAAGGTGATGAGCAATTGAAGGAGAAACCCTGTGTCAACCACTGGCCTACACACATACACACACGTCCACACCCACCCGCAGGAATACCACTGTGCACCACACACATGCACACACACAGAGATGAATACTGAAATGCACAATAAAATGTCCAGTGTTACAAACAAATAAATGAGTCCTACCTGCTGCATTACAACAGTCTGTGTTTTATTTGATTGTGGCCAGAAGTGTGAAAGGTCAGTCAGTTCCACAGGTGGGCTGACTGACACTGTGATTTTCTTTCTAACCAAACACTCAGAGCTCTCGGAAGGAGCCCTGTGTGGAGTCTATCGCTGCACTCTTTATGAGGGCAAGTACTTGCAAATCACTTAAACAGAGCAACAATAGGAAAATAAATAATGTTTGCTATTCGCATAGTACAATTTTCTGCTACTTTATACAAACCACATTCTCTATGACATCAAATGACATGGGTCAGGGTTCAAGCTGTAAAATGAAAAATTCAAAACTGCTCTTCTGGGAGTCCCTGGTTCAATTCCTGGCCCTGATATGATCTCTTACAGCTGTCTGTAACTCAGTCCCAGGGGATCCAGTCCCACGAACCCTCTTCTGGACTCCTCAAGCACCAGATAAGCTTGTGTGTGTTACACAGACACACAGGTCTGTGCAGGCAAAACACCCATGCACATGAAAATAAACAATATATAATTTTAAAGATTCGAATATGCAGCCACTGTTAAGGACCATGTTTGGGTCTGGGTCCTACCGTGGCCGGGGTCTGTGCCAGAGTTAAAGTCCTGTATTTTCATCAAAGTTTGCACAGAAGCCAGGGATTGGGGCTAAAACCTGAGGCCTTGGTGGTTTCTGGGGGCTATGCTGCATGCCATCAGAGCCATCCCAATCTGAGTGGCCAGTGTGTCCACCCCGACCCAGGATATTGTCTGGGCCCAAGCTTCTGCCAAAGGTCATGTTTGGGTTCCTTGGTCCAGCTGCAACAGAGATTTGTGTCTGTAGACTTTGTCACCTCAGGAGACCACAGGAACCTTGTGTAATGAAATCAGAGGGCCATGCTGAGCAGACCCCACCCTATGCTGGCTCTGGGACACCTTACCCTGCAGCAAAAGAACTGGTCCCCTGCTCTCAGGAGAGATGGCCCCACCCCTCACCACAGAGAACTGATCCTGATAGCAGGAGCATGGGGGAGCTGGCTCCACCCCTCTGCCTGAGACAGGTGGCCCCAGTGGTCCAGATCAGCTCAGCTACTAACCAGGCCCACATCCATCCCTTGGGGTGGCCCACCCTAACATCTACCCCATCTAGGACCTGCTGGAGCTTGTGAAGGGACTGGTCACATGGAGCAATGCCAACAGGATCTCCATGACTACCAGAGGATCCAGTGATGATGGCATACCAGAAACCAGAGATCTTGAACCATATCCGTGAATCATTGCAATGAACATTTGCTAGTAAAGACGATTGGACAGAAGGGTATACTATGTGACACACCGCTCCCAATGCCACCAGGGCAAATGAAGAGGTGTTGGAGAGGTGGGAAAGAAGAAGAAAGGATGAGGGGTTTTGTTGGTTGGTTTGTTTTGATTTCTTTTTTTTTCTTTGTTTTATTTTGGTCTGATTTTTTTAAAATTTTTCTTTGAGGGACATTTCAGGGTTGTGGGGAATATATGCAGGGACTGGGAGGTGAGCAGCATTAGGGTACATGATGTGAAATTCCCAAGAACCAATAAAGAAATTATGTAAAAACAAATACACAAACAAAAAACCTGACTATGTAAGTACTGCCCCAATTTGGAGTAATTTATCTGTGAAGAATTCCGAGGTGTAGATAAGAATTATTCTGTATCCTGCCAGAGACACGCAGAGCACTGGGACTCCCATCACACCAGCCCAGGATTCTGAATGCTCTGTCTCAAATACAGTTCCTTGAATAAGAGAAACAAAAAGCTGGGCCTACACTAAGATTTTATCATGTTGATTGACTGATTAGAACACCTTTAATTGTAATGAGTTGGAATATCTAGAGCCAAATTATCTTGGACTACCTTTATTCTTCTTAAAAGCCATTCATTACCTACCTCAGTGACTGTCATCTTGTGACTCATGAAACTTCCCGGGATATATTAGCAGGTCACTGGCTTCCACCAACCATAATCAATGCCATCAGCTGGCATCTCAGACCTGTCTAAGAGAGGTCCCTCAGTTATAGCCTGGCTGCATGGTGTCCAACAGTTGTATATAGGAATTGAAGTCATTTCCTTCTGGAGCCTGGGAAGTCATCAGAGATATTACATCTTCATCTCCCCTCTCCCACCTTGTGCATGAGGATAACGATGTCTCTTTCAAGTGTTGGTTATTGAACATAGGGTTTGCATGCGGTAGGCAAGCATTCTACCACTGAACTAAATCCCCAGCCCCCTTTATGTATTAATCTGGTCTCTATAAAGGAGCAGATCTGATAGAATGAATACATATGTATTAAAAGGGTGTTTATTAGAGCAACTTACAGGCTAAAATCCAGTAAGTCTGCCAATGGCATTCTCCTGATCACCTAATTGTTCTGTCCACAACACTGGACTCCTCAGCATCCCCAGTCTGGTGCCGGAGTCCCTGGGAAGTCCTAGCGAGACCCTGATCGTTGGTAGGTTCTAATACCAGTGAAGGAAAGCCTCAGCAACAGGGCAGATGAACTTGCCAACAACAATGAGGGCAAGCAGACAAAAGGAAAATGCTTCTTTTGTCCATGCCCCGTTACCGAGAGCTGCCACGGGAGGTGTGGCCAAGGTTTAGGGTGGGTTTTGTGACCTAAGATGATCCAGATTTAGGATGGGCCTCCTAAGTCAAATGACCCACTCCAGAAAAGCTCCTCACAGGTGTGCCCAGGTGCCTAGGATTTAGTTGATTCTAGAAATCAAGTTGACAACCAAGATTAACCAACACACCTTCTGTTTTGAGATGGCATCTCACTACAAATTAATTCTACAGCCCAAACTGATTTTGAACTTGGCATTCTCCTGCGTCAGCCTCCCAAGCATTGAAGATTTCAGGCTCAAACCACCTGGTCAGACTTCAGTCAGGTCATGCCCTATGCAAAGCAGTTGTACTGCTCCAGGATCTATTTCCAAAGACCCTGCATACTGTTTGCATTGAGCTGAACATAAGTGGGTTGGGGTGGGATGGCTAAATTTGAGGTGAAAGGTTTAAGCAGGGGAAACATCTATGGTAGTTTGAATATAACTGGTCCCCATAAGCTCATCAGAAGTGGCACTATTAGGTGCAGCTTTGTTGGAAGAAGTGTGCTATTGTGGAGGCAGGTTTTGAGGTCTCATCCATGCTCAAGCCATGCCCAGTGGTTCAGTTCACATTCTGTTACCTATGGATCAAAGATAAAGAACTCTCAGCTCCTTCTCCAGCACCATGTCTGCCTGCATGCCATGCTCCACCTTGATGATAATGGACTGAACCTCTGAACTATAAGTCATCAATCAAAATGTTTTCCTGTATAAGAATTAGATGCTCACCTTACTAGACCTGGATGGAGGTGGGTGGTCCTTGGACTTCCCACTAGGCAGGGAACCCTGATTGCTCTTTGGGCTGATGAGGGAGAGGGGAGGGGGAGGGAAATGGGAGGCAGTGGCGGGGAAGAGACAGAAATCTTTAATAAATAAATAAATTTTAAAAAAAGAATTGCCATGGTCGTGGTGTCTCTTCACAGCAGTAGAAACTTTAACCAAGACAATATCCTTAAAATGCTTTCAGTATACTTGTTTATATATCTACACATACATATACACGTGCACATGCACATGCATGCACACACACACACACAGATTTTGAAATTATAGATCACTATAAATGTTTTCTCTTTGTTTTACTAAACTGCATAAAACTTATCCAATTAAGAGTGCCTCCCCTTAGAGTCAAGTGTGGATATAAAAGAATTGTTACGCACTGTAAAACACGATATAAATGTGAGAGGTTATTTTTAATTGCACTTAGCAAATCATTGGTATTTTGGGAAGCTACAGGCATAGCTCTACATTGCTAAGGCCTGGACTATAAATGGAGCAAGGGATGGTCCAACAGAGGGCTTTGTTTCCAGGTTTTTCTGACTTTGGATACAGGTTCATTTATTTGGGTGCAAGATGGCCTAGCACAATTTGCATGACTGCTCCGGACTATTTCACCACCTATTAACCAGGGATAATATTGCTACAGTGGATGGAGTAGGGGGGTATTGATATTGGTGAGGGCTAAGAATATGCTTCTTAACTTACCTTCCTGGACATACCTGTAGCCCTCCAAGACATGAGGTAGATGCATCATTACCATCACTGCTAAGGCCAAAGATCTTAAGTGATTTCCTCTGAGCCACATAGACTAGGCAGCTGCTGTACTTACAGTGCCTTGAGTCTGACTGGAGAGGACCCTGCTCTTAGTTCGCCTGACCCTATTACTTCGCTCTTGGGGATCGATGCTTAAATTTAATAGGAACTTAGAACATGGGGGCTTCCAGTGCTTTAAAACCCTAGAGACAGTCACTATTATCTACACCCTCCTCACCAGTCATCCCCAGGACCTTCACTGCTGTGAGACAAAGGGAAGATGACTGCTACATTTGCAAGGGAAACTATAGTCCTAGGCAGGGGGGTGCCTTGTAATCATAGAACATTCTGGAATGGTAAGTCCCCATCATACATAGAAGGACAGGAGGGCCATTCAAAGTACAAGTCTGCTTGGTAGGGAGAGGACCTACTGTGACTGAGGGGGAAGCACCTACTGTAACTGGGGGGAGGACCTACTGTGACTGGGGGGAAGGACCTACTGTAACTGGGGGGAGGACCTACTGTGACTGAGGGGGAGAGGACCTATTATGACTAGGGAGAGGACATACTGTGACTGGAGGGAGGACATACTGTGACTGGGGAGAGAACATACTGTGACTGAGGGGAGGACCTACTGTGACTGGGGGGAAGGACCTACTGTGACTGAGGGGGAAGGACCTACTGTAACTGAGGGGGAGGACCTACTGTGACTGAGGGGAAGAGGACCTATTATGACTAGGGAGAGGACATACTGTGACTGAGGGGAGGACCTACTGTGACTGGGGAGAGGATCTACTGTGACTGGGGGGAGGACCTACTGTGACCAGTGGGGGGAAGAGGACCTACTGTGACTGGGGGGAGGACCTAGTGTGTGTCTTGAGGGTTGAGAAGTTACTGTAATGGAGGGAGGATCTACTGTGACTGAGGATGGGTAGAAGATCACTTTGACTGGGAGTAGGAGGCTGGAGAACCATGATTTCTATGGCTTAACCCATGTGTCCTTCTGGGGCTCAGGAAGGTGAGTGTGCCAGGAGCTAGGCTGAGAGAGAAAGTGAGGGGGGTGGTTGGTCTAAGGACTAGGGGGCTGGACACCCATCCTTTGTTGTCACTCAGATACCCCTCATTGAACACATCTGGACTCATCATCATCATCATCATCATCATCATCATCAAAAACAGAAGCAGCAGCAGCAGCAGCAGCAGCAGTGGGTAAGTCTTCCAGCCATTTGGGTTCAGGGCTGAGAGCAGATGCAACCACTCTCGGGGCCTTCTTTCCTTTCTCTTTGCCTTGAAATAACAAGTTATCAAATTGTTAAAATCTGAAAACAACTTTTTAGGAAACTAAAATATATCCCATGTTCTAATTAGATGAGTTTGTCTTCATGTCACTGACACAAACCTTACAATATCATGGCCTGTATGCCACGTGTGATCCCTGCTTGTCACTCAACATCAGAAAGTGAATATTTTATAGGTTTTTAAGGAATTTGTACCCTGTTTGAATGGCTCTAGAGTGACCCAGGAGTCTAATTACCCTAATTTGCTAAACGATTCCTGTATCTCTGCATTTAGGCATCTCTAGAATCTTGCCTTCCTGCCACCCTATAGTCCTCTGCTTGAATGGTTTTCCTTAAACAAAGTTACAAGGAAGATATTAAAAGACAGAGACAGCTTTTGCTGTACTTCACAGATTGCTTCCAATGGTATGAGCAACTCAGTGTGAGCTTGCCAGGACTGTGTACTGTCATTTTATTTAATTTTTCCCAATTTATAGACAGAGAGGTAAGATCCCAAGTCTGCTCCAACTCACCTTTTCTGCTAGACACACATCCTAAGGAGCTACTCTGCAGCTCTCTTTTGCTATTTTGAGACAAAGTCTCACAAAATTGCCCAGGTTAGCTCTCAGCTCACTGCTAAACCTAGGCTGTCCTTGAGACCCTCCTCCCTTTAATCCTTCTTATCTCCACTGACTTTGTCCTCTCTTTGGCTTGCTTGCACAGGCCAAATACTCCTATCTTTTTCCATTTCCTCAGAAGTTCAGGGTAGGAGAGACTCATAGCTTAATGGCAAAGCACGTGCTTTGTAAGAGCAAAGTCCTGACTTTGGTCTCCAGCAACATGAAACTCCGAAAGGAATAACAAAGTTCCACCGCAAGCCCTTTCTAGCCTGGGGTCTTTGCATGAGTTGTCCCTTCCTCCATGGAGCGTTCCCTCCACCCCCTTTACCTAACTCACTCATCACTACCCTACATGTGCCACCTTCACACTGCAACCTAAGTTAGCTTCTTCTTCACTTTCCTTGTAAAACATTTAAAACCCTGCCCATCTGCTCATTTGTGCGTCTGTCTGACTACCATGTGCTGTTTCCGTTTGATGTTATATCTCCAAGGGCAGCTCCCTGCTCTGTTCTGGCTGGAATTGTATGTAAACAGCTAAAAAAATGAGTGTCAAATGCATGAGGTTGTGAAGAGGTATGTGCACATTAGAAACAAGTTTGTAACATTAGAAAATACACAGTCAGAAATGAATTTGGCCCCATGTAATACCATCCATTGAAGACAGGCATTGCCAAGGTGGCATTTTGAATGGTTCTTACTGTGCACTTAGCTCACTAGTGAATGTGGCTTCATGGTGGTCTCTGGTATATGGTGAGGTTTCCACTTTGTTTCTCATGTATTTGACATGATATCCCAACACTGATGGGAAGGGATGGTCAGACAGTCCCATGAGGAACAGGTGGGATGGAACACTGGGATGGAAGAAGGAGCCCTTATTGCAGATCCTTTGCATTTGGAGACACAGAACCGATGCAGTGGGAACTGACTTTGGGCGGAGAGCACAGCCCTGTGCAATGTGATTGGCAACTCTGTGTGTGCAGAGTGTTGACCTTTCTAACTTTCCATTGCCCTCTCTGAACGGAGTCTCATGGTCTTCAGAGTAAGCTGAGATTAACTCGATGATGGTTCCTGCTCTATGCAGGGGTGGTCCTGAGGCTGTGAGGGAATGAAGCGATAGTCTACCAACTGGAATTTCATGATGACTAGGAAACAGCCTCTTTGGGCTCCAAGTTCCCCCTCTGTGCCCTCCACCCACTGCAGAGGTTTCTGTAGTCTCTGAGTCATGGATTAACTAGATATTTGGTGGGGAGGGGGAAGAGAGAACCATGGGACAGAGGAGGCAGAGATTCTGATTAATTGAAAAAGTTTTTTTTTTATTTGAAGGTTAAGCAGCAAATCCATTTAAACTTGACCCAGACTGTTTTATATGGGATAGTATATGAACTAAACACAATAAAATTGAGCCCAGGGGAATATTCCTGAGAAGAAAGAAGTCAATAATGTGACCCTCAGTTGCTTTTTACAGCTGATATGGGTGTTTGGTTACTCCCATACCCACTAAAAGAATTTGATCAAGGCCTTGGCATCTTAGACATCCAAAGACATTAGACACCCCATGGGTATTAAATGGCCAATATTCTGTCTTGAGCACAGTAGATGTTGTGCGTGCTAAGGACAGACTTCTGTCTCTGGCTGTAAATCTGGCAGCTTTAGGAATAGATGTGCATGATTACCAAGGGGTTCTGTTTTACGTTGAGTTGAGGGTTCTAAAGGATTGAGCAATGGGATCCTTGTAATATGCGAGATAGAGCACCCTAAGAATACGGCACTTGATTCTGACCATGTATAGTCAAGGACATTAGGTAAGAGATTTTATGTGGGATGGTAATGGGCCCTGTGGGGCTGAGCTGTGAAATCTGTATTGGCAGCCTGGGTGCTGACGATGACATTTCCTTGCCGTCCAGAGGGCCTCAGTGCTCGGAGCTGTTCAGACATCTGCTGCAGAGAGCGGAAAGGCAAAGGAAGGTGTTTACATCCTCCTGGCATGGAGGAGTTGAGGAAAGAATTACGTCTTCATTTTTATCTTGGAAGATGTGGGGGAAAAAACACTGAAGTAGAATTCAAAAATAGCCCATAAATTTCACCATTTGTACATAACCATTCCAAATTCCAGCACAGTTTTGCCCATTACAGCTTTTGTCTGCTATTGCTTTGTTTCTCAGATGCAAACACATTCATCTCCTTACACAAATTTGAGCCAATACTTACATAGTCTATGAACAGTTGATTTTTTATTGAGCAGTATGTGGTGTGATGGTTGATTTTCACTGTCATTTCGACCAGATTTAGAATCACTGTAGAAACACTCCTCTGGGTATATCTATGAGGGTGTTTTCAGAAACATTAATCTGACGAGGGAAGGCCCATCTTGAATGTGGCAGCACCATCTCATGGGTTGAGATGTCGGACTGCATTTAGAAGGAGAAAATGAGCTGAGCATCACTGTTCATTTCATTCTGATTTTTGACAGATGACACAGTGTAACGGGCTGCCTCATGCTCCTGCTGGCATGCCTTCTCTGCTGTGATGGACATGACCCCTCAAATAGAGACAAGACAAATCCTTCATCCCTTAAATTGCTTCTTATCAGCATTTGGTCATAGCAATGAGAAAAGTAACTAATATATAATGTGAATATATTTCGTACACCTAAGTATATTTGTAGTCTGATAAGTTAAAATATACATTTAATAACACTATGTACCAAACATAGGGATTGGGATTAAGGAATGTAACACAGCGAATAAAATAATCATAAGCTTGTTTTTATTTTTATTAATCCTGAAGACCAATGGAGGAAACACATTTTATGTTTAGTTCAGACATGGGATATTATCCATTCTTATTCTTTCTGGATTCCATGTTTGCAAATTCATTATCCCACAAAATTTCATAAACACCAACACCAATGCCACAGTTCACTCCCTGCCCCTACATCCTGTCATAAATGTACTCATAAGTGCATACCAAGCCGTAAAATATCTGAGTTTTTTTGATATACACATTATCAATGGAGGCCCAGTGAGGTGGCAAGTCTGCCTTCTTAGTCTTGCTCAATACTGTAAAAGATGGACATCCTCATGGTGGGTGCTCATATGTAATGTTTTCTCTATTTCAGAGCTTTTTGTTGGGAACTCTGTTGTTTAAAATGTAGTAGCGCTAAAGTGCCAACCGGTACCCCTAAGCACAAGAAGGCTAGGCTGTGCCTTCCAGAGACGCAGGTATGCTGAAGGAGCTCTGTTCAGGCATGAGTTACTGTGCCGTTGTCTGTGCGTTCAATGTTAATGGGTCAGCTATGTCTATTAAACAAGGTGTCCCTAAGCAGAAACACGCACATGAAACAGGGACATGCATTCATCAGTTGAAACTAATATTGTGACGAGAGGAACATAACCATGCATTTCCTCCAGGAGCCCATGGTACAGTATTCTGTAATTCAGGGCAACTTTATTAAAAATTGCCTTGAGCAACAAGAGTCAGCCATATGCCTGCCTATGCTCTTCAGTGAAGGAGGACACTCAGGAATGGAGACATATGTTTAGGGTTTTTTGTCTTCATGTATTTAAAACTATTAAATAAGCATAATTTCAAGACAAGATAACATCATTGCTGCCATAGAGATGCATAGATGAGCATAATTTTATTTAATTCATGAATGGGGAAACTGACGTGGAGTTACATTCAGTGCAGAGGATAACTCAAGATCAGACTATCTACATATTAGTAATATTGAAATGAATATGCAAATGAGACAAAACTGACCCATTTCTTTGAGGGAAAACTGTCCCTCTTCCAGAACGAACCATTTGCATGTATATAGAGAAGAATTATGCTGGATTGCTATCTGTTAGCTACAATGCCCAGAGTCTTCACGGCTCCATAGACGCAGCATCAGATAGCAAGGGAGCAGGATTACAGACAAAGTGTGTGTCCCAAGGAAGCACACACACCTTTTCCTCTCACAATCTTCTAATAAATTTAATCAACCTACTCAGAGTGGGGAAGACAAAGATGCTGACTCTGATGAACATCGACAGGGAGTGTGGAGGCAGAGCCTGAAACGTAGGTGTTTAGAGGAGTAGAGGACAGCCAGGGAGATACACGGCCTTAGGACAGGACAGCCAGGGAGATACATGGCCTTAGGACAGGACAGCCAGAGAGATACATGGCCTTAGGGTCAACAGCACAGACAGTTGCCAGCCATCTGAGGAACCCCACTAAGATCTGCTCGAAATGCCTCTTTGGGACTGGCAACATGGCAGCCAGCAGCGACTTGGCATGGACAGTTCTTATAAGGACACGACAGGTACCAGAGGTATGAATAGGTAAAATAGAGACAAGAGAGAAGAAATAGTATTCTGCGTCTTGACGTGCTATCATGGATGTATAACTGATTACATCCCACTTTTGATTCTTTAACATTTAGGTTTTAAAATATTTTAAAATTACAATTGCTATCTTGATAGATCTTTATGCCCAATAAATTTATCTGGAATACATTCCTAGAATTAGGCTGAGTCACTGAGCCTTTCAATACTTTGTTCTCTTTTATTAAAAAATTGGATCAATTTACAACCAGTGCTCAACTGTGGACAATGAGGCTTTGTTTGTTGGGACATGTGCGTCTGAAGCTATTGTGAGCCTGCATTCTCTCTTTATTCCTTTGTGTTTGCCTGCGACAAAAACTCTGCAAACAAGAAATTTGGTGTTGAGAGCTGATAACCGATGGCTCTTATTTCTTATCTGTGATTAAAAGTCCCAACCTCTAATTTGGTTATTTGGTACAGAATCAATTCTTTGCCTTGTTGGCATCCATTCATGTTAAATATCGGCAGACTGTTATCTTCCCTTTTGACTTGAGTTAGGTACGCTCTGATTTAGCACTGGACATTTTCCTTCCTTCATCATCTCTGTTTTCCTCACAGCCTTCCATTTTGCAACAGCTTTTTTTTTTTCTCTTAGGCTATGACCACCCTTCCATACCCAAGAACAGCACTATCATCCTTGGAGGGATAGAGGGACTTTCTACCTTTATGTCCCTGAGGGCTGGATTCCTACTGTGCTTTCAAAAAAAAGTTATAGCTATTTTGCTATTCATTCTGTTTTCACTTTTTATTTTATACTTATTACCAACTGGCTTACCAGGTTTGTGGAACCTGGAAAGTTTTTAAGGCAGATAATTATCATTTTCTTTTATTTTCCAGTTGACTCTGTTGGATTTTCCAAAATTATTTCCATTTGCTGATTTATTTTGTTCTATCCTAATGAATTTTCTCAGAGTGGGAGGAGAATTTACATATCCAATAGGTTCAGATATAAAGTGTTGCTATTGGACCTTTTCCATTGTCAGGCTGAGGCAAGCCTCAGTATGACTAAATGGCAGAATTATTAATTCGTGGTTATATATGATGGACATCTAATCCAGGTACTTACATACGTCAGGTAAACACTCTACTGCTGAACTGTGTCTCCAGCCTGAGAAAATTAATTTAACTGCATATCGCAAAAGCTCAAGAAGATATGTCTCTCTCTCTTTATCTCCTTTTCATCAGCACTGTCATAGTGACTGATGTGGTGGCCGGGGGGAACCAGTGTGACCTAGATTATATGTTCTCTACTTACCAGTAGTATTGCCATAGACGAGTTTGCTGGACTTCACTGGACCTCTTCTATTTGTTTGGAGTGACAGTCTGGCTCCTTTGAGGCTGCCTACACATAAGCAACTTCATGCGGAGTGGCTCAGACACTCAGAGCATGACCTGTGACCTAAGAAGATGATGAGTCTTGAGAGCTGGTTTTGATTAGCTTTTCTGGACCTCACAGCACCTCTAATGTCACAGCTTCAGGCTCAGCCCATACCCATCTCCATAGAAACCCTTTGGCATGGAAACCTTCGAGCTCCTAGTGAGCCAACTCCAAGAGGGAACAGCCTGACATAACTGATGTTTCTCAGTGGTTGTCAGGGACACTTCCTCAGATGTCCCCCAAGTCCCCTCTTTGTGTGCTTGTCTGTCTTGGAAGGGGCTTGTTTTCAGTGTCCTTCACCTCGCTGTGCAAGGAAGGGCCTTTTCACCCCTCTCCTGCACTTCGTCATCATCTTTCCCTCCCTATTGTCAGTCAGGAATCTGTCTGTCTCTCCCCCTTCCAAGTTCCGTCACCCTCCCTAGGACAGTCAACTGAATCATGCCAGCACATATCTGTCTCTGGATCTTCCTTCCCTACTCTATGTTTTTTTCTACCCATCCCTCTCTTTGGCTTTTACTGACATTCAAGGGCCTTCAGGAGATCTTCCAACTTTAACTGTCCTGTCCAACCCCCTTTCTCATTCAGCTTCATGACCAAGAGATCTCACTGCTCACAAGAATGTTTTAGAGCCCGGAATGACAGCATTTAGACTCAAACATATGTTGGAAAAACAGTATGATTAAAAGTAACAAGTGTTTAATTCTCTCCATATTATGTCTACATGACATATATAAAATCAAGTTTGCTGTTTAACAATTTCATTTCAACTATTAGTTAGCTTTCCTGCCAGACAAAGAATTCTCAAAGTACAAAGTGATTAGAAAAATCCAGAGGAAGTGATGTTATTAAGTTGTAAAGAACCAAATGATATTAAAAGCAAATTTATTTTATCAGTATTACAGAATTATTTTATGACAAAATTAAAATTAGTGTTGGAGAAAGAATGTAAGTGTGTTTTAATATGGTTTGATAGAGAGTTTCAAAACTACACTGGCCTTTGAAGATCAGGCACAGACTTGGAACTGCCTCTGCCTTTGCTCTCTGCCTCCCTTTGCACCAGCTACTTCCTGATATGTCTTTGCTCCTGTAGACAACAGTACCATTCATCTTTTTATTTTGTTATTATTTAAGTCTGTGATAATTGATGGTGTCTTCAATTTACCACCATCCCTTTGAGGTTTAGTTGCTGAGTTTACCTATTAGCAATCTAGTAAGAACTTTACACATAATGTGAATTCTCCTTATTATTAACTGCATAGGACTGGTTTGTCCCAAGTGGTTGTCATTAAAAAGGGTATAATGGGGTGTTCAGAGGTAAGCTTGAGTATGTCCAGTCTCGGATTACCCCCATAGCCACTCAGTGAGAACCAAAACATGACCTATTTAGGAAATCTGCAGTAAATCATGTGACATGACATAGAGATAGGGAGAAGACAAAGATGGGGAAGTAACCCTTGGCAAGTGGCCAGGCCCTTTACTTTGAACTCAGAGAATGTCATAGCATCAACTTCCCCTCTGGCCTTCATAGAAGATCAACGGGACTATTATGGAATAGTCTTTCTGTATACTGTGAAGATGTGTCTTTGCCATGGGTTCTTCTGATTGGTTTAATAAAAGAATTGACTGGCTAGTAGCTAGGCAGGAGGTATAGGTGGGACAGCCAGACACAGAGGATGCTGGGAAGAAGAAGAGGGAGAGTCTAAGGATTCACAAACTAGACACAGAGGAAGCAGGACATGTAGAAAATGAGGTTTCAGGCCATGAGCCATGTGGTAGAACTTAGATATGAAATATGGGATAATTTAAGTTGTAAGAGCTACTTAGTAACCAGTCTAAGCTATCAGCTGAGTCTATGTGTGGTTATTTGGGAGCTGGTCAGTGGTCCTGACAAAAAACTCCACTACAGACTATGGTAGACAGGATCGGTTCTAACACAGCGAATAGGGTTTCCAAGTACCATGCAAATAATGATTGGTGGAAAGGCACAAGTTTCAAGAAAGAGCTAGGATATGATCTCCCAGTGACAGGGAACTTGCTGAGAACCACAGCAGTCTGGGGAAAACTCAAGAAAAGGGACCCCAGTGTCTCCAATATATTGGTACTGTAGTGTCCAGCACAGACTGGCAGTAGGCAAGTACCAAGCAATGTGTTTCATAAAAGACCACTTGCCACAACCATACACATGGTATTTTGGATTCAGAGAAGATAGTTCCTTTGAAAGACTTTCTATAAGTGTCCCCCTTCATAATGAATGTTTAAAGAGCCATTTTTGATCATTAGAGTATAATAGAAACAAACTTTATGGCAGATCTCTTACTTACAATCTCTAATTGAGTATTGCTAGCAATCAAAGAGTAGAACTGTCTCTTAAATATATTATAATTATTTATTTGTATGTGGAGGAGGCACACATGCCATGGCATATGTGAAAATGGAGGACAATTAGTAGGGGTTGGTTCTCTGTTTCCACTGTGTGGGTCCCAGGGATTAGATTCAGGTTTTCAGTCTTGGCAGTAAGTAACTACTGAGCCATCTTGTTGATCCAGAATCATCTCTCTCTTTTGAATTTTTTTATATGAAGAAAAAGGTCAGAGAAAAAAATCTTTTGCTATGGGCTATAGAGTAGATGAATAGCCATGCAGAGGACCTGAGCCCGGGCCTAAAGCTCCTGCCTCCTTTCTCTGCAATGCCACCTCATTTGAATACTATCTGTGATGTTCCAAAAACTTGAGACTTCTCCTTGGGGATGAGAAATTCCCCTGGGCTTGTAGTCTTGGCACATGAATCTCAGATCTGCCCTTCCCTCTGTCTCATAATGAATATTTCTTCAGATCTGAGAGCCTGTGCCTTCTCATCTGCAAAATGGAAATACAGATGATTACTTGATAAACTTAAAACAGGGTGAGATGGATAATTGGACAATGTTTTAAACAACTCTTCTAAAGTTAGAAATCAATATAATATGCCCGTGCCTATTTTATTTTCTTTGATCCTGAGATTGAACCAAGGACCTTCCACAAGTTAGGCAAGTGCTATACCGCTGAGCTATATCCTCAGCCCCCCACATAGTTTCTTATATTTCATTTTGGCAAGTGATAAAGTTTATGCATGCTCATTAATTCTATTTGGTCCAATTAAATCTGTGTTCATTGTCTTGTTTACTAACATAACTTCCAAAGATCCTCTCTACAAATGCATTTGCCCTATTCTCTTAATAATAACATGCATCAAAACTGGTTTTCTTCTCCAAATGCCTTTTGGTAGTGGAACCACTTGTGATCATACACTGTCTGAATTTAAACACCATCTTGTTGTACATGTGAAAGGATCCCCCTGGAAAGTGGGTAAAGTGACCTTTCTTTAGTGTGACTGGGGGGTTGGGGGGAGGGCAGTCTTTCTTGAAGAGCATCCTTGGAGAAGCAAGTTTACGTATTTTCCCAAGAGATGGAACATCACTGGGATTCCTTAATTTGTGTTATTTTCTCACTGTGCCCACATGAGGCTCAATCGCTTTTACTTTCTGCTCTTGTCATTCTTTGCCACAGTGGCAGAGATGAATATCTTCTGCTCTATGGTTATTTTCCCGAGACGCTAAAAATATTGGGAGGAAATTGGTTTTTCTCTTCTGCCTTATCTTTGCATATGTATTCTGGGGGATCTCAGAACAGCTCAGGGGGTGACCTCTGCTTTATTGTCAGGGTAGAACCATGACACAAGCACAAGCCACACAGAAAGAAAGCCCAGACTCCCTGCATACTGAATCTTTCCACAGCTGTGGCCTCTGTGGCTACATCTGCCTGAAAGTATCAAGGGGTTGGGGAGAATGAACCCACTGGCCAATTTCAATTTATTCCTGCCCTCTGGTTTGACATGGTCCCCTCCTCTGTAGCTAGCTGATTGATTTTCATGACTGATGGAGGTGACAGATATATTTTTGAAAATGATGTAATCCCTGATGAGATAAGAGATGGAGGGTGTATGTGTGCATGAGTGTGTGTGTGAGAGAGAGAGAGAGAGAGTGTGTGTGTTAGTATGTGCATGCGCACGTGTGTGTGTGTGTGTGTGCGCGCGCGCGCATGTGTATTAATAATATCAGTGTTGGGTAGTGCTCTCTGCAAATTCCTCAGTGGTTGGTCCAGGTATTACATTATTAGATGATAGGATGGGGGACTGAGTCCTGGTTGGGATACCTGGGCCTTGGTTTTGCTATTTTCTTGAGGAAGTTTAGTAACTCTTCTGAGATTCTTTTTTGCCATTTTTAAAATCCTTTATTGTTTGAGATTCTCACACATGTATAGAATGAAATATGGTCATATACACTCTTCTTTTCTGCCCCCAATTTTTCCTATATTCCTCAACGCCTCTCCTTCCTAAATTCATATCTTCTTTTTGATAGCCTATTAAGTCCAACTAGTGCTACCTATATATCACAAGGATGGGCCATCTGCTGAGCCATGGGAAACCTACCAGTAGCCATCTCTATGATTCTCCCCGGCAGCCATCAACTACCACTAGCTCCTCAGTAAGGAGTAGAACCTGAAGATCATTTGCCCCATCTATGCGAGGATTTTAGATAGCTTGGTCTTTTGTAGATCTTGTTCACACAGTCAGAGATGCCATGAGTTCATGAGATAGCTATTGACATATCCAAAGACAGCTTCTCACAGTCCTCCCCACCCCCTCAAGCTCTCCTACTCTTTATACTTCCTCTCCCAAGATCTTCTTTGAGTCTTGGTAGTAGATGGCTGCTGATAAAGATGCCCAGTTTAGGGCTGAGCTTCTTTTCCATTAAAAATTAAGGCATCAAAGAGACATCTAATTACCTAACTAATATCTTCCCTCACCTTTTCTTTCTTTCTTTCTTTCTTGCTTGCTTGCTTTCTTGCTTGCTTGCTTTTTCTTAATTGAAAAGGGGCCTCATATAGTCCAGGATGACCTTGAACTCATGATTCTCCATGGTGACAGAATTGTGGGCTTGTGCTACCTAATGCATTTTCATGTACTGTTAGGGATCAATTCCAGGGCCTTGTGCACACTACACAAGCAATCTGCCAACTTAGTAACACCCCCCAGCCTCCAATTTGTAACTTCTAATTGAGGTTGGATTTTTATCTCGCAACAGTGTTACCATCTAAAGACTATATTTTCCAGGATCCCATGCAGTTGAGTAGGGGTATGTGACTAAGGTTTTTATTTTTTATTTTATTTTATTTTATTTTTTTATCAATGAGCTATAAGCAGAGTGGGAACATTCTTCCTAAGGAGGCAACAGTTACTTGTGACCACTTACTGTTGTTATACTAATCCTTCTGCCTTAGAGATATAGACCTAAGGTGAATGAGTCTTGCTTACATCCTAGAGCAGGTGTAAGTCACTCAATGTTTTGTACTGGATACCCTTGAGTGTTAAGTGGATACAAAGAGATTCTCATACTAAATCAGCTGGGTTGCCTCCAACTTCAGAGGAAAGCAAGGGAGGGCTGTGTCTCCCTTCCACTCAACAAGCACTTTTTGCAGTAGGTAAAGCCCTCAGCTCTTTAAGGATCTTAAGCTAATTCCACAGAAGAAGGGCCTTATTAAGGTTTTCTAGGAACAACGTTCTTTTCTCTCTGATAGAGGTGGACTTTGATCAAGTTAAGCCTGTGTGTCAGTGAATTCAGTCTGGAGGACACAGTGAGAAGACAGCATGAGTGATAATGGTTAGATCACCCCAGTTATGGGTGAATAAATAGGGGATTGAGTGTTCTGAATGGGCAGTGAGGCCAAAGGCTCCCTGTGAGGCCCTGACAATGACCCATTTGGTGTGCTGGGCTGTGTTCTATTTACATAGACTTCTGTGGACTTCTCTGGTGACCTTGGGTTTCTGAGGAAATTCAGCTTAGACTCTAGACTCTCTCATACCCAGAACAACTCTTCATGTAGGTTTAATCACAGAGCAGACTTCTTTTAGAGCAGTGGTTCTTAACCTGTGGATTGCAACCCCCTTTGGGGAGCAAACCACCCTTTCACAGGGGTCACCTTTGACCATCTGCATATCAGATATTTACATTGCGATTCATAACAATAGCAAAATTGCAGTTATGCGGTAGCACTGAAAATAACTTTATGTTTGGGTGGTCAAAACAACATAAAGAACCATATTAAGGGGTCACATTAGTAAGGTTGAGAACTGCTGCTCTAGAGGTTGCTAAAGAGACCCGTTAGGAGGCATAAGGCTGCTGAGGCTGACTGCAGTCCTGTCTTACAGGTTTATTTATTTATTCTCTGGGAGGGAAAGGGTATCCTGGAAATTCAGGAAAGTGATATAGGATAAAGACAAGTGACACCAGCCTCCCGTTCTCTGTGAATGAAATGCCTTCACAAGGAACCTGGAGTCTGAAATGATGACAGAATTGAACCATTTGTTCTTGAAAGCATCTGACTTCAATATGGCTGCTAGCAATGCGGCAAATTAAACAAGATGCCTCCAGGCCCCGGGGCCATGGAAGAGTACTGAGAAACCCACAGAGCACCCCAGGGGGAGCTGTGTCCTCTGAGTAAGAGAGAGAGAAAAGACACTGATGGACCACACCCAAGCCTCTTTCCTCCACGCATTAAAGGGTGTAGTGCTACCAGATCCTTTCCCACGAGGCTTATCTCCTACCTTTGTTATTAATGATTTCTTTTCATCCAAACCACTTAGATGTGATTTTCAGCATCAATGGGATGAAAGCAGAATCTAGATTGCCCAGCTTTTCTCTCCGTTTTGAAATCTCGGAGGAACTGGTCACTAGAGCCTGGGTTTAATGAGCATCAGCTGATTTCACAGACTGTCCTTGTTAGCGGGCTCAGGAAGATACAGTCTCGGTCCCTTCCTCCTGGTTCCCATTCTGTCTTCCTGGGGCTAGAGGGTGGCATGTTAAAGGGCTGTGTTGGCAGAGGCAAGGTCATGGGGGTGAGTGCCAAGTCCTAGCTGTGGAGCCCCCTGGAGATCTGCCTTATTTTATGGATGAGACTCAGGGGAACTTGCAAATTGAAGGGATTCATCTATTAACTGTCACAGCTGGGCTTCTGGGCAAGGCTGAATGACTGAGAAATCGAGCCTGAAGCCCGCCAGAGGGATGGGTCAAGGGGGGCATCTGGCTGTTGGCTGGACCAGAGTGCCGAATGTGAAGGGCCATTTGTTTATCTCCCTCATTTGTTCACTGAACGTCTTTTCTATGACAGATGCTGAGAGGGAGACTTGAGACGAAGGGATGAAGGGCATTTCTTCTATCTCAAACAGTTCACCATCTCATTACAAGAGAGACATGTATGAGTTGTTATACTATGCAGGCATGTACGTAACCATGCTGGGTGGGAAGCCACTGAGGCAGAGACTAAGGTAGACAGATACGTAGGTGTGGTATACTAGAAGACCTTGTAAAGGAATACTGAATCAGGGTGAGGTTCTGTAGCAGGAAAAATAAAACCCAGAGACAGATATTGGGGCTTGACCTGAAGATCAGAAAAGCAAAGCAGCCAGCCAGTAACTCTTACCTCTACCTCCAAGAATTCTAAAACTCCACACTCCACATTCCACACTCCACTGAATTCCTATCTCTTCCCCCTTAAATTCCTCTCTGCACCCAGCCATATCACTGCTGTCTCCACCTCCCTAGTGCTGGTATGAAAGGCATGTGATCCCAAGTGCAGGAATCACCTTTGTGTGAGCTCTGTTTCTCCTTTTAGACAGATTCAATCTTGTGTAGACCAGGGTGGCCTTGTAGTAACAGAGATCCGTCTGCCTCTGTCTCCTGAGTCCTGGGATTAAAGGTGTGTGCCACCACTCCCTGGCCTGTATGGCTGACTGGTGTGACTGCTTTGCCCTCTGATCTTCATCAAGCTTCATTTATTGGAACAAAAATAATAATAGCATTGTAGGAGTCACTTCCCTTCACTTGTTCTTCAGGCTACAGTTTCTAGTAACTGTTCAAAAAACAACTACAAGATCTTAGTTTAGCCCATGGGCCATAAAAGCAATGGACAGGGCTTTCTCCTTCACCCCCCTCCAGTAAAGGGCTAGCCTCGTGTAGCCCATGTCAATCTGCCATTGTGCGCCACTGGGGAAAAGTGGTACTTAATGGGCAAAGGGAATCTCATTAATTTAGGGGCATTTCTTGGAGGGAGCCAAGGTCCCAGTGGGGTGCTGAGATTTCTTGATCCACTTGCCTTCAAGGGGTAAAGGGAACCTAGTAGTGTCCACTATGGCCGTTAGCAGTATGCTCATCCTGGGCCAGGCAGTACTGGGCAAGCTTCCCCAACCAGTTATTGAATTTTCAGGTTAGCTCTAACTTCAGCTCATTTATGTCAAATTTGGTGGCTTTCAACACTTTGATTCTGTTGGCTTAGTTATCAGTTAGCAAAATATATACTTATTCAAGCTCCCTTCTCTTCCACACACATCCTACCTGAAACATATGCATGATGGCCCCAAAGGACAGACATGGTCTTTTTCCTGCCAGATAACTTTGATTTGCTTCCAAAGACCCCCATGACCTCACCTTCCTCTGTCGTAGCTGCTGCTGGTTAGTCTCTCCCCTGTGGTGTTTTTCAGTCCCTGTTCTTCCTTCTTGTCGGGAAATCCATGTCTTGATGATTGGTCTCAAGTTTGTGCAAAGCAAAGGCATGTGTTGATTTTACTGCTGGTGGTTTCCTTGGGAGATGACCCTGGGAAACACAGAGAAAAACTGGCAGAGACCGGGAAGGACTGAATGGCATGTTAACAGATAGCTCGCCTCTGTGTTTGTTTCTGTGGACAGTCTTCTAGATCCACACTTTAGAAAGCAGGGATATGTCCATCCTCCCTTAGTTTCCAACAGGATGAAGTTCATTGCTCTAAGACAGCTCGTTTGCACTCCCTTAAGACCCGAGGTCAAACATATTCTATTCCTTCAGTGGGATTCTCTTCCCCAGAGTCATGGCCAGTATAGCAGGCTGCCTGTGATCTCCAGGCTCAGGGTATGCTGCCAACAGCTGTTACTCAGCCTTCGTCAACTTTTACTAGCCCTTCAAATCCAGAATTCCTTTTGCTCCAGAGGATTTGTTGCCGGTTTCTACATTGCAATAGATACAGCTGGACAGACAGCAGGATCAAGAAGTTACAGTAAGGTCCTAGGTGGTTTCCTGCATGATCGTTAGCTCTGCTCTGGATGAACTTAGGGAGGCTCTGCCCTTCTCCAGGTCAGTTCCTTCCTCCATGTCATGGAGGTGATGGCAAGCTTTTGTCCGGACTGCAGAGGAAGAAATGGATGTGGACATGCTTAGGACTCGGTGAAGTGCGGGTGGATGGAAGTTATCGATTACACAGTAAGTGCTGGGATTAAAGCAGTGTAAATGGATTGATGATGATTATCCCAGGGCTTTACTCTAATGTGTAGGAAACCACGGCTCTCACCCATCACTCCTTAAAGAGGTTTTCTGGCTGCTCTTAGAGACAGGCCCTTTGGGGGTACGCTAAAGACTGCTTTGCTGAGTCTCTGTTCAAGGGATCATGACTGAAGGGGAGGTTGGGACCTTGGCTCTCCCAGGAAGATAGCTCTGTTTCCAGCCCATTGCCTGGCTGCTGGCCTAGAACTTGTCGCCAACACATTTGTATAGGTGAGAGCCTGACCTGCTGGCGTTGAAGCACTGAGACTAGAGAGGAATGCGAACTTAGAGCCACAGGACACTAGTACATTAGTGCCTGGTTTGTGAGGCTGTGCTGGCAAAACACATGAGAGACTAAGAGCCAGCTACAGGCAGTTCATCTCAGGCAGCCATTGCTGGTGTCTGTCCTGGGCTTGGCCTGTCATCACGTGTATATTGAGAGTGTGGTCCAGTGGAGTTGAGGGCTGTGTTAGAAAGGCTGATTCTGGAAGACTCCAGAAGAAACTGTCACAAAGGCTAAATGGTAGAGAGCAGCAGGTCTGGGGGAAAGAGAGTTGTTGCACATGTTCAATCAATTGAAGCCTCAGTGTGCGTTTGTGGAGAAGAGGTGAGAGGACAGAGCCAGGATCTCAGCTGATTTCCAGCAGGCCTCCTGGGTAGTTCAGATGGCTGGTACTTCCAGAACTCTTCATCAAGACCAGCACTAGACACCACAAGGCTTTTCAGTCTGTAGATCTTATATCTACACAGACTCCCCCCCCCCCCCGAGGATGCACGCAGAATGCCTTGGCCATAAGCAAGCACCGTAAGCTCAGAGTGGAAGGCTCCAAACAGGTTGGTTTGAGGAGCAGCTTCCCAGGACAAACTAAGCAGTGTATAGTGGGGTCTCTGAGGCTGACATTCCCAGGGTCAAGCCTTGCCTTTCTCACTTAATGATCATGGGAAAGTGGGGAAAGTATTTAAGCTATTTGTGTCTGATTTTTCCACCTCTAAAATGAAGGTAGCATAGCATAATCTCATGGGGCATGGAATAACAAATAAATGATAGAATCCCTGTGAAATTTTGTCACAATGCTGACTCACTAGATGTGCAAAGGAAATAGCACCTGTGAGTTTCTGGACATGACTTTATCAGTCAGTTATTGCCATAATACGGTCACGTGACAAAACCTGTATAGCCTTGATGACACAGAACAGATATTGACCTTTGTACGGATCCATGGTTTGTCTGGACAGTTCTATTGACTTGAATCAGGCCGGCCTATGTGCATCTTGGATCAGCAGACAGGTCATTTGGAGCTAGATGGCCCAGGTAGCCTCAGTTGCAATGGATATACTTTTCTCCACATGATCTGCCAATCTCTGGCAAGATACTTTGGGCTTGATCTCATATCAGGATCAGGGACCCAAGAAGGGAAGGAAAACCGTACAGTTCTCTTTTCAGCCTTCACTTGTCTGAAGTTTCTGTTTTACCACTGACCAAAACAAGTCATGTGATCATGCCCAATGTCAAAGTTGGAGGATGTCACTTGATTATAGAGCAAACAGCACAGATACAGATAAACAACTAAACATGGCTATAAATGCAGTCAGAAGCACTCTGGTCCTTTTAATAAACTTCCCAGGGGACGGCTAGTCTTGGCAATACTCATTTCAATAATTCTTCTTTCCCGCTAGCTAATTGGGCCATTCCTCATTGGGAACTACTAATATTAAAGGACATAGCACTATTACCATTCACTGGGCTTTTTGTTGATGCCAATTATTGAATATTTCTAGCCTGGGAGGCTGCGGAGAGTATCAGTGAGATAATTTGCATAAATTCTTTTGTTTAACTCAGAGCAAATAGGTTGTATTAACTCAGTAAATGTAACCATTGATATTTTTGTAGTTGTTCTACTGACTGATTGATTGATCCAGTTTATTGGTACTGTGTATTGAACCTTGAAGCTTCTCCGTGTAAGACCAGTGATCTATCACTGGACGATTCTCCTGGTCCTTAGCTTTTAATTTGAGACAGTGTCTTGCTGAATTACCCAAACTGGATTAGAACCCATTCTATAATCTAGCCAAGCGGGAACTTGTGAGCTTCCTGCCTCAGCTTCTCAAGTAGCTGCGATAACAGGCCTGTGTCACCACAGCCATCTTGATTTGTAGTTTATTATTTCATTTGTTTTGTTCATCCAGGGGATTGCTAAATGTTATTTTAATCTCCATGTTGGCATTTTCATCCCAATTTAGCAAACGAAGCACGAAACCTAGGAACATTAATAACCCTCACAATGTCACACAACTAGTAAGGGTGAGACCTTTTACAATTAAATTCAGGAATTCTCTTATTTTTTTAATGTGATATGAAAGAGAGAACACAGACAAGGATAGAAAATGCTAACTGAGCCACACCCAAGATGATCTAACTTAAGGTCCTGGGACCTTATTTCTGCTTTGTGGAACCTCAGAGAGTATGCAGATCCTCTTCTGAGAGGCAGCTGTGCAGACACCCTGACCACTTGGCCCTCTCTTGTCTCCCGGACTAACCTCCCAGGCTTGCTGGGCAGCAGTGCTACTATTGCGGTCGGTATGCCCACATACCAGGGCTTCTGTACTTAGTAGATGCTTGCATCTTCGGGGCCAAGTTCAGCTCCTCAGCCCTCCCAGCTCTCCACTCGCATGAGAGGCAGTTGTTCCATTGGAAAGCAGAGTCAGTCTATGGCTCCAGAATTCACACAGGTGGACCTGGCATGTGGCTCATGGCGAGAAACACGAATCCTTGTCTCGATACTGACTCTTACCTTGACATGGAAGACCGTAAGTCACAGATGTCTCATGGACACAGTTTCTAGTTCTGAGTATGCACTAGGAGTACTGCCTTCAGCCTTCCCTGTATCTTGTTGCTGGACAGAGATGGAAAGGTCTTTGCCCCAGGTCAGGCACCATTAGATTTAGGAAGCCTTGTATCGTCTTTGCAACAAGGACTCTCAGTGATGAATGCTGACGTGACTTCTTCTTTGTGAGATTTATTTGAAGAACTCATACTTAGTGCATATATATATATACATACACATGCGTGTAAATGCCAACTGAGGCCGGAAAATGATGTCACATCTCCTGGAGCTGGATTTGTAGGCATTTGTGAGCTACCTGATGTGGGTTCTGGGGACCTAACGCCAGTCCCCCAAAAGAGCAGTAAGCATTCTCTCCAGCCTTCAAATGATTTCTTGACAAAAGTTAGGTAGAAAGAGAGAGACAAGGTGGATAAAGAAAGACTCTATTAGAAGAGACTGATATCCATCAAAATAGCATACACTTTCAGCTTATGTGTACACCTCTCTGGCTTCATTGTGTTCTGAGAGCACAGCTCTCAGTCCATGTGGGGATGGTAGAAAGGACGCTGCTGGCAGTAGATTGGCACAGTCATTTCAGAAAGAACTGGAAATGTGTACCAAGAGCCTCAAAACGGTTCAGAGTAATCTAATATAGGAGAAAATTACCATAAGGAATCAATCTAAACCAAGGGTAGAACTAAATGGAGGGCAAGGTATGGGAGCAAAAATCGGAAACAGACCTAAGTGCCTGAGAATGAGATAATGGCTCAGGAAATCATAGCTAGTCCACTTAGTGGAATATTATGTAGCTATTAAAATGGTAATAATAGATGCTATTGAACAACATGGGGAATGCTGATGATAGAATGGCAAATAAACTAACCCAGAGACACCACTGAACATTCACAGTGATTAAAATCATGCAAAAATGTTCCTGTGTTTTCATAAATGGTATGGCTCCGGCAACAAAATATATTCTGAATTTCTAGGTGGAGACAGAGAGGGGAGAGAGACTTCCAACTAGCCAGCAAAACAGGCTTGCTCAGAGCAAGCTGATGCCAACCTCAATGGCAAATGAAGTCTCCTATTAATTTTAAATTTCTTTTTAAAGATGTATTTATATGATTGCTCTATCTGCATGCATGCCTTTATGCCAAAAGAGGGAATCAAATCCCATTACAGATAGTTGTGAGCCACCATGTGGGTGCTGGGAATTGAACTCAGGTCCTCTGGCAGAAGAACAGTAAGTGCTCTTAATAGGTGAGCCATCTCTGCAGTCCTGAATTCTAAATTTCTTTAGCAAGTTTTATTTTTCAATGAGTGTTGCAGAATCTATATTGCTTAAATTCACATATGTTTATATTTTTAATAGTTCCTTCAAAGCTGTATATTTGAAAGTATATTGGGATTTAGGAAACACAATGTCCAACAAGCTCATTAGATGAACTGTCTGGACTTGGCAAGAGTACTGGGCTGGAGAGCTATGGACAGAAACCAGCTTGAATGGGTGGAGGCTGAGAGGGCGCGATATGTTTAGATAACTATTTTGGGGGGGGGTTGACTGTAAATGGAGGTGTTCTACAGTTTCATAGCTGCTGAAGGACATTTGGTTAATATTCCTAACTTTAGCTGTATTGTTTGAAATGCCAGGTTTGCTATATAAAGCCCAAATCCTTATAGGCATCACCAGATGAAATTCCTGGAATATATGGAGCAAGATTCCTAAGAAGTGTAAAGCAGTTAATGTCTGGATAGTGATGTAGTTTTTTTTTTTTATATGATATAAAAGTGAAATTTTTTGACCAGATACAAACTAGTTAGTCTTCAGATTTAGGATTGGCAAGATGAGAATGGGGATATTGAGAATCAAGGAAATTGGGAAGCTGAGATAAACCAAAGGGCTGTGTGTGGTTAAGAAAGGATCTTGGGGAAAGTCCTCTGGTTTGTTGTTGTGTTTTCTTACTAGAATTCCATACTTTGTGCTAAGCGACCATGTCCTTTTCACACCACCCCCCTGCAAAATGCAGAAGCAAATACAGAGAGTGTGCTAGAGCTGAGGTCTGAGGGATTGCTGTGGGAATGTGCAGAGCTGGTTGGGGCTAGCACAGGGCAGCATGCAAAGGCAGCTGGCAGCCAAGGCACAGGAATTCTAGTGCTCCGAGGAAAGCAGAAGTCCTGCGGGCCTCAGCGCAGGAAGTCCAGTGTCTAAAACTATATAAAAATGAGCACCACTGCCCCTGTCCTATTATTTCTTGGCTTGTTTTTAAAGAGTGCAAATGCCAGCCTCGGGTGGCTACAGAGCAACTCTGAGACGATAAAATTATATTGTGACAAAGATGGGTTCCTTGTAGAAGAGGTCAAGTGTGAATTTGGGCATTTTTTCTGAACTGGCTGGAATTTAAAGGTTAACTTGTCCTCCTACTGGGGACATTAATAACTAAAAGCAGCAAATGGGAAGATAATTTAAATTTTTCACATTTGAGTTTTATAAAATCTACCTGAAGCCTTATAATTAACATGCAACGACAATCTTTGTAACAAGAGATTTTTCCCTCAGCTTTTCTTTAAATGTGCAATGCTTAAATGGGCTCTGCTATTATAATTTCTCCATTGATTTATGGGCTTATTTTAGACATCATCATAAGTATCTAGGAAATCATTTTATAAACAAAATGTAAAACTCAGATCCAACCTACTTATTATAAATATTTTAAATTAAAATGATAATGTGCCTAAAATCTAGATAAAGATCCTTAGACAAAGGATATGGGTACTAACGTAGAAATGCTTTTTACTGATACTTATACAGTTCTGTCACTGTGGCCTTCAATTTGTATTTCATTCCCTTGTTTCTATACCTGGACATGCACAATTGGACCTGCAGTATCTTAAAAATATGTTCTGCATAGTCTAGATAAGTTTAGTTGGGAATGAGAGGGAAGGACATTCAGTTACTTGTGTGTGGGCTCATCATTCTTACCAATTTAGCTTTGGACTCGTGTGTGATGGCGTTTCCACAGAGGTTTAAAGAGGATGGAAGACTCGCTTTGTATGTGGCCTGTACCATCCCTTAGACTGGGGTTCTGAACTGCATCAAAATGAAAAACCTAGCAAGCAAGCTGAGTACCAGTATTTTGTCTCTCTTTTGCTTCCTGTGTGTGGATGCAATGTGACTGGCCATGCCTTCTCTGTCATCCTTGCAATGACTTCTGCTTCCTGTGTGTGGATGCAATGTGACCCGCCATGCCTTCTCTGCCGTCCTTGCAATGACTTCTGCTTCCTGAGTGTGGATGCATTGTGCTGTTGTTTCCTTTTTTAACTGTTGCTGCTTTTTAAGCTATGGCTAGCCTAGTTAACCACCGTAACTCTGCAGCTATAAGAAGCAGGAGGAAATTCTGTTCCCTTAGGCACCAACTCTTTCAAAGTTACAAAAGAAACTTATCTAAATCTCTGTCACTCCAAAAACTCAAGATTCAAAGGCTGAGGTAGAGTCCTGCTCCCCATAGAGGCTAAATAGCAAGCAGCTCACCTAGATCACCCCCTCACATCTCCCGAGACATTCTCCAGCTTCTCCTCACCTGGCTCCTCCCCACAACTAACTTCCTTCACCATTTAGGAGGCAGAGGCAGGTGGGTGACTGTGAGTTTAAGGCTCG
This sequence comes from Alexandromys fortis, assembly GCF_014885135.2. Taxonomy (NCBI): domain Eukaryota; kingdom Metazoa; phylum Chordata; class Mammalia; order Rodentia; family Cricetidae; genus Alexandromys; species Alexandromys fortis. The sequence continues at coordinate 5,574,697 of NW_026067952.1, forward strand.
ACTATGGCAAGTTTGAGAACAGCCAAGGCTATACAGTGGCACTCTATCTCAAACAAAAAAATAAAAAATAAAGAAAGAAGAAAGTAAGGAAGAAAAGAATGAAAGAGAAAGAAGAAAAAGAAAGAAAAGAAGAAAAAAGAGTAAAGGCTTGGCCAGATGTGGGGGGCAAATTTTTACCCCACACTCAGGAGATGGGGGCAGGTGGAGCTCTGTGAATTTTAGCCATCATGGTCTGTATAGTAAGAGTCTGTATCAAAAACAAAACTAAACAACAGTAACAAAACAAACAAACAAACAAACAGAAAGCCCACATCAAATCTGTTTCTGATGCAAGGGTGATGGAGCACACACCTTCTCACAAGTCCTGCCACTAATGTCCATCTTAAAACACTACCAGTGCACTCTCATAGTCACTTGTGAGTGTGTCTGCTTCTCCCTCAGGTATTTTTGTATCTGATACACCCACCATGATAATTTTCTTAAAGTTCTCTCCATTTTTAGGAGTGTAACAAAGAGAAGCATCCACATACAGCATAAAGGTTTTATAACCTGTGTGTGACTGGTATGACTTGTTCAGTGATACTTAATTTAAGCTATTAAATATTCTCAATTCTCCACCCACATGAGATTTTTGATTGCCCTTGCAATTATAAAGAAATACCAGGGTTTGGGTCCCGTCTATATGATCATAGTTTGTAGGCCGCCTTTGGATGTCTGAATGATCTGAGCATGTGTAAAAACAACCAAGTACAAGGTTAATGTAGCCTCGTATTACTGAAATCATCACTCAGTTTTACTAATTTCATAAGTAGCAATTTTAAAGGACCTTCTCAGCATGACATCAAGGACATTCCTTAAAAGACCATGACAGAGACCTCGCTGGTAGCTAACAGTTACTTCTTATGAGTTATGTATAGAACTGCATTGTATGGAAGTTCTTAAGAAACCAGTGTGGACATTCGGTGTACAGAAATAAGGGTGGGGATGATTTGCTAAGAGTACGCAGGAGCATTCAGTGGGTGTGTGAGCTCCATGTGGATCTCATTCTGGCCACTAGTCTAGACCTCACCACTCTCATTATCTGTACAATGGAATATTACCTAGTTTCACACAAAACTGAAAAACCCGAGGCTTCCAGAAAGAGATGTTATGAACTCTATATGCACTTCTGGAATCCTAGCACATCCAAAAGTAAGAATTATGGCTGTGTTTGTTCAACTACAGTCATCCAGGCACATTCCCAAGCATATATGTTATTCCTATTACAAGCAATTCCAGCAAGAGAAGAAATAACAATTTTTCAGGGATTATAAGTTCATATAATTGCACATCAGAGGAAAATATGGATATTAAAGACTCATAAGTGTTGAGATGCAGCACATTTTTGCCTATTATTTTTTCAATTTCTTGCTCATGAATTTCAGCTTAAAGTACATCCATTTCCCCCCCACCATTTTGCCCTCTGTTTCATAGATTTCAGAAATAAAATTTACCATGACATGGAACTTAAGTATTTCTTGCTACTAAGATTCTCTAAACTATAAACTGTTTATGTAAAAATTTATTTACATAGCTGTCATTGCTCCTCTAGAGACATGTGCACCTGTCGGTTTTTAGTGCAGGCTTGTAAGCCTGTCTTTCTAAAGTTTGTCATTCTAGGTGCAGGACTTTGAGTGGCTTTTGTCTTAGAGCTCTGTCATCTTAGAAGCACATGGCATTCCAATGTCTTTTGTGACAGAGGAAGAGAGGAATAGGTAGGACACACTGGCTCCTGGTTATCTGAACCCAGAAAGAAGTCCCGTTTATGCTTATAGCACATTGGCATCGGCTGCCAGACAGACTGGGTTTCCCATTTCAGTTTTGTTTATGTCTCGTCTCAGGACTGAGTTGGGGATCATCGGGTAACCTACCAAACTGTGCTCATTCCCCATACCCCCAATTATAACAAAATGTCATAGTAGAGATTAAGCAGAATTTGCCATTTCCCAGCTGTGAAATACAGTTTTAAAAACATGTGGCTATTCTCCAAATGAAATTGTGTGTCCTCCCAAAGACTGTTCGCTATTTTTAGTCTGGAAGATGCCTCGCTGCAGTTGATCTAACTCTAGGACATGAAATACATCAAGAGTTGCAGTATTGGGTTTGTCTGCTTCTCTCTGGTGTCAATCTAATAGAGCAAGTGCATGTTTTTTTTTTTTTTGACTTTTTTTTTTTCTAGCGACTCAATTTCAGATGGCTCTGGCTGGCAGCCTTTAAAAAGGGAGACTTTTCAAAGACCTAGGATGCTCAAGGTCAGCTGTAGCTGGTGGCCAACATTAATTCTGGTTTCTATCCTGAGTTGTGAAAGGCTGGTTTTGTCCTTCACCTGAATTGATAATGGAGTTTGAGACCACAGTCATTCTCAGGATCCATTCTCCCACTAGGGGGTTGGGCGGGGTATTTCCTGACTTGTGTTTGCCGAACAGATTGCCTATTACTAGACTTGCATTTTGGTGCTATGCTGTGGAACTGAATCTGCCTTCTAGACAGAATCTGTGACTCCAGCTGCTAGGATGTCTGTCAGCAGATGGCTTTCAACACCTAGTCCTATACTCGGGTCTCATCCAGCCATCCTTGCTTTGATGATTGCAGAAAGGACCCGAAGGACACTGGGCGGAGATTATGCTAGTGGTCACAGCTTAAACAGTAAAAGAACACAGATTGAGATCAGCACAGGAAGAACCAAACATGAGAGTTCGGTCAATCCCTCCGTGGACTTGTACCAGCAATGTGTGCCCCCAGTAATAACATGTGATGATGATATGTAGGATGTCAGGATGTTGCCAAGCAACCTTGAGGTCCATGATTTTTATTGGAGGTGAGCCCTATAGGCTTAATATGACCATGTGACTTACTTCAACTTCTTGGTCCCCAGCTAGCAGACCTTGAGGGCTTCTTGGAGGTTGTATCCCCAAACTGGTCAGTGTTTTCTTTGCCATACAGCATTTTACCACTTGAAGTTCACCGAGTTGAACCTTTTGACATAAGGATCCTCTGCAAGAGACCTGTCAGTCTCTGAGAGTTGCCTCACCCAGAGTCATATTGCTTCTTAGGGCAGCCAGGGTCATCACCCACTGGAGCAGGCAGGATGAGTGCCTCACACCCTGACCTAACCACAGGACACTCAGATGGGCCATTCGAGCTCTGTCCTTGAGTCTTCATCACAGCTGTTCTTCGCTCACTCCTGCTAACCCCGCCTTCTCTCCATAGATGTTAACACCAATGAAACCATGTGATAAACACCTTCCTTGTTAATTTCCAGCCTACATCTCAGGGAATCTGCCATGTGACGAAATGTGAAATTGAAGTATTTTCACTCGTTGGTCATTTTGTTTCTTCTGAGTGATTTTATTTTGGTTCAATTTTCCACGATCATCATCAAATTATAGAGAGCTTGAAAATTAATTTGAAAAAATAAAGGTGTTTTTTCTTAAAAAAATGGTCTCACTGTACCCAGTATCAGGTGGTAGACAATTCCATTTTTTCACTTATTTCCCCAACAGGAGGTTTATCTTCTTGGAGTTAGACTTTCTGTCCAAAAGAGATAAATTTTTTTCCTGTTATCTTAGGTTATGAATATTAACTCCTCCCTTGATGGAGGAAGGTCATTCATTGGTAATAAACAAACTGCCTTGGCCCATTTTGATAGGCCATCCCTTAGGAGGGTGGAGTAGGCAGAACAGAATGCTGGGAGGAAGAGGAAGTGAGGTAGACACCTCAGACAGAGACGCCATGCTCCCCTCTCCTGGGCAGATGCGATAGCTCTGCTCTCTGAGGCAGATGCATAAAGCTCAGAACCAGGATGGACAAAGGCTAGAATCTTTCCCGGTAAGACTGATGCTACACAGATTATTAGAGATGGGTTGATCGGGATATGAGAATTATCCTGTAAGGGCTAGAGCTAATGGGCCAAGCAGTGTTTAAAAGAATACAGTGTCTGTATAATTATTTCGAGGCAAAAGCTAGCAGGCGGCCAGGGTGCTGGGGATGCAGCCCCACTGCTCCTAATACTATATTAATTTCAACACTATTTGACCAGTGGCTCGAGCATATTTCTAACTAGCTCTTATATCTTAAATTAACCCATTTCTATTTATTTGTGTATCATATTCATGCTGGGGCTTACCAGGAGACAGGCATCTGTCTCCTTCTGTCTCCTTTCAGCAGCTACAGGCATCTCCCTGACTTCACCTACTTTCTCTCTATATCTCTGTTCAGATTTCCCACCTGGCTTTTCTCTGCTGAGCTATTGGCCAAAGCAGCTTTATTCATTAACCAATGGTAATAAAACATGTTCACAGCATATAAAGGGGAATCCCACATCACACCAGGAATCTGAAGCACTAATCTAATTAATCTTTATCAATAAAATCTAGTCAGATATTGGAGTAAAAACCTGGAAGATCAGAGAACTGGGAGCAGCCACCCAGTTTTTTTTGCATTCATAGGGGCTGAGATCCTATCTACACCCCACCTTATCACTTCTTGTCTCCACCTTCTGAGTGCTGGGATCAAAGGCATGTACCACCATTACCTGGCTTCTATGGTTCATTAGTGGCCAACTCTGCCTTCTGATTTCCAGGCAAGCCTTTGTCAGAACACAAACAAAATATCACATAAAGGGTACCATTAGAAAACACTTTACCGTAGGCAATTGTTTAAGGTATCCTGATGATGAAAGGGTTGGAAGAGAGATCCCAAGGTGTGGAAATTCTCACTGTGATTCATTCACGTTTGCCCTCCCATGTTCCTGTGACTCACTGGGTACACAATAGCTACGCCTGCCTCCTGAGACTTGCACCAGATCTTTTGTGGTATCTCTCATGGCTCAATTTCTTTAACTTCTCCTCTTCTTTGCACACTGTAAAGCACAGGCGACTGATCTGTACATTCCATGACAACTATAGTTCCATTTTCTCTATTTAGAAACAAATGTAATTACTTAAACTGGAGAAGACAGAACTACTTTTGCAGAAAAGTCAAAACATGTATCAATACTCATCTCTACAATTATTTCTCAAGGAAAAAAAGTCCTCCCTGGCTTTTCTTAATAATGAGGAAGAGTCTCAACAGAAGGTGGCTACTTATACAATAAAATGGCCCAGTGCTTCACCTCACATCTGAGCCTCGCTTGGCCAGCTTGCCCCAGGAGTCAGGGAATTATGAAGACCAAACTCAAATTTTTCTGCAGCACAGGAGAACACTGAGGAATATGTTTTGTGAGGTGAATGTACCTAGACTTGTGACATTGACTGTGCTTCTTCTTAAAAATTATTACTGAACAAAATCACGTGCCAAATTGAGTCTGTAAAGGACCATCAAGTAAATATTTTTAAGTTTTGTGACTCACATGGCCTCTAGTATAAAGACTTTGTTGAAATCTTAGCAAAACTTTATGCCCAAGTATATGTTAACTTTGGTCCCTGAGGTGTAATTTGCAAGATGTGTAATATCTTAAAACTTAATGTAATTCTAACTAGTATTTTACTTCCAAGATATTATTAGAATCGAATGGAGATGCTGTGTGTGATACTTAGTATAATACCTAAAACAAATATATGCTCTGTATGCTATTTGAGAGAAGGATATATAGATGTAAAAATGAGATAATTGAGATAGAGAGACAGAAAGAAAAATAAAGTGAGAATAATCATATTAAAAATGTATTGCATACCAAATTTCTAGTTTCTAGAAGGGAATTCTCCCAAGCTAAAAAGATTACCGTAGTAAACAGAGTGAGTTGGGCAGCTGATTGAAGCTTTGTCACAGATAGCAGAGCAGCAGGGCTACACTTGCCCCAATATTTCCTCAAAACTGGCCTCCATGAAGTGATGGAGATTGATTTACATCTCAGAAGCAGAGGCCTTGGTGTTACCTGTGTCTTGACCCTGTCCCACTATGATAAAATACATCCAAAACTTTTTAAGAATTTGAACAAGAAGAAAAGTGAAATTGCATGAAAAATTGAAGCTCACTCTCCCCGAATCTCACTGCTGTGACTGGTCACCCAGTGTATAGCTTGAATAGTGTATTCATCATTTAGGATGAAATAGGTGAAAAAAATATGCAGGGTTTTTGACTATTTCCTGTAAGAAATGAGATGGCTCTGTGTGGGGATGCTTCACAATCATATGGAAGTGTCATTTAAGAATAGGTGTGTGTCATACCAGCCAATGGAGCCTCATCAAAGCTCGTTTCTGTAGGCAGAGAGGTGTGATTCTAGCCAAGGTTTCTTTTCACTCTTGTTGCTAGACTGAGGTTTGGAGGGGTGACAGGCAGTCATAGTCAAGCTAGAACCACCATGTTGGATATGCATCTAATGCCACAGGCTATTTCAGAGAATCAAGTCTTTGCCCTTGTGCACAAAAATAGCCATTTTTCCTGTTTTAATTACTTGTCTCCCCATTATGACAAAGTACCTATCTGAAACCTCTTGGAAGACAAAATGTCTGATTTGGCTTCTTGCTTCAGAGGGTTTAAACCCTTGTTTACTTGGCCATGTGCTTGACCAGAATGTCTCAGTGTGGGAGTAATGTAGAAAAGGAGGCTTCTCACTTCTCGGCACACAGGACGCAGAGGAAGGGAAGGCATAATTTTCAAGTTCATGTCCCTGGCACCAGCTTCCTCCAGTGAGGCTGCATCTTCTAACATTCCCAGAATCTTTCAAAAATAGTGCCGCCTCTCAGTACCAGACATTTGACCAGAAGCCTGCAAGGGCCATTTTCTGTTGTAACCATAGCCCTGCCCTTGACTTTCTGTGGCTGCTCCCGGGAATCTCATTCTCTCCATAATCCCCTGAGTTTGCGGTGGACCCTCTGGGTCAAAGGATTTGGGGAATGAGAAGGTCCAGGCTGTGGTTGAGAAACGCAGAATGATTGGTCTCAGAGCTGGAGAGCATCATGGATAATGGGGACAGAATATCTTTAATGTGCTCAGTTAAGAACCTTTTCTAGGGCTCCAGATCAGTAAAGTAAGCTAGACTTCACAGTTAGGACTTTGAGTTACTCAACCCAAGTCCTATACCATAAACCCTGTTCTCTTCTGTCTTGATACCCTTTGACGGCCCTGCTAGCCTGGCATTATCTATGGGACTGCTCTGTCAGTGTTCAGTGTATGGATATTTATGGGTGTTTGTGTAGTATATATGTGTGTGAGTCTGTGTGTGGGTGTGCTGGCTGGTTTCATCTCAACCTAACATAAATAAGCGAGTGTCATCTGAGAGAAGGGAATAGCAATGGAGAAAATGTCCTCTTAAGTTTCCAGGAAGCTTCGAATGGGATCAGAGCCTTTACTATGACTTCTGTGGGAAACCCATGGCCAGCAAGTATATGTCCTTCTAAACCACTCTAGGCTAGTCCTAGTTTTTCCTTCTTCATTACATCTCTCTTGTTTCTCATGCTCTCTCTGTAGACTGCCTCCAACCTTTTCGGTGGCTCACTGAATACCAAATGTGTAATGTTCTTTCAGGAATGGTTATTAGCCAACTCTGACTCAGAACTGCCATGTTTCATAGCATCCAGCCCCCAAATCTCAGTTTTCTATTATGGTATGCTTTCCTCTTTGGCCTGCTGTTTTTCATAACACTCAGAGGTGAACTGGACCAAAGTAATGACAACTCCAAATACCAGTCTCATTTCAACTTACTCCATCCTGTAGTAGTGTGTGCATTGGCTCAATTCTCTCAACGTGCTGCTTGGGACCTGTCTTTTAGCTGATATGCTTTTAAAAAAATGCTTAGTTTTTTTTTCCCTTTTTTTTTTTTTTTTGAGCAGTCTGAGCACCACGGTAAATGCAATGGTCTACTTGCAATATTAATAACCGATGTGGTTTTAACCTTATGTTCCTAATAAAGGAATGTTCTGCCGTTTAAGGCTCTGGGATGAATAATAGCTGAGTGTTTCTATTGTCCTCTTAAAGTGGAGCTCACTATATGTTGAATCACAACAGCACGACTTTTTATAGGTTGTGAATAGCATAAAGGCCCATCATGTCGTTGCAGACTGTGCCAAGTGAATGGATAATGGTGAACCAATTATTATAAATAATGCCTTGTTTCCCTCTGGCCCCTGCACAGATTTCAAAGAATGGAACTCTATTAAGGCTGGGAGATTAAATTAAGTGAGACATTGTTAGCACCGGTACCCAGCACCGTGCTTGGCACATGTCATAACTTCACGCTGACTGAACCATGATCTCAGCAGCATCTCCATTCTGCAGAGGTCATTTTTGTTTTGTTGTTACTCATACTTTGTTTGCCATGATGAGTCTAACTCTGGGTTCTGGGTCAAGTCTGGCAGGGTGTGAACCCAGGAAGTTTTACATTGCTCCTAGAATGCTCCTGGATGGAGCCAGTTGCAGTGGAACTAGAGAAAGGTAAGAGATTGGAATATTAGAGCAGAGACAATGGGGCTAAAATTAGTCTGAGTGGAAAGGTGAGATTGGCTTTAGGCTCTGGGCAGATCAGAGGATCCTACTGAAATGTATGTATGGAGCATTCCCTTGCTAGGGTTCTGGAAATGTGTGAGTTGAGCATGACAGAGGCCCTGCTGGGTACTGAACTAATGTGCTCTTCAAGCTCTGATGGTTGCAGTCTCTTAGTGAAACAAGGTCTCCCAAGACACACACTGATGGAATAGCACCAAGTCCTGTTACTACCTCGTTCAATTCCATAGAGTTTCACTAACTCTTTCTTGAGGGCCTTATTGAGATAAGGGTGGTGGGTTAAGGGTGCTCTGATTTCCAAGTGTTTGATTGGTTTTACTAATAATTATATGATGTATTTTCCTGTGTACGAAATTGTTCTCTTTCTAGGCTTATATATTTTAAAGCTAATAACTTTTTTTTTCTGTTTTGACCTTTCTTGTTCTGAGTTGCTTGCTATTTAATATCCAGCTACTCACAAATGCAATTCTATCCAACAATGGGGCCAAAGACCAGGGTGAGTGGACAGCAGGAAGCAAATATTAATAAAAATGTACCTCTTATAGTTACAAGTCTAGATGGAAGAAGTAATATTCACTTTAAATCCAGGACTGCACAATTCAATGGCATACCCATGACAAGGTGCTCCTTGACATGAATTAGATTAGAATATTCTTCTATCTCAGAAAATATATTCTTCTTCCACCAGTGCCCTGGGATATGGAGGGTATCTATTGAAAATCATGGGTATCAAAGACTCAAGAAAATTTTATTTGTGAATATTTATAAAAGAAATAGCCAGTCCTTCAGTTAATAACCTCACTCCACTTCTGCTTTTCTTTGACCTTTCAAATGGATTTCTGCCACTCCTGAATTTGTCTCACTCCATCATCAGTTGCCTGTATCTATCTGTGTATGTGGGTCATTTGAGAGGAATGTAATAGTTGGGCGAAATTGCCAAGCAAGAGAGAAAGAGGTAGGTAAAGACTTCTGGCTCACCAGAGTCTAGGTAGTGATCTAACTCACAGTAGACATGATAGTGGGAAGCGAGGGGAAAGAGCTAAGCACAATAACTAGGAATACAGACATTAGGCATATGGCTCATGTTGGAGCGAGAGAGGCCATTCAAGCAAACCAAAGCAAAACTGCAGAGATGTATTTAAGGATGCCATCAGTGGAATTCCATGCTTACTGTTAATCCTTTAAAGAGAGGGACTGAAAAATGACCAGTTCTGCAGCCACAGTGCCCACGGCAGTCATTTTACAGAATACAGGGAAGGGCAGAGTTCATATGGAATAGGTTAAAGACAAGAAAGTGGGGTTATCCTTATTTCCCTCTTCTACCTGATTCAACTATGAAGGAGAGTGGAGGGTTTGGAGAGTCATGGAGACACAAGATCTAGGTTTTCAGGGCAGGAAAGATGTGGAATTGTGAAAATACCCATGGGAAGAAGCCTATACAGAGGGAGTGATGAAAGACAGAAGTAGAAAGAGCAATAGATATAGGTGAAGATTTTTAATGAGACTGCGGGTAGGGGTCCAGAACCCAGGGAAATAACAACCCTCTGTTTAATGGCAGCACAGAAGGAAATGGATGCAGTAGAGGGTCAGACTTCCTGGAGGGGGCAGTTACAACATCCTCTGGGGCCTGTCAAGAAGGATACAAGGTCCTTTCTTGAAGTAGGTAGGTTGTAGAGGAGAATGATAAAGGTCTGAAAAGGCAGCCCTGGAGGAGAGGAAGGAGGGCGTACCCTGAAGGATGGGAAAGGACTAACTCTTTAACCTTGGTGCCCTTTGCTGGCCCTCAGTGGCTTAGTTGGCACAGAGTCAAAGGAAGTGGCTTTCTTGGTTCACATAAGATATGACAAATTGAGTTAACCCCTTCAGTTGTAAAGTCCTAATTCCTGGATCACAGAAGTGAATTTATATAGAAATAGGCTCATTGTGGATATAATTAAATTAAAACGAACACACTAGGTTGATCTATAATCTAATGCTACTAGTGTCTTTATAGAAAAGGGAAATTTAGACATACAGACATATGCACTATGAGATGCTGGGGGAAGATGAACACAGATAGCAGGGTGATGCTGCTGTAAGCCAAGAGATGATGAGATGGTCTCCAACCCATGAGAGGAAAAGAAAGAGAGTTGGGGATTCTGTCTTACAGCCCTTAGAAGAAATCAGATCTGCTGCTACTTTGACTTGGACCTCTGGCCTCACAAACTGTGAGCCTGTAACAATTGCTGGTGTTTAATCCTCTCAGCTTGCGCTCTTTATTGAGGAAGCTCTAGAATTCTAATAGAAAGGAATTGGGACATTTGTTTTGGTTCCCCCTTTTCCTGTCCAAAGAGAGAACCTACAGAAACATTTCGAGGATACAGAACTCTGGAGGAGATAGCCTCAGGAATACAAGGTGGGTAAAGACAGACAGACAAAAAAGCACAGAAGGAAGAGAAAGGAAGAGGCGCAGAATGGAAGTGGTTTTTGTTCCCTCAGTGGTAACTGTAATTAGACCAGAGGATCACAGCTTCTTAGAAGGCCTCCACTCTACCCACCCAGGATTTTCCAGTAAAGGTTAATCCTAGCCTCTGGGTCCTTGCTACAGTGATCACGGTGTTACACCCCAGATTAGAGCTTCAGCTGAGATCAGAGCCAAGGTATTTGCAAATCACTGGTTCATGGAGGCCCTGGCTTTCATTTACATATGATAACCACAGACCTTCGATATCCTCAGAGGGACTTTCAAATGATCTGAGCCCTGGGCCTCTTCAAAGGACTGAATAACTAGTATGGATTTAATGGGCTAGTCACCCCATGATTCAGCATTTCCTTGGTTCCAGCACTCGGAGAGTTCGCTCATTAGCTTCAAGAGGCAGCTTTTTAATGGAATAAAATAAGAGGAAACGCGGGTTGTGGTTTCAAAAGTTACTGTGATTAAAATCGTATGGACAGCTGCTGTTCAGAGGAGTGTCACCCAGTGTGGATGAAAACGTGCTTTCTGTCAGAGAGCCACTGGGCTGTGAAGCCTGTTTACTGTACAGAAGATCTCTCCGCTTCTCTAAAGTCTTCAAAGTGGTGTGTGCATAGACAGCATGGATAGAAAATCTATTTCTTAAAAAAAATTGTAATTTAGAGAATAACTTTTTTCTTCATTGAAGAAAATTTGAAAAATAAATTTAAGCAAATATCTTTTTTAAAAAGCAGATAATCTCTCGAGTTTTAACATTTAGGGTGTGTATCCATCTGGTGTCTTCTTCCCTATGCATACATATATAAGCATACATTTTCTAAATTGGAGTCCTACTGTAAATACAGTTTTCAAACTTGCTGTAGTTGGCATATCCTGACTACAGTCCTGTGCTCTGGTGCTACTCTTGCAGTGGTTCACCATGTGGGTTGTCATAATTTATTTAATTCATCTCATTTCGTTGGAAATTTAGATTGGTTTTCAGGTTTGCGCTATTAAAGTTGATTCAACGTACATTTTTCAATATGTAATTTTTTTAAAAAAGCCCGAGGCTTCTGGGTTTGCGTTCTGAGCTGTTGAAGGTCAGTCAGGTAGTGGCATCTAGGTGCAGAGGGCTGTCAAACTCCTGCCTCTCTAACTGCCTTCTTTGTGCACTAAATGCAAGGTCCTTGAAGGAGGTCATTGTCTGATCTTTACTTGAGCAACCTTGGGAGAGAGTTCATACCAACAGAATAGCCTTTGAAAATGGCTGTGCGGGGAATGGACCTAAGTGCTGAGTGCAATTAGAAGGAGGTGCAATTTGGTGGGGGATGGGGAGGTGCTCAGGCACAGGACGGTTTCCTCCCCAGTGAGCTGGGGCTGTGTGACTCATGGGAGAAGAGGGTGCACTCGGGTGTTTCTGCTCCCCCTTCTCCATCCTCTCAAGATGGAAAATTCCTAAGCTGTTCTCGGTGACAGTTGTGCAAAATGAAAAGCTCTGTGAATGTGCGGAGAATAGATTATCCTGACTGCTGTTAAGCGTTTGACAAATTGGGAGTTTTGTCATACATCAAAGAACAATAGAGGGAGAATAAGGAGCGATGTGCATCATATAAATACAACATACCTGATGCTTCCCAGAGTCATTTATCTTCCTGGGTGGTGGGGCTCAGGAGAGTACTGGGAGACAAGTGGGAAGAGGGAGTCCAGTGGTCCCAGGAGCCTTTGGCAACCAACCCGTGATCAAGATCAAGGTGTGCCTCAGGATATGCCAAGCCATTTAGGGGCTTTGTCCTTGTGATTTCTTAAACGAGGGAGAAATCTTGTGAGTCGGATAGAGAATAGAGTCTGTGAAGCTACTTGTGGGCCAAGCAAGAGTCTTATGTACTCCAGCATTTAGAGGAAATGGAGACTGATCTGCGTGCAGTCTGATAGAACTATGTCCAGATGTGGATACAATGGGAATGTGGGTGGACGGCTGAGAGGCAGGTCTGTTTCTTTGTTTTCCCCCTGCCCCTCCTGGCCATAGTTTCTACTACCCTTATCAGAAGGAATGCAAAACTCCAGGACGGTGCGGTTCAGTCTCGAGACTCAGAAGAAGAAGAGCTTGCATCGAATGTACAGTGGGTTCCATTCCAGATGGCAGCCATGGTCTTTATGTACACCACAACGAGAAATCTGCAGAGATGGCTAGAGGCAGGAAGCAGGTGTGAAGGCTGGACAGCTTGCAGGAGAGGTTGGGAAGGATTTGAGAGCAGATCTTCACATCCCTTTAGCAAAGGGGCAGCCTTCGGCATCCGGGAGAATCGACCTCTTCAAGCCTCAATTTTGTGGATGGACCGTTGGTGCTTGTTAAAAGATGAACCAATAGCGTGTGTCTTATGGGGATCACAGAAAGGCTCTAAATGTAATTGCAAGGATGGGCATGCAACTCTGTGAAGGTACTAAAAAGCACTGAATCACACAGTTCCAACGACTGAATTCTATGACATGTGGGTTATGTCTCAGTAAAGGTACTATTCCTTTTAACCCAAGAAAAGGAGGCAAAAAGTGCCTGGCACACAGCGTGGGGAATTTATTTATATAGACTTGAGTTTCTTCCCATCCCACAGATGCCTGTGGAAAAGGTTGACAAGCCCTCCGTTCTCAGCATTCCAAGTTCAAGTCTTTATATTCTGCTCCTTCAAATGCTGTCTTCTTTCCAAAAAGCAGACACCCAGCCTTCATTTAAGCCCAACGTGCTTACCACCATGACATTAATAGTTGGATAATTGCATTCCAGAAACATTGGGGGTGTGAGCTAACAGCCCAGTTTCCATCAATCCAATTTCTTCCCTGTGTCTTCGGAGATCATTCTTATATATCCGAGTGTCTATGTTGAGTCTGCATACCATATTGCAAAAGAATTTGCTAGAAGGAAAACAAAAGTGGTGGAAAAGAAGTCCTTTCTGCTGCGGGACGCAGATTTTTCTTGTAGTAATTGAAGCCTGCTTCCCACTGCCTGTCTGAATTCTGGCATCTGCTGAGGCTTGGATGCCTGGAGTCAAATGGAATAAGTGCCTCTTTGGAGAACAGCTCCTGGAGGCCACGGCGTATTTGTCACATGTCAGTGGCATCTGCATATGGCTGTGAAGTGTATATTTAAAAATGTGCTCACACTTGACTGCACCCATGTCCTGCTCCAAATGTGTTTATCGAATTGCCCATCAACAGGCCCATCCTGAAGGTTTGGGGGATTAGAGGCTGGCTGACCCATTCACCTTTGTCTGCCAGCCTGAAGCTTCCTAAAGAGTTGAATGTCCCCTGGTCACCCTTGTGACCTCCTCCTCCTCCTACCCAGGCAGATTCAGTTTCTCGTCTGGTTACCCAGCTGTGGAGATAGATTTGTTACCTTGGTAGAAGGAAACAAAAGCCACAGCTACTATAGTAACCCTCAGAAGGGTAACAAGGGGGTGAGCCTAGAGTTTGGAGCCAGCAGACTTGTTTGTTGAGTACTGGTCAAGTCACTTTGCAGTCATGTGACACTAGGTATATCAAGTAGATTCTCTTGGCCTCAAACATAAAAACAAGGCCTTAGATTACTCAAAGACCCCAAATTTATGATTTAAAATATTGGAAATGATGGATTTCATAGTCCCCTTAGTGAACTTATCTCGATGATTTAAAGACCTCCAGTGGGCTCCACATTTTAAAAATCCCAACGACTTTCAATAGTCCCCTTTAATACATGTGCGTCTGAAGAACACTCAAGATCCAAAATGTAACCCCAACTCTATAGTAAACTCTGAGGTCCTTCCCAATAGCAAGTTGAAAACATTGACCCCAACTTCTCCCATTGTGAAAGGTCTTAGCCCCATTCCACTGAGGTGAGCAGATTATGGCTGTTCCTTCCTGGGGAGAAAAGTCAGAGTGCTGCTTGCAGAAGGTTTCCTCCTAAACCTCTTTTTCACATGGAGGCACTCATTTTCTGGGTCACTTTCTTGGCAGTGAAAAGGACGGCATGACATGACAAGACACCTCTCTGAGCTCCAGGTGACAGTCCCAGCCCAGATGACCTTCAGCAACAGCAACACAAGCACAAGACATGTGAGGGAATAAGACTTACTGGAAATATATTCCTTCCTCTAGTCCCAACTTCCCCAGCCTTGATCCAATATCCAGGTTACCCTAGTGATCCTTCCCAGTTGACATCCAGATACTACAGAGTAGAAAAACCATCCATGCTGGATCTTCCTGTCTTCCTGATCAAATGAGCCTTTAACTGTCGCTTTAGAATTAGGATGCACTGAATATCTATATCTACCCACCCCTGTCCCCAAGTTCCATGCTGAAGCCCTTCACCCCAATGTCATGCTATTTGGAGGTTGAACCTTTAGTGAGAAATAGAATTAGAAGCGGTCAAGAGAGTAAGACCTCTGTGATGGGATTAGTACCTTTCTAAAAACATAGAAAGACACCAGAGCCAGATTCCCCCCACTGTCTCTTTCCTCCTACACACACCAAGGCAATGCCATGAGAGTGCATAGCAAGAAAGCAGTGGTCTGCGAGCCAAGAAGATCAGCCTTCCCGTGCGGCTGTCGTGATCTTGAACTTTCAGCCTCTAAAATGATTAGAAAATAATTGTGTACTATTTAAAGCATTCAGATACAGTGTTTCATTAAAACAGTCGTGTGTGCATCTGCGGAGCACCAGAGGTGTAGACCTACCCAGACTTAGTTCTGTTGTTTGCAGCTTGGGCCCTTGTTCATCACCGAGGGAGTCTGCAGGGTATAAACTAGCCATAGCACACAACCTTCCAAGAGAAAAGTGTGGTTCAAACTGGCAATCCTTGGTAGATTGGAGTTGGCTTCTCTCTCTTTCGAGTGGTCACTGTGATATACCTTATCTGGGATAAGGATTGGGCTGAGTTAACAGACAGCTGGCTTGTGGGGTTTGAGGACGAGGATAAATGTGCTCCTGCACTTCCTTGTGTGTGACTGTAGGCACAGCGTAAAGGGAGTTCAGGATGGAAGGCACACAGTTCCTCTGGAAAGACTAGCCCAGTGCCCTTCTGCCTTCCTTCTCCTGTGCCATGTGGACATCTCTGAATTGTTTATCCTCAGTCAGTCTCCTTCCTCCCACCCTGCACCAAATCAGAGCTATTATCCAAGGACAATGGGGTCCCATGGCCTTTTTCATTCTGCAGCAGAGAGGCAAAGCTGACAACATGGATATTTATATCACTCCGGCTTTCCAGAGGCCTCACAGTCACTAATGAATTTACCCTCCCTAACAGCGGCCCCTCTATGAGGGAGGCATTGCAGTGTGTTCATCAAACAAGGGCACTGAGGCAGTGGCTGCGGCTTCTCCTGATGCATGAGATGGCCAGCTGTGGCCATGATGGGGTCAGAAGAGGCATGTTGTGCCAGATACAGAGAATGGGACAAGGAACTCAGATCTGGGTGGGAGTGAACCCTGTGGTTATTTCTTGGAAGGATGGAATTGTATTTGAAGTCTCTGCTTCTTATTGATAAAACTGGGAAAGTAAGGAATCTAATCAATGTGTAGGACTTTTTGTGAAGATTCAGTGACAAGCGTTGTGGAATGTTGTTTAAAGATGTGTTTATGCTGTGAGATATTTGTTTAATGATGCAAAGGCATGTTGCATTCTTTTATGCTGCGTTTGTTTAATTCTGTGAAGATGTATTACTTTGCCTATCTAAAACACCTGATTGGTCTAATAAAGCCCTGAATAGCCAATGGCAAGGCAGGAGAAAGGATCAGTGGGGCTATCAGGCAGAGAGAATAAATAGGAGGAGAAATCTGGGAGGAGCAAGATCTAGGAGGAAGAGAAGGAGGACTCCAGTGTCCAAACACTCAGCTGCACACCAAGCCATGGAGTAAGAAGGAAAGGAAGGTTTATAGACTAGAGAAAGGTAAAAGCTCACAGGAAAAAGGTAGACAGGATAATTTAAGTTAAGAAAAGCTGGCTAGAAAGAAGCCAAACTAAGACAGAGTACTCATACATAATAATAAACCTCCATCTATTTATCTGGGAGCTGGGTGATGGGACCTCCAAAGACCAAAGAGTAAAAAGTAAATAAGGAGCTACACACATGGGGGCGTTTCCTGAACTGTGACACATGCATAGGCATGCTATTAATGTGGGTGCCAGAAAGATCTGCCTTATATTGAGGGTGAAGGGCAGAGGGCAGAGAGAGAACCCTCAGACTTTCCTGGAAGACGCTGAACTAAGAGTTAACACCTATAAACTTCTAAGACCCCAGACTGTTGGTTCTCTTTCTCTGAACTCTGAGCTCCATGGAGCCGATGTTTTCCCAAATGGTACTTAGCACCAGGTGCTCTTGCCCTCACTCTGGCTTTCATGGTCCAGGCCTGCTTAGGTTCATTCTTTTATTCATTCTGTCCATTCATTCACTTAACTCTATTTTTGTGTGCATGGGGAAATACTTTATTCTACAAAGAATAAGAATTATTGATGGGTGAGTAAAAAAATAAAAATCAAGGTTTCAAGGAACTGACTTGCAGAGGTTTTGAATCTTGTACTTTTTCCAATATATGAATGCATTTGTGTCAACTTGTGACGGTCAGTCTTTATTGTTACCTTGACTGGAGACATTCCTCTGGATGTATCTGTGAGGTAGAAAGATTGACACTGGATGTAACTGCCACTGTCACATGGGTTGGGGTCATGGAATAAATAAAAAGAGGAAAAAAGAACTCAATCCCTCATTTCTTTTGACTTTCTGACTTCATGCACAACGTGACCAGTTGCTTCATGTTTCTGCTGCCACAACTAGAGTCACTGGACATGACATGTCTTCCTTGCCATGATGGGTTGCACCCTCAGTCTGGGGATCACTTAGAGTGACTTTCATTTGGTATTTTGTCATAGCAAGAGAGAAGTACCTAAGCTTTTACCCATGATTGGTGGCACAGACATAATCTCCCTTTCTATCATCAAATCTTTACCTATGAAGTGCCTTATAGCCTCCTTGTACCTATTACCCACAGCTATTTTCATTGTTCTAAACTATGCAAACATAAAGTATGCCTTCTTAACTATTATTCTATGCACATTTTAATCACAATAAGTGCTTTCATAATGGGGTGCAGTCACCAGCAACATCCATCTCCATAACCCTCTTCATCGTGCAGAACTGAGACTGTACACACTCAATAAAAATTTGGCAACCACTGTTTTTCCTGACTATGATTTTCACTATTCTAGGTACCTCATGTCAGTGGAATCATGGAGTCTTTTTCTCTGTGTAACTAGCTTGTTTCACTTAGCATATAGGTTAATCTGTGTTATTGTGTATTTCAGAATTCCTCCCTATGCATATGTCACATCTTTCTTCCCATCCCTCTCTCTGATGACACCTAAGTTGCTTCCACAGGTTAGTTATTGTAGACAATACTTTTGTGAATGTATTTCTGTTCAGGGATTACTTTTTATGCCAAAAGAATGACTCTGGCTGATGGATATTTGTGGCAACGGATCACAGTGCTGCTCCGTGGAAGGCACTCCTAAAGCAGAGAAGGCAGAAGCAACTAAGTGATAATAGTTAAGCAACCATGAATATAAGATTCATCATGCTTGGGAAAAGAGGAGAGAGCCAAGGAGATGGGACACCAGCTTGGAGTTCTCAATCTCAAGCGAGTTATTTAGCTGTTTTGAGCCTTTTTTTTTTTAGTACTTAGGAAAGTAGGATTGTGCTTTTGTCTCATCTGTTCAATGCATGTCTGTTGCATGTGCAGTTGAATGGGAGAATGCAGTGAGCATATTTTATCAAACAAAAGGCATTAAGTGAATGACAGTTGTCATTCCCCCAAGGGCCTGGCATGTAACAAATGCCCAACAAATGTTGTTGGAATTAATAACCATTTGCTTAAATCTGCATGTAGCAGCCTTTGTTTGGAGTTCTTATTCTCTTGTCCCTAGATTGGATTTTCTGTGGACTCTCCTTTGCAGGGATAGCCCAGTTGTACTAGCTCTGTTAAGTACAAGCAGAGATACACATCTCCGTGTGCGACTGTTTGACCCAAGAGAACAATGGCATTGATGTTTGGATGAACTAGGCCTCTCAGGAAAGTAAAGGCAAAATAGTGGGTGTCACAGAGAGTTTGGGAACATTGGTGTCCAGAGAAGACTCCAGGGGACTTATAGTATGCCACTAAGTAGGCATGTCTCAATTTTCTATGTACATAAGAATGACTGGAGATCCTGTGAAATGTGGACTATGCTTCTGTGGGACTGGAGTGGAGCCTGATGTATTCTTCATTTCTGTTAACCTCTTTTGGTGGTATGATGGCACACAATCCACCAAGCATATAACATACATCAAGAGCGCATCCTGTCTGCAAGGCTGAGTAGAGAGCTGGGGCACAGAAAGATTCCTGGTCCATACAGCACACCAGTGATATTCTGTGCTCCTGTCTAAGGGGAAATAGGCTTCCTTTCCTGTACCCACATGATTCTCCATAATGCTGCCCTAGCAACTGTGTCTTGGACCAGAAGACTAGTCTTAATGTTCTTCTTTCTGTTGGTCTCCGAACGGCTTGGCCATTTAAGTTAGTTGTTCACAGACATTTACACAAGCGTACTTCGTTCCAAGGTCTGAAGCATATGTGGATAAGACAATGATAAATGTGTAAAAATCGAAGCTGGAGGTCAGTGGGTGGAGCTGGGTGTTAGCTCAGCTGTGAGGACTCATCTAGCCTTTGACCTATAGAGACTGAGACGTGAGGAAATTGACACCCATGGGACCCTGCAGGAGCTGAAGATGCACAGCGTCTCTCATTTAGGAGTTGATGAGCAGAACCTGGCCTTGCAGGTCAGAGGTGTAAGGTCTTACCTAGAGTTTTGAATCCCTATCTGCTCCCAAGCATGGTCAAAGCTCTCCCTACTGCAGGCTGGGTCCTGAAGGTCACTCCTAGTGTGAGACACAAAGTGACCAGGTAGATTCTGCTCAGGCCTAGCTCTGAACAATGGGCACATCCTTACTAGCTACAAAGCAGATGTATTAGAATTCTTTATAGACAGACTTTCTTTGGACTGCCAGCTCCCAACCAAATGACAAAGAGACTTTTTATTAATTATGAAAACTTGACCTTAGCTCAGTCTTGTTCCCAACTAGCTCATAAAACTTAAATTGGCCCATTTCTATTCATCTGCATTCTGCCTTGTGACTCATCTGCCCTCCTTACTGTACATCTGACTTCCTCCGCACCTTACTGGCAATTCTAGACTTTCTGATTAATTCCCCAAGTTCCTCTCTCCCCTGAAGTCCCATATATCCTTTCCTGCCTTGCTATTGGCCACACCATTCTTTATTAAACCAATCAGAAAGCACGTTAGTAGGGACACATATTCACAGTGTACAAAAAGATTGTTCCACAATGTATCTTTTTTAAAATTTTTTAAATTTCTTTTAATGTCACTACCCACTGTATCTATAATTGGATTCTTAAAGGACTCCTTGAGCCTCTATCCATTCTTATATCACTTGGTTCCCACCTTAATCTCTAAGTGCCATTACCATCCCTACACTTTGTGACACACACAGAGAAAGATGATTAGACAGACAGACAGACAGACAGGCAGGCAGGCAGGCAGGCAGGCAGATAGATAACCCCTCTCTGATTACCTCTCTTCACCTTGACTGCCTCCTTGCTGGCTACTATCCACTGTTGACAGTTGGCTCTCTCCTGCAGCAAGGCTCTGAACTAGGCTTTATCCCAGAGACTGAATGAATGAGTTGCCTTCTGAGCACCCAGAAAACTTCACGGTGGGGAGGAGGCTCCTCTCATGTTCTGTCACCCATGCCAAGACAGCCATAGAAGTTAGGAGAACTACACAACGCAACGTGTTCTGGGTAGAGAAGGAAGAGCTGGTCTGTGAAGGCTAGGTCAGTAGCCCTCTCTTTCCACCTTCCCACCTCTTTCCTTCTAGCAGGTTCATTTTGAGCAGCTGTTGCACTTTGAAGGGATCATCAGGGACAATGGTCTTAGTGGCTTTTATTGAGTGTTCTTGTGGCTCGAAGAAAGAAACAGTATCTTTTACCCATCCCTTTTCCCTCACTTGGTCATGAGGGGCTTCCTGATCAAAGTGGACCCTACAGACAGGAAGGAGGAGAAAGCACACAGGGACAAGGTGGCCTTTGCTGTGTGACAAGAGGTAGCAGAAAGGGGCACAGGCAGAAAAAAAAAAGTCAGGGTTTGTTTTCTTACCTAGTGTATCTCAATTTGAATTTTCTGTAGTGACCTTGGTGTTTAAATGCCTTTGTTCCTGTGGGGCTGCCATAAAGCTTCAGTGTTCATGGGCTGTGCAGGAACAGAGAGCAGTTGACTTGCCTGGCTGTTAGGAAACTGGAAGTGTTTATCAAGCCCGATAAGTTGAATTACCTGGGTGTCAAGCACCCCACTTGGCTTCCTAGGGCTTTTATGCACTACCTGAGTAGGAGAAGTCCTCTTTCAATGCTCTATTATTCTACATCCTCCTCCTCCATCAGCACAGACACTCACATTGATGCAGGGCAGCAAAACTTGTTGATGGGCTCATTCCTTTAGATTCCAGAGAGAGGAAGGAAGGGGGGGGGGTCTTTCCGGCCTTCTCTCTCTCCCAGGAATGCCCAGGTGAGTTGACCCTATATGATCAGGACAAATAAGACAGCAGGATGCACTGCCCTGGGACATTATAACCTCTGTTTGATGAGCTAAAAGTCAGAATCACCCAGTTTTTATGAGCTTTAAAGCAGTCCATGAAACCAGAATTCTCGTCTCAGGAACAACCGTATGGCTCTCCCATCTCAGGCCCAGCATCTGCAAGGCACTGGCCATTTCTGTTATCTGGGCTGTCCAAGCTAGTTCTGCTGCTTGTTTTGCTTGGAATGTGCCTCAACCCCCACCTTCCACCCCTCCCGCCCCTCCCGTCCCCACCCTCCTCACTTACCTAGATAGTCCTGTGGCTGATGGAGCTCTGGGCTTGGCCAGTTCCCTCCCTTCCCCTGCTTCCCATCAGCTATTCTACCTTGCTGATATATCTTGTGTGTTTTCTTCTGCACTGATCTCTCTCTGAATTTGTGTACAGCATTTATCTATTTCCCTTTTTAAACATTTAATGCTTTTGTTTGATTATGTAGCCCAAGCTGGCATTGGACTATTTTTTAATAATCATATTACAGTTCATTTTCATTTAAGATTACAAAGACAGAAAAACATTTTATGTGCTGACTGAACTATATTATCTTAGATCACACAATATGGGCTGTGCCTATTCTTAGCAATGTCACTTGCCATATTAAAAATTTCTCTGTGCCTTGCTCACAACAATTGAGGTCTTACTAACTAGCATCCATATTTTGTCATTAGCATTGAGTGCAAGAATATATGTAATATTTTTGGCCAGTGTCTTACCCCTGGTAAGCCCTGAATAGTGGACAGCCTATATTATTACAATTTTGGTAATTCTTATTCATGGGTGGATCTTCTGAGAGTCCTTTAGGGGCAATTTGATAATACACAGGTGTTATCTGAAATCCTCTTTCTCTCCTTGAATCAGCAGGAGCCTTAAGGGGGAATTTGTCTGTTGCAAATGACTTGGAGGATAGCAGAATATGCAGCCATTGTATACAAAGGAGCATAAACTTTAAAGACAGAGAAGGAACTGGCATGTGTGAGTGATACATTCAGAACCGTAGGAGAAACCACTCAGTAGACTATGGTACACACACACACACACACACACACGCACACACACACACACACACTATGAGGTGCTTGGCTAAATGGGAATGAATGACTATGGGATGGGGAAGACACCAAACAGCAGAGCCTGTAACAAGGAGGCCGGAGCCTGTTATTCTAGCATCAAGGAATCTGTGTTTTATTACTTGTGTAAATGACTTCCATTCAATTGTTGGTTCTTGTTGTTACTTCTTATTTCCAACCAGTGTGTCTGGTATTCTCCATATCTGCATGCTGCTGGGCACAGACCTCAGCCCAACAGTCAGAATCAATAGCTAGAGAAAGAACATTCCAGAAAGGTTCTTGGAAATCACGTCACCCAAACATGTTTATTTAACGATGAGAAAACTACAACCAAGGAAGGAACCTTTATTTATTCAGTAATTCGGTAATGATTTATTGAGCCAGTTTGCTGTGCAAGGCCCCAAGCTAGGGGAGAAAATCAAAAGGAGCCATCCTCTCTTTCAGAGTGAAGCATCCACAATTAACTCTTAGAAAAGACTACTTAATAGATGCAATATGCAAAGAGCTGGGGCCTGAGAATTATAAGCTTTGAGTTCCAAGCTAAATTCCATCACCCTTAAAAAAAAAGAAAATCTAACCCAGAGGAATTTACTGAGCCTTGGCTCTTTCATGTGTAAAATGTGGAAGATGGTGTCTGGACTGTGAATCTCACAAGGAATTTATGAGCGCACAGATAATCCTGACACATGCTGATGCTTGATGGCCTATAAAGCAATTTGTAGACGATGCTTTTGTTGCTGGTAGGATGATAATTTGCAAACAGGGAATTGCGGCAGCAAGAATAATATAATGCGAAAATGAAAGGGATGGCTGTGGAGGTGGAAGGAGGATTGTGACTTGGGGAGGGAGGAGACTCAGGAGAGCAAAGGCTGAGCCCCAAACCTTTATTCTGAGAAGTATGTGTTTTCCCTACTATTTGGAATAAACGGGAAGGGGATTTTCTCCATGAGGAGTGGTTCAATCGGGTGGCAGCCACGGTACTTTAGCATCCGAGTTTGTCCTTTGGGAAGCATGAAGAAGGATGGGAATGAAGCTCGGTAGAACTGGGGTGGGAACCACTAAGGGAACTGGCAAAAGGCTCCTTTAAGGTGGAGAGGTTGGCATAAAAATAGTTTGTTTATTTTCTACTACTAAAACAAGATAGTTGAGGCTGGATAACTTTATAAAGAAAAAGGCTTATCTAGTTCATATTTCTGGAGTTCCAAGGGTGTGGTGCCAGCCTCATTTCAGCTCTGCTGAGGGCATGCAGTTGATGATGTTAGAAAATGGGAGCAGAGATGGAGAGGATGCCACAAGACAAGAAGCTAAGGAAGAAGGAGAGTGGTCAGAAGATGCTCCTGTAAGAGCCTTTGGAAGAGCATCATTCAGTCATTCGGGGTCCTGAAAACATACCCCTGTGACCTTCGGGTTTCCCACTCATCCCCACCACTTTCCAACATCCCTTCCCTGATGACCAAGCTTCCAAAACATGAACCCCTGAGACACAGACCACTTCCCAGCTGTAGAAGACATTGATGTGGCAAATTCGAAGGACAAGATATGGCTTAAAGTGGACCTGAAGTTAATGTAGGCATGGTTTAGATGAACCATTTTACCAGGCAGACCTGAGCTAAGCCAGGAGAGAGAGAGAGAGAGAGAGAGAGAGAGAGAGAGAGAGAGAGAGAGAGAGAGAGAGAGAGAGAG
>NW_026067952.1:5599188-5651108 GCF_014885135.2 Alexandromys fortis
AGAGAGAGTGTTGAGAGGACAGCTTGGTGACACAAGATAAAGATTATTTGTTTGCAATTGTGATTTATAGTCAGAGACAGCCTCCATCCCATTGTAGCTGCCCCTGGAAGCCACATGTGGCCTTGTGAAATGTGTGGTTAATTCTGCAGGAGAGCCTATCAGGGTGGGGATGCTGAGAGCAGTCATCATCTGGAGTGCATATGAAGAATGGGCGCACGGTAGATGGGACCCATTCAAATGAGCATCTTTCTGGGGAGTAGAACAGCAGCACCCCGGGGCTCCTTGGCATTTGTGGTACCCAGCACTGTACTCCAATTCTCCATCACAAGATCTCTCTTCCCACTTCAGAGAGTTAATGGGATCTTAAGGCAGGGGGCATTCCTTCCCTGAGGAGGGATAGATGGAATTTTCTCAGAAGACATGCATCTATTAAGCTCCTGTGGTTTGTAGAAACAGCCCTGTGGATGGTGACAGCTTGGAGAGAGACAGAAGCAATGCTTGTGGCACTTCCCAAGTGTTGCTATTCATGGACCTCCATTCCAGCATGTCCAAACCTGACATTTTAACTTCTTCCTTAAGAACAGATGCCCCCTCTTCAGACAAAGTCACCATGTTGCTGCCCCCGCCATAGTCTGATCATTGTTCTCAATGCTCCTCTCTAACCGCCACCTGCCACCTCTGCTTCCCTTGCAGCTGCACCATTGCTGCTTCAGGTCTAGGTCTTCCACATCTGACAAGTGAACAAGACAAGCTGAGCTCACATCACCTCAGTTGTACTCACTTCTTTGCCCTACTCTGAGTGGTGGGATCACTTACATTGCTTTCCCAGCATTTGCTTTGTTTCTTCACTGGGCCACCTTGAAGTCTTCATTAGGTGGCCTCTCTGTGGTAGGCACTGGGGGTTCTAGGCAGAGCAGGAGCATTCTGAACAAGGCACCCACAGCTTAGTGAGGAGGCGGCTGTAGGAAGAGTTTGTGTTCAGTGGGACTTAGATGGTGAAGACCAGCTATGACCGGGGGTGCAACCTTTGGATGACTGTGCTCCTTTAGGTCATTTCCCCCACCTAACAAAAATACCAGAGACTGAGTTGGAAAGCTATGGAAACTGTGTTCACATCATATTGAAAAGAAGCTAAATAGTTCTTTATCAGTTCCAACCTCCATCTACCTACTAGTAACATTTTGTGTTTTTACTAATAGTTTTTCTTCATATACTTATACTTAAAGAAATATGATGCTTGACTATTTTATTTTACAGCCTACATTTGTTTTTCTACTGAGGCTCTAACATTTATAAAGCATCTTCTTTTTTTCCTTGTTGTAGAGAGAATGCATAGCTACTTCTGAATGTTTTATACAGTAAGAACTACAAGCAAACACATCTCATGTGCTGCTTGAGGATCACATGTGCTAGGACTTTGACACATGTCCTTTTAGAGTTCTGAGTCTACACACACATGTAAATGTAAACACGGGTGCTGACATCAATCTTCTGCTTTCTTAATCATCGCGCATTGGCTTTTTTATTCCCCTTGAATTGTTTTCCTTTATCTATATGACATCACATATAGAATATAAATCATTGAAACTCATTTTTTGTAGATCTTTAAGGTGCCTCTATATATTCATGATGAGGAACTGACTCCCTCCCTCTCTCTCTGTGTGTATGTATGTGTATGTATGTGCGTATATGTGTGTGTGTGTGTGTGTGTGAGAGAGAGAGAGAGAGAGAGAGAGAGAGAGAGAGAGAGAGAGAGAGAGAGAGAGAGAGACTGCAATCTAGCTCATTGTTTTCCCTGCTGTTGATCTCCAGAAGATGACTTGCTCTGACAAAGATTGTAAACAGCTACAGTATTGGTCTGTATGTGTCATCAGTAGAATTATAATATGATTTCCAGTGACCCCGTCAATTTTTAGCTACCCCGTTCCTTGTCACAGGTGGGGGCTGAGATTTGATTTTAACTAATAGACTATAGCAAAGACTGTCACTCCCAAGGCCATGTTTTAATATGTGGCAAAATAGGGTTTTACAGATGTTACTAGGAGTTAAACATGTGACTTTAAAGGAGAGATTAGTTTCAACGAGTCTTAGTAATCAGGAAAGCCCATTATAATAGAGTCTGGAAGCCAGGGTCCTTCTTTATCACTAATCTTGAAAAAGTTACCCACCAAATCTGCAGCTACAAGCAGATGAAACCTGCCAGTTCTACATAAGCTTGAAAGACGATGGAGCTGCAGATGAGGTCAGAGCCCTAGCTGACATCACCATACTGTTTGTGAGGTACTAATCCCAGAACCCTCCTACCTCCTCTCTGGGTTCCCGGCCCATGGAAACTTTGAGACAGTATATGTTGTTTTAATCTTTTGAAATTTTGATGATTTACCACGGATGAAGAGAGTACTGATATGAGAACTGCCTCTGATAAATCATGCATGATTTAAACTTCTTTTAAGCCAGTCCAATGTCCACATAAATTTTTATCAATACTAGATATTGTTAAGCTTTAAATTTTAGAGAATCCAAGAAGGCAAAATAATACTTTTGTGTCTCTAATTTAGAGCTAATATTGTGTGTTTTCTGTGTCTTAATTTAAAAGTTGTTCACTATATGTGCATAGCTATTTTGCTTACATACATGTCTGTGTACTATGTGCATGCCCATGGAAGCCAGAAGAAGATGTTGGATCCTCTAGGACTGGAGTTACAGTTGTTAAACACCAGGTAGGTGCTGGGAGTCAAACTCAGGAGGTCCTCCAGAAGAGCAACCAGGGCTCTTAATTGCTGAGCCATTCCCCACCTCTACTGTGATGTGGGAGTCCCCTTTGTGTGCTATGATTA
Source organism: Alexandromys fortis (assembly GCF_014885135.2). Lineage (NCBI taxonomy): Eukaryota > Metazoa > Chordata > Mammalia > Rodentia > Cricetidae > Alexandromys > Alexandromys fortis. The sequence continues at coordinate 5,602,026 of NW_026067952.1, forward strand.
CCATTAATGAATAAAGAAACTGCTTTGGACATATAGCAGGGCAGAACCTACCTAGGCAGGGAAAATTAAGCTGAATGCTGGAAGAAAGAAGGGCGGAGTAAGAGAGAAGCCATGTAGCCCTGCCAGAGATAGACACCAGAACTTTAATCGGTATGCCACAGCCATGTAACGATACACAGATTAATAAAAATGGGTTAAATTCATATGAAAGAGTTAGCCAATAAGAAGCTAGAGTTAATGGGCTAAGCAGTGGTTTAAATAATCCAGTTTTATGTGATTATTTAAGATTTAAGCTAGCCAGGCAGCTGGGAATCAACACACAGCCTCCAACTACATTTGGCACCCAATGTGGGACTCGAACCATGACCCTGGTATTAAGAGTCCCATGCTCTACCAATGGGAACCAACAAGTGACCTCTTTCTAACAAATTAGTGCCCACATGGCCAGCTAAAATCCACTTAATGATTATTTTGGGTCTAAGATAGGCAGGCATCCAGGAACCAACAAGCAACCTCTCTCCAACACTACTATATTTTAATCAAAAATTAATTTGGCTAATGACAAAATCATATCCTTTTTCTAGTTATGTCTTTTTCATATTGATTTATTTTAAGTATGTTTGCTTCTTCTGCTGGACATGGTAATCTTTATTATGGTTGTTGTTTTTCTTTTTCCTAATATCATATATATTATTTAGTGACCATACACATGGATTCTCTCCTTCTGTGAGCTTTTAAAGTGCCATTCTGTCCATCTGTATGGACATTTGTTTGAGGAATGGCAAGGAGAGCCAAGATAATATAACCACATGTGCACAGATAAGCTAATGATGAGGGGACCTGCAGTACATTAAGGAGACAGAGATGGCAAGGTAGGGATTTGCTCAGAGGGCCTTCAGAAATACCAAGGGCATGCTTTGATATTCTTCAGGCAAGGTTTCTTACTATATGTAGCCTGTTGGTGAAAAAAATGAAATAATAGAGTATTTTATGGCTTAGACTGGTGGGTAGCAAGTTCACCAGGGACCCTTTCTCTCATGGATGTGGACAACCAGTGGCTGTGGGCCTTTAAACTCCCCCAGAGAAGGAAGCACAGCAATGCCCTTATTTCCAGTGGGTGGATGAATAAACTTCCTGGAGATGCTCTTCTGTTCTCTAGTAGACAGACTATTTGCTTTTATGGTAGTCCCTCTGCAGACAGAGCCATGACTTTGAGGAAGAGCAGATTAGCCAGGGTGTTTGACAAACAAGCATCTCCTTGGACATGCTGGCATAGTGCAGTCTAGTCTGTGGGCAGGGGTAGGTGTAGGTTGGAAGAAGAAGCATTCTTTCTTGCAATGGAAAAAATCTCAGTGAGATGTTAAACATTACATTAAAATATCTGGCAAGGGGAAAGAAAGCAATTTGTTCTGTTTCAAGATGCCAGATAGTTTCTCAAACCATCTAAAAGAAAGCCATGCTGCCCACAGTGTGTAATTGCATAAATGAAGATGATCTGCTGGGCAGGATATGTCTTCTCACAGGACATTTGGAAATATTTGGACACTTGTTCAATTATCTAGCATCTGGTATGGGTAGAGGCCATGAATACTCCTAAGTGTTCTAAAATGCATGAGGTGGGCCCCAATAACAGAACTATGTGGCATCAAATGTTCACCCCAAGGAGACAGAGAACCCCTGGTCTGGTAGGAATGAGAGCATGGTAGGAGCTGGAGAGATGCTTCAATGTAAGAGCACTCGCTGTCTTTCCAGGAGACCTGAATTTGGTTCCAGCGTTCACACCAGGCAGTCACCTCACAACTACCTGCAGTGCCAGGGGATCTGTTGCCTTCATCTGGCCTCTGTGGGCACTGCACCCTTGTATGTATACACACACATACATACACACACAATAATATTTTTTTAAAAAATAGTTTTGTATCTGAATCTATGGTATGTATAGATTAGAGACATATGAAAGTATCTCTGAGCACTGTGCCATGTCCTGTCAATATGGCCTCTGTAAATGGAGACTGCCCTTTCATTTCCCAGCCATCCAGACCCAAATAATCACACAAAAATTATATTAATTATAGCACTGTTTGGACAACAGCTTGGGCATGTTCCTAGCTGGTTTTTATATCTTAAATTAACCCATTTATATAATTCTATGTATCACCACAAGGCTGTGGCTTATTGGTAAGGTTCTGGAATCTTTCTCCTTTGGTAGCTATGTGGCATCTGCCTGAGTCTACCTTCTTTCTCCCTGCATTCAGTTTAGTTTTCTTGCCTACCTATATTCTGCCTTGCTGTAGGTCAAAGCAGCCTCTTTATTAGCCAATAGTAATAAAACATATTCATAACATAGAGAGGGAAATCCCACATGAGGCTTTCCAGAATCTCTTCTTCTCCTGGTATTTTTTCTGAGTACCATTTTGCCTTCTTAATGATGGGAACCCTAGAGAGGTTCAACACTATGGGGTATGAATCTCTCAGTTCACCTGCAGAGTTCTGGCCACAAGTAACACTGATTGTCCTATAGCTGAAAGGACCTTTCAAAAAACACATCTATCTTTGAAGTAGGAGGATATTTCCTCAAACCCCAAATTAAACAACTCTAAATACTGGTTGCTGTTTGCCAAAGTTCCCATATCTGATCCAACACAACAAACACAAACACTGACTTCATCTTTGATTCTGATGATGTTATTTGCCAGTCCAGATAAAAACTGTGTCTGGCAGGAGAGGTCAGCTGTGGAAGGAGACAAGAGGCTGTATATTTATAATTATGAGAGCGGATAAATATTTGATGTATAGTAACTAAATCTGGACATTGCTTATGTATGGGTGAGAACAGACTATGTGGATTCTCAGTGCCTGGTATGGGGAAGGTAACACTGTAATAAATTAACATTAAATTTGTCTATGCATCTTTAGCATAATGTGATTTTTACAGGTAATGGAGATATATGTACACTGTATAAAGATTCTCAGAGGTTCTTCTGCCTTTTGGTTTGTTTCCAGATTGATTCCACTGAGCAAGGTTTTCTTTTCTTCTCTTTCTAATGTTTGTTGATGGTGGCAGTATTCTTTTTCTGTCCCAGGAGAGATACAGAAAAACAAACATTACAAAAAAATAAGTATTGGCCTTAAATTGTCACTCATAAAGAATCCTGATGCCTGTGTTCTGTTTCCATGAACCAATTTTGCAGAAAGAGATTTTTTTGTGTGTCTTGCGTCTGTTTCTCAGAAATAGTCTCCGTGGGACAAGATCTGGATTGACAGCAGCAAATGGGATTTGCATGGAGGCAGCATCTCCAACCAACAATTCCACAGAGGGTTCTCAGCCCTCATCATTCTTAATCCCCCTTGGCAGGAACTCCCACCCCCTTTTTCCTGCATCTTGCCTCCCTCCCTTGGTGTCTGTCTCCTGCCTTGGCTGTTTTTACTGTCGCCATGCTGGCTCCTTTGCAGGTGCCCAGCCACCTGTTCCAATCTGCCCCTGCGCTCTCTCTTAGGGAAATTTCAGTGACTCCCAAGGTCTTAACAACTGACTCTACAGACAGTTCTGAAATCCCTACCTCTAGCTTCCATCAGTCATAGACTCACCGGCCACCGAGATGAAAACATACAGTTAATCTCTTCCCAATAGTCTACTTCCAACAAAGGGAAAAGCTCTGCTTATGCAGGGGAAGACACACAAAGTGGTATTTAGATGTGTCTTGCTCCTTTAGATTTGGGAACAATCTTAGGGTAGCGTAAAATGAATCTATTCCCTGTATTAGGACCCTTTCTACAAACGAGAGCTGACATCTCTGTAACCCTCCTTATTTTTGTTGTCACTACTACCCTTCTGCCAGTCCAGGCAACAGCTTCTATTTCCTATGAATTCTAAGGTTGTCACCTATGCGGAATCATGAAATCCACAAAGCCCACTGAACCTGGTTTTAATGGATAGATAACGAATTTCTCCATCTCTGCCAGATGTCACTCACCAGTTTCCATGACATCACCCACTAATCTCTATGACGACACAGCTTGGTTCTATACCTGATCCAACTATGAAGATGGCAAAGCAGGATGAGGGGCTAGAGAGAGAGGCCTGGAAGACTGGGACAGGGACAGCTGCTCTGGAGGGGTGGATCCTCCTCCCTAGATTTTTAGAATTTGAAGCCCGGAGGCTGTTAGAGACCACCTGACCACTATAAATAGAAGTAGCATCTAGTAGTGAGCGAGTAGGGAACTTTGGGGTACTCTACTCTTTGGAGGAATTTGATATTCTGCAGTCCTTTTTATGCCTGAGCCGAACACTGCTGTAAACGTTCACAATGAACTTCAGTTCGGTTTCTCTTCTAGCTGCATGCATCCACTGCCATGTATGACAGCCTAATTGATCAGTGGCTGCTTCTCACACATGGGAGATTTTCCCAGCTACTTTTATACCAAGGGAAATGGAGGGAAAAATGATGTTGAAGATGTTGAGGTCATTTTTGTTCACAAAGATAATGAAATTTACTAAAGGTGCTCTAATATGAGCTAAGAGGAGAGACTGTCTTTTGGTCCTTGGCTTAGCATGGCAGGAGCTGATAGCATAGGCAGGTGGAATTTGGCTAGAGATCAAGTGGATTGGCAGGCATCATAAATGGGAGCTCTGTGTGGTCCTTACCAAGAACAAATGAGTTCCAGGGAGCCGGGCAGCACTCTCAGGGCAGATTGCCCCCATGGGATCAAAGCATGAGACACCAAAGACCCTTTTACCAACCTTGTCCTAAAATTCTTGATTATGTTAATGTCTTCATCTTCTCTGGGTTAAGGGAGAGCTGAGGAACCAAAGCCTAACGTAAAGGTCTTGTTTGTCAGCCTGGAAACCTGGGTGCAGGGCCTCAGAGCAAGCATCCTTAATAGCACCTCAGTGTGCCTCAGTAGGTTCTAGTGGACCCCCAGGGTGACTTAGCGTGCTCCAATGCACCCCACTGTGCTCTTGGCTCTGTCTCTCTGTTATTTCCATGAGATATTGGTTCCACTTTTTGTTCCCTCCTGCAGTATTAAAATAGGAAACAGAAGTGGGGGAATTGCCTGCTTTTCTGGGGAGTTCTTCAGAAATCCTTCCACAGTATGGCATAAGTGTCAGGATGGAGTCTTTAGTGAGGCGACTATCTCTGTTATGACTGTGGAAGCTGCAGAATCCCTGAGTTCAAGGCTTGTATTTGTCCTGTACTTGTGCTTGGCTCACAACCTAAATTATTTATTATCTTCATTCCAATTAACTTTTTCATTGTCATTGTCTCTGATCCCAGAGAGAAAACTGCGGCTTAGCAAGATGTAGGTTCTAACCTGCAGAGACCTGAGTCTAGGGTGAGGGATTCAGAGTAAAACCCATTAGAAACATGCCACACTCTCACTGCTGTCCAATTATTGGGCTGCTTTAGGTTGCTTCAGTGGCCTTGCGTGGCATCCTCAGAAACTCACAGTAACAAATGATCATGAACATGGTGATTTTTTTTTAAGGGCTGGGGTGAGAAGTTGCAGACAAAACAGCTGACACTTGTGGGCACCTGAACTCTATTAGCTAAACTCTCAGCTCACAGAACAGCCCTTTGCCCAGTAGCGGTTGACTCTAAACTTCATCCCATCTTCTGTAATCTGATGCATTCAGTATACCTTACTGAACATCAGCTGGGTGTGGTAGTGCACACCTGCAATCTTATCTCTCAGGAGGGGAGTTTCGAGACAGGAGAATCACGAGGCTATGGCTAGCCTGAGCTACATGTGGGATTCTGTCTCAGAACAAGTTTGCAAGTGTGGGTTTGCAATAATGCTCCAGGGAACTACAGTGTCTTAGGACTGGGAAAAAGAAGCCACAGTTTCCAGATTGCCATTTTATGAACCTGTCTCCATGACACAGTTCTTTATAGCTTAACGAACATGCTCCCTTGATCTCCATGTCTTCTTTCTGTTTTGACATTACACGACATTTTTAGGCGGTAATATTTATTGAACCTTTTTTTTAGTGTTTCTGGATTTTGACTAAAAACCTGTAAAGCCTTTAGACATTCCCACGGCTTTGAAGAATTCTATTTTCTCTCTTTTTTTCTTGTCTCCTAGGATTTCAGTAAATATTTTTATATTTAAAATTTGATCTCTTTGGGGTTTATTTTGGTATGTGACATAGAAAATGATGCATTTCTAAGAAGTGACTTTTTGGGATGCCCCTTTAATAACTATGCTAAATGTCCCTGGACACTGAGCTCTGGCTCTGAACTTTCAGATATTCTAATGGTAATGGCCAATTCCTGTTAATGTGTTAGTTAATTGTCAAGGTTTCTTGTGTCCCCTACTCCCTGTTCATTTCCAGAGAAGCTGCCACACCTACCTTGTCACTTGACCATATGAAGCAGGCTTGTGATTGTCTATCTGTCTACATCCTACGGAGCTGTGATCTCCTCAAGAGTAGGGACCAAACCTCCTCGGCTTTTCTGCTGCTCAGGAGTTAGCTCACGCCTGGCAGGTAGCAGGTGTTCTCTGCCATTATCAGTTGCATCACAAGCCACCTGAATCCTAATGGCCGCGCTATTTCATTTTGATGATAACTGTTTCAGTGAGTTGTGATTGAGTTCATCTAGATGGCCTCACTGTTGGAGCTCTCCGTGTGGTTGCATCAGGAGCTGGTGCTGGAATCGCGGATGAGAATTCCTCACATCCAAGTCAGGTGGGGGATGCTGGCTGTCACTAGGACCTCAGCTGGGCCTTCTGGCTGAAGCCCCTGTCATGTGGCCTGCATTTCTATAACATGGTGACTACCTCCAAAAGCTGGAGAATCTGGCAGAAGCTGTGTCATTCTTTGTGACAAAGCCTCAGAACTGTCGCATAAAAGCACAGCTGCCATGTTCCATGGTCTGAGAACGTCACAGAGGTCTGCTTAAGTTCACGACAAGGAAACATCAATTCAGTGCCTCGATGGAGAGTGATAAGATCACAGAGTAGAAAGTGGCAGAGGCATGTCCATTATCAGAAAATATAACCCAATAATCTGGGCAGGGGATTGTGAGTTCATTTTGTCTTCATATCCCATCTCATCCCATCCCATCATAAATCATATCGTATCATATCATATCATATCATATCATATCATATCATGACTGCCCATTCTACTGCTATATCAGTTCAGTTCACTATAGCTGTTTATCAAATAGATGCAAACGCACAATTCAGATCCCTGGTGTGGTTACTTTGTGAGCCTAGACTTGACCTAGGATCTCTGATGAGATAAGATTAAGTGCTGTCAGGAATGCTGCTTATTTAGTTGTTTTGGTTTTGTTTTTTTGTTTGTTTGTTTGTTTTGTTTTGTTTTTAGTTTATCCAGATAGGGTTTCTCTGTGTAGTTCTGGCTGTGCTGGAACTTACTCTATAGACCAAGTTGACCTCAAACTCAGAGATCCTCTTGCCTCTGCCTTCTGAGCGTTGGGATTAAAAGTGTGCACCACCACTGACCAGCAGGAATGTTTAATTCTCCACCTCCCCAGGCTGGAGGTGAAGCCAAAATGCTGCATTCCTGGGGAGGTTTTTCCATCAGTACCACAGTTCCAGGATCCACAGGGGGTGTGGCAGCATTGTGGCTCAGCTCTTTGCTTCTTGACTATAAACTTTCCTCTTCCATTCAAAGTGCCAGCTTACTGAAGTTTGTTTTCCATCTACTTTCTGAAGCAAGCGCTTTGCAGGAGATGGATGCAAGGGAAGTGACACATTGAGTATTTCTGCTGAGATGTGAGGCTTCCGCTCAAATGGAAGGTGCCGTGTTTATGACTGGCTCACAAATTGAAGAATGGAACTCGCTTTTTGCACAATTGAGTTTATTGTTTTTGCTCTCAGAGGTGGCTCTTGTTAGTGGAGAAAGCTGAAAGTGCTTGAGGAAGCTGTCTGATTTGATTCTGCCAGATAAAGTAAGCAGGGCAGTGTGTGCGAACCACAAGAGATTGAATGAGAGAGTTCTACCATGCCTAGGAGGACCTCACTCATTGTTGACCAGTCTCATGGGCAGGAAGGCACTGATAGTGAGAATAGCGTAGAATTGCTACCGCTTGGGTCTTCAGGTCAGACTTTAACTACCTAGTGGGTGTATGCCTTATGAGATAACGCATTCTTATGAAAGTCTTTGTTGCGATAGCCTTTGCTGTGTATGGTCGAAGACAGACAGACCCTAAACCCAGATGCTGTAGACTCAAACACAACTCTTCTTTCATACCAGCAAATGTTACCCTACTCCTTAGGGCCACAGTGGTCCCATCTCAATACTGAGCCACCTTTTAGAAGTTGAAGAACATTTAAATATAGTAAAACAGTGGCTGGCATACAGTGACTGCTCAATCTGTGTTGGCTACTATGTCCATTGTTTCTGATACTTAATTGCCACTGTAAATCATGATCTACTCCATGTTCTCCCTAGATCTACCTGTACAACTTCACATTATTTACCTAATTTAAAATTTTCAGTAGCAATATTTTTTAAAGGAAACATTTTAGCAATATAGTTTAGCAATGTATTTTGCATAACTAATTTATACAACTTTTTTTTTATTTAATCAACATAAAAGAGTTGCTGATAATCTGGGTCAGGTGGACCAGGCCTACAATCCCAGCTACTTGGGAGACTTGGGGAAGGAACACAGGTTTAAGGATGACCTGGGATATGTAGTAAGGCCATGTCTCAAAGTTTCAAAGCAGTAAAAGAGTGATGGATCTATACAGCTCAGTTAAGTGTGTGCTTAGCCTGCCTGAGGCCATGAATTCAGCTCCTAATCCCCCACATAATCATCAAGGACGTATTTTGCAATCTACTTCACGTCACGCTTTTGTTCTATGAGACCTGGTGCACTGCTCACAGCATCTCGCATTTGCATTAACTGCATTTCATCTACTCCATAGTGTCATGTGTCTGGTCACTGTCACCCCGAGGAGCATAGCTCCAGTGGCTTGTTATTGCATGAATTTAGTCACAGCAGACATGGTGCCTACTGGGGTAGTAGTAGTGGTGGGGTTTTATTCCTTACAAGGTTCTGTGAGATGGCTCCTTTATATTGCCATATAATTTAATTCTTTTTTATGAAGCAAAGTTGAATTTTATTAAGAGAAGGTTTTAACATAGATTTAAGCACAAACATTAGGGGCAGAAGTGGTGCTTAGGGAGAGGACAGTGTATACCCAAGGCATGGGTCTGGCTTCTTAAGAGAGAGTCATATTGAGTATATTAGCAATATCCATATATATGGTAATTCTTGTGGCCATCTTGCCAGCAAGTATTTTATACCCACTTTATCGCTTCAATAATAAAAGTTGAAGAACTAAATTTTCCGCAGTTGCGCAGCTTGGAAGGGCAGAATTTGAATGCAGGTCTACAAGAGTGAGGCAACTTTCTTCTGGTAAAGTAGATGATCACTTTAACTGGCAGAGTGATACAAGTCTGTCTAGTGCTGAGGCGGGGCTCGCATAGATCATTCGCCTTGTGTGCCAAGCCTCCCATGGGACTGTGTTTGACGACAGCTAGGTCAGGACCAAAAGAAGGACTCATCCTGAGTCTAGGGTAAGTATACAGATAAGTCTCAATTACAGCTGTGTCTGTGACCTGTGTCATGACTTACTGAAAAGTTGGGATCATGCTGTTCATTGGCCAGACTCAGGGCTCCTTCTTTCCAAGGGTAAGAATTGACTGTGGGTCTAGTCTGTGGCCAAGTCAAATGTCGATCTAAGACTGAGTTCAAGGTTTTGCTTCAATTCAAAGTCAGAGCTTATTAATGTCCCAAAGCTAGAGCAGTACACACAACTGGTTCGTAGAGGACTCATTGTTTGCTCATAGTCCTGAGCACACACCAGGCCGTACCTTTGTAATATCGTGATTTTATCCTTCCCCATCTGGTGCCCATATGGTGTGCCATACAAATGTCTGTTGTGTACCAGCTGGAGTGTCTTCTAGAGTGCCCACAGGAATGGCAGCTTCTCTGGAGATGTTAGGGAGTCATAATGGCCAGACACCTCTGCTACCTTCACCCTGCATGGGACCAAGCTCTATGAAGTTAGTTCAGCAGTCACGCAGTATGTGACCCAGGAAAGGCGGGCTGAATATTGTTCAAAGAGTTGGTCAAGGCATTTAGGGACCAAGGCATAGCATGTCTCTCTCCCTGAATCCTCTCCTGAGCCCACGCCTCCTGACATTGCCAGATCAGGCTCAGAAGGTTATGTCTGTTAGGCATAGCCATGTACCAGACAGGGAGCCTCAGGGGGACCTGTGTCTGAGGTAAGGGAAGCAATAACCCTACTCTTCAGGACAGACTCAGTTGCAGGGATGAACGAGGGGGCATTCTCAAATAAATCATTCATAGAGAAGCACGGTAGAAATGGAGTGGGCAGTATTTTCTCCTTTGTGTAAGGAAATGCGGAAATAACAATACAAGGAGGATGTTGAGTGGTAAAGGGAGATGCTCACAGAGGCAGCTTCCATTTGCTGAGGTTTCAGGCAGGCGGAGGACTCTCCACAGAGAGCACGGATGGCTTTCTAGGGTGAGCCAGGAATATGACCAGCATCAGGTGCGAGGTAACTTCAGCCGTTCCTGAAATTTGGGGTGCCGTGCCTCCTCTTTCCTGTTCCACACTGCGTATCCAGGGATCAGGTTCTCTTTTAGGCATAGTGGGGGGGGAGCGTAAAAGGAAGGCTTAACAGGAGCTGTTTGAAATGCCCTAACCTCCTAAATGTGGTTTCCTTGAGTTCTCAACTCTACAATGGGGTTGGAAGGATTCTTCATGCACCCAGCTCTTGTTAGTTTGAGCCCAAATCAAAAGCAGATGGTAAGAATCCAAAATGATGAAGCTAAACATTCCCACGTTATAGAAAAGATCATGTTACTCTGTGATAGATAGGCTGTCCTGATTCTAATATGAAGTGTCCCCACAGGCTCATGTGTGTGAGTACTGGTCCCCAGTTGAGGGCCCTTTTTTAGGAGTTTGTGGATCCTTTGGAAAGTAGGACCAGGCTGGCAGACGTAGGACATACAAAACAGAAGGCACCCCTGTTCCTAGTTAGAGCCCACCCCTGTACCTGGTCACATCGCTGCTGCCTACCACCCTCGTGGTTTTGCTGTCATGTCTTCCCTGCCATGGTAGACTGTGTATCCCTTTAAACCATGAGCCCAAACAATCTTCCCTTTCCTTAGCTAACAATGTCAGCTATTTTGTAATAAGGAGGAAAGCAATTAATACAGAGCAGTTCTGAGGAATGTGCCACTAAGCGGTGTCATTGCTGTGTGAACGTCACCCTGAATTTATGTACGTCAAGATATGAAGTCTACTGTAGGTCTAGGCAATGTGGCATATGTTATTATGTGTGCAGCCTATTGATAAATGAATTGTAATTACACAGCACGCACTGAATTTCCTTTGGCATAAAAGAGCTTTGTGTGTTTTATTGTGACTGCCAGGATTCTGAAGCAGGTTCCAAAGAGTGTTTGTGCATTTATAATGCAATTTGGGAGCATCGATGTGTGTACTTGACAATAATATTGAACACGCACTTAATTTGGACTTGTAAGCAATCACTGGTAATCCTTGTGTTTCATCTATATGTTTCTAGATGAAATTGTTTTTCTTTACATGCACCATGAAAAGTATCACACAATTTAGCGTGAACGACAGTGAAATCGAACAGAATATTGATGCCAGCAAGGACTGTATATCTGTGTGCTTGTGTGTGTATAAATGTCATATCATGTTCATATATGTATATGTTCATGCATATGCATAAAAGTATCTTGCCATATTAAAGTTATAATTTAATTTCTGATAAAAGAGATAAATTATTCAATAAACTACATTGGAGCTTTTGGCAACTTTGGTGAAAAATAATTATATTCTCACACTCAACTCTAAAATGTGTCCCGATTACTACTATTATCAAATAACTAAAATTAAAACTGGCTTAGTGATGTATTCTTATGATCCCAGAACTCAGGAGACTGAGGCAGAAAAATTGCTTGAAGTCAGCTGGGACTATACAGCAAAACCTTGACTAAAACTTTAAAAAATGATAATAGTGATAAAATAAAATATACTGAAAATGAAACCATAAAGCAAATTGGATGATGTATAGGCAAATATATATGAGATCTTATATAGCAAACAATTTACCTCCTGACTCCATGCCTTAGTTTCTTGATATTATAAGATTTTCTATCATGTAGGAAGACTGTGGGGATTAAGCAATGTATGTGAATTCTTCAGAAAAGCAATTGACTGAAGAAGTTATATGTAACTAATAACCACTCTTTAAAATATGTATCAAGTATAAGAACTGAACTAACATGATAATCGGACTACATAAAATGTTAGAATTTCTGAATACCAAGAAAATAGGATACACAAAATAGAGTGCAAATCACACATTAAAAATTCATCCTGGCTGACAGACAATGGGAAAGAGTAGGCATGTGTAGAGTTATTTCAAGCCAGCAAGGGAAAAGGGACACACAGACAGTGGCTTTCTGAGGATAAGAGAAAAAAAATCCACACTCATCTGTTCTTTCTATGGATTGTGGGCACACACCTGCTGAGTACCAAACTCTGTGTGGGACAGTGGGTACAGCAATGAGCAGAGCTAAATCCATGTGATCAGGGAACCTACATCTTAGTGGGCAGCGCACATGCAAGCCAGAAACCTGGTTCACGAAGAGCCAAAGAAATTTCAATTCTGACAACGAGGAACCATGTTTATTAATGTTCCCACATCGCAAATATTTTTGAGCGATTTTATCACATATTCTGGATGATATGTGAAATTATCACCCTCACACATTTGTAATAGGAGCAAGAACCACTGAAGCTTGACTGTTGGGAATTTTGAGCAAGGTGCTAACAGATCTTGAGATGTGTGATTCCTACATTGTGACAATTTGACGTATAGGAAGATACCTTCAAGTAGTCAAAATGCATAGAAAGATTCCTATACAAGAGCAAGAGAGAAAACAAAAACAAATTTTGTTTGAAAAGTGCCATAATGAAAGCTGCTTCTCATATGCTAACAAACATGTAAGCAGAAAAATATGAGTTGATGGGTTCATTTATTTCCCACTATTTATTGTTCATTCTGCCCCTAAAGCATCGCCGTAGGCCCAAAGGATACAGCAGTGAGAAATGAAGCCGTGTATCTGTTCTTGGGAAGTTTGCATGAGAGGAAGAAGACATTGTCTAAACTGACAGCAAACCCACAAACAAGTGCACACATGCACACACTTTATATACATATGCAGTGTGTATACAGCCAGGATTATGAAAATGCTATGGCGAAATCCAAGGCATATAAAGAATGGAAGGATGTGTTTCTCCTGTTACAAAGGGCTGAGGTAGAGGCATAGAACCTATGTATTGGTTAAGGTGTCAGAGGTGATATATCTGTTTTTTGTTTTTGTTGTTGTTGTTGGGTTTTTTTGTTTGCTTGTTTTTTGAGACAGGGTTTCTCTGTAGTTTTGAATCCTGTCCTAGAACTAGCTCTTGTAGACCAGGCATCTTGAACTCACAGAGATCTGCCTGCCTCTGCCTCCCAAGTGCTGGGATTAAAGGTGTGTGCCACCACTGCCCGGCTGTAATATCTCTGATTGATGATTATGCATAGGCCATGTGAAGACAGGCCCATGCCACGCTGACCTTTTATGGAAGCATCCTCAAGAGAGAATGAGAAGGCAAATCATCTAAGAGGTTATTGAGAATCATTTTGAAGATTGTGAGGGTATTAGGAATTCTGGTCAATACTGAATAATAACAATATATATGATTGTGGGGGTCGGGAATGTAGACAGAGCCCTGCTGAGAGGCTCTATGTCATTGACTAGTGGTAGTTTGAATGAAAATGGCCTCAAAAGGCTCATAGATAGTGGCACTGTTTGGAGGTGTGACCTTGTTTGAGTAGGTGTGGCTTTTTTGGAGTCCCTGGGGGTGGGCTTTGGGATTTCCAAAGCCCAGGCTAGACCCAGTGTAGCTCTCTCTTCCTGCTGCCCACCTATCTGGATGTAGAACTCTCAACCGCCTCTACAGAACCATGTCTGCCTGTGTACTGCCTGGCTCACAACCATGACAGTAACCAGCTAAACCTCTGAACTGTAAGCTACCCCCAGTTAAATGCTTTGCTTTGAAAAAGTTGTGTCTTTACCACAATAGAATCCCAAACTGAGACAAAATGAATCTCGGGTAGAGCTGGCTAGGGGGCTAGGTTCTGGTGGCTAGTCACCTGAATGCCTACATATGTCTGGTATGATGCTCTCTAGAAGAGGCCAAGTGCAGAAAGGGCTTGCAGACTCACTTGGAAATCAAATTTAATCTACCACAGTAAAGGAGAGGGGAAAGGAGCCAAGGGACCAATGCAATTTTAGTAACTTAAGATTATGGCTTTATAGACATAATCAAAATATTCAGCAGAGAAAATTAATGACTATGCTGTACAAATTTATATTTTCCCAGGGGAATATTTGTTAACTAATAACTTTTTTATTAGGGAGTGATGTATGAGAGAAGATAGTACAGTGTGTGTACCCATATACATATATACTTTTGAAAGCTTGTGGCGGTAGAAGGTAATGTTCAGCTATTGCTTGGGTGCCATGTGTCACTAGCCCCGGTTAATAATGATTGTAGAACTTCCTGTTCTTTGTCATGGCCGTTGGATGGGATTCTCCTGAACAAGGGGTCCTGCAAGCGACCCTTTGCATTCTTGACTCTGACATAAATGGGGCTGACCCCGAAGCAGATGTTTGAACAGAAGATCCTGACCAGGCTAGTTGCTACAGTAAGTTTTCCAGTTGGGTTTTTTTTATCTTACTGAACACTCTCCCCAAGGGTCTGTTTAGAGACTGTAAGCCTCTAAGGATGTGTTCCCATGGTCAAGATCTGGTTCAAGGTCATCTCTGTTGACCCATGAGCCTATGGAGTTGCAATGTTGCCATGTCACTCATTTATTCCTATGCTCAGCCAGCTGCTTTGTACATGTCAGGGCAAGCGAGGGCTCCTCAACTTTCGGACAGTGCCCTACACGCTGGGGATGTGAAGATAAGTGTGGACGATTATTCTTTTTCCGTGAGCAGCTTGCTGAAGGAACAGAATCAGCCATTTCTGATTTCTGGTGTGGCCTGGGCCAGGCTTTGTGTGATAAATCTATACATCATTTTGGATGGATAAAACGAGCAAATGAATGAAATAGCCATTGGGGACCAAGTGTGTAACTTGAGTCTGGATTCTGACAAAGAAATTAGAGATGAATGTTCCATAGACTTCTCTATAGGGCCCAGACCTTTGTGCAAGTCTGGAGGAGGTAGGAGGAAACTTCCTCCATGTCCTCTTCTGCAATGTCTGTGGCCATACCAAACAAACTGTTTATTGGGCAACCGCAGATAGCAGGTTACCCGTATCTTGAGGTCTTGGCAAATTTTTAAAAAGACAGCTTTTCTGCTCTCCCCTTCTATGCAGAAAAGAACAGCTCCTGACTGACTTTCTGATAGCCGCCCCCCAGGGCCCCTTGACCTGTGGTTTTGTATATCCTACAATCATAGGTGGCAGCCAAGGAGCTGTGGGTCCCTGCAGGTCATATGTAACCCACTATGATCCTATGTCTGCCCATCTCTGGACAAAGATTCAGCCTGACATTTCACAGCTAGCCTGAGATATCTAATTGTCACAACGCTGGGTTTGAAGAACACTCCATCTTCTACACCAGATCCTGCCTCCAGGACCAGTCACCAGCAAGAGGGCTACAGACTGAACCAAGACAGTCACTCCCCTTCCCTTCTCTCCACAAAGCAGGGCCTATTCAGATCCCCCTCTGTGGATCTGGAAAGTAGGCCTGGACTGATATTCCACATTCTTCATATTATCACAGAGCTTAGCAAGGAGCCTCGAGCCCCCGACTCACTGGGCCATGTCAAAGCCAGGATCCCAGCCCCTTTGTTGTTCCCAGAACTGATTTGTTTTTCTGTACCATTGTGTATTCATTTCAGTTCTTCCTTTAGAGCAGAATTTAAGTTGTTTATTGATTTGGGCTGTAAATTGCTCTGAGGTGCTCCAGGCGGAAGAGCAGACAACTACAAATTCCAGCGCACCTATAGCAGCCGCCTCTACCTCCCACCACCGAGCTCCTTCCATCTGCAGGGCCATCTCTTTAAAAAAAATACCAATACAAGTTCCCACTGCCTTGTGTATTTCCAGACACACCCAGGATCAATTCTAAGATGACTCACAGAGTCTCTTGGTTGACAAGTTATATACTCCTCCCACTCTGAGCCTCAGTGTCCTCATCTCGAGCTGATAGAACTGACATGACTAAGCCCATGAATAACCTCTTGTGTGTATTTTGGTGTTAAGGCTGTGTGAGATGGGGCAGAAGGCCTCTGCCTTACAGCTTGATGGTGATCTGCTTCATCCTGGAAATTTGCATCTGTGTGTGCACATTTGTACACAGGCATGCATAGACACAGCCCATCCAAGTTCTGAAGGATTGCTTGTTTGGATGGATCCTCAATTCCTGGCCACACCAGAGACTTTCTTGGGTCAGCACCTTTTGAACTTGAGTCATTTATTTCTGTTTTCATACTCTTGATCGTCCTCTTCGGCCCAGCATCTGGACTTTCCTCACCCTTCCTGTTTGCCACGGAAGCCAGAGAGACGGTCCAGGCACCCAGTATTCCCACAGATCTAGTAATAACAGAGATGCCCTTTGTCCCTAGTCTATGAAGCTGAAGATACCTGGTTCTGAGAACAGATCACAGTTCGCCCATTCATTCTGTTCTCATAGCTGAGTACTTAGGTCTCTGACAAGCTTCTTCTTGGAAGCCTGCTCCAGTACTTGGGTAGTCCCGAGGTTACCTCCTCCCATGTATCCATTCCTTGGACTGTTCTCTCACCTTTATTTACATCACCAAGGTTAACACCTACATGAGTTTCAGAGGGGATGACTCAATAAAGCTGGTTGCTTTCCTCGCAAAACCATACTTCTGTCATTCAATTTTGTAAAGAACCAGATTTTTGCTTTCTGTTCTGCTATTACACTCCTTGGTGTTAACGTGACCTACCCAGCTTTGCTTATTAACCGTCTCTCTATTGGTTTGCTTTCTTGGTGCTGCCCGGCCATCAGTCTATTAAGCCCACTCATTGCTAAAATACTACTTGACCTGAACACTGTAGTCTCCTCATTTCACTCTGCCGCATCATTCTTGTTCACCCATGTAACATAGAATTTACCACTCTATATCCAAGTGGCCTGCCTTTCTCACCCTACACTGGGGCAGGAATTAGACATCAACTGTCTCAGAGAATAAATACATCAGCCACTTGGGAAGCAGAAATCCTGTGGGAACTGGGTGACTATCTGTAGAATAAAATAACCAGTTAAGCATTTAATAAATTGTACTAAAAATGACTGTGAATTCACCTGCTCAGACAGACATGCAAAGGTGTTCATTCCTTTTTTGCTTCTCCCTAGAGTTCTAGAAGGTGGGTGGTGTTCTTGAACCACATGACTCCTGACCTTAGGAAAACTCCAGAGAACTTACGGGTCTCAAAGTACCTGACTCAGTGCATGCCACACCACACAGAACCCAAGCCTCAGCACCATTCAGATCCTGGAAAAAAGTAGCCAAACACATGTTCTTGAAATCACTGTTGTGATTTACTTGATAAACTCAGTGATACATCTAGCCATTAGATGTCATTAAGCTTTGGCTAAAGGTAAGCTGTGCTACACAGCATGGATGTGCTGCTCAACATGACTCTGAACTTCCAAAGACTCACAACTTAGCTGTTTGGTAGCCATGTCCAGAATAGGTACCGAGCATCCATGGAGGATATTAAGAAAGGCTGCCAGAGGAAGCGATGCCTAAACTGAGGTGGGTCAGAATGAGGGGAGGGAGAGCAATAATTGGGCTCATATCGGAATTTTTTGGGGTCATGGCTATGTGAGAAAGATCACTCCATAGGGCGCTTACATTGGCTGTACGGCAGCATGTGGAGAAGAGGGGCTGAAGGCTTGGGTTCCTTGTGGGAAGGGTGAGCCAATAGGTTAACCAGGCAGTAATGTAGATCTTCCTCAGCAGAAAGGTGATCCCTGAGCAGATAGGATCCAATCAGATCTACAGGGTAGGAAGTTACCCGTGTGCACCGTTGGAAGTTGCTGGGACACAGACAAAATCAGAGTGACCAGGAAAGTAGCCCAAAAAAGTGATAGGATGGCTAGAAAGAAGTTATCAGGTCCAGAATAAGTTTCTAGAAACGAAAATCATCTTGGCAGCTTGTTAGACCATAGAGTTGGCAAGAAGAGTTTGGGGGATAAAATCTGACCTACTGCCTAGTCTTGGTTTCTCTGGGACATTCATACCATAGCAACAAATTTGGGGGCACTATGGAAGGAACTCTGACTTGGAATGATCAAAATGTCTATTGTATGACCATTTGGGAAAGAAAGCATCACTAACCCCTAGCTTGTATGCAGTGCATGGGAAACTAGAGGGAAGGAGGGGCTTGAAGCATCCTCCATGTTTCTGTATGCTGGTGACTTGTACTTACATGGAGACCTAGAAGGTAGGAAGGGGCTTCCTCGACCTTTCAAACCTCCTTGGTCTCCCTTCCTTAGTATCTTAAAGGAACTATAACCCCCAGTCTGGATCTTCCTTGAATTCCTTCACTGGAATCCTGGGCCTTGTCCTCCCTCACTGGAATCCTGGGCCCTGTCCTTCCTACATGCAAATGTAACTCTGCGACAAATTGATGATTCTTCTTCAACTTTGATTTTGACTTCACCTTCCCTTAGAATTGCATGATCATGCTGCTCCCATGTAGCTTGTTCAAAGCACGGATCAGGGATGCACACATACCAGCCTGGGTCTCTCTGGTCCAGAGCTGGACCTGGTTCTACTTCAACTCTGGCCCAGGCTGCTTCTCTTCAGTGTTTCCCCCTAAAGATCATACCCAGCTCTTCCACTGACACTCAGATGCCCATCTGACTACTAAATGTGCCCCAGTGAACCAGCTGCCACAGAGGAGGGAGCTGCTCCTCCACTGTCTTCCTCTGACTCCCTGCATTGCAGCTGAAGTAAACCACAGGGATGCAGTCTGTGACTGTCTCTCTCAGAGGCCAGGCTGCCTCTTCCCAGGCAGGTCACCTTTGGTGGGTGTGTAAATCCACTTTTCTGCTTGTCAAAATGACATTTTCATGATGCCCAAAGTTATTAAGTGGCATCTTTGGGTGCCTACTTTTTAAGCAAAGTGGAGTAGGCTGGGAAATGTCAATAGTGGTAATGTACAGTTATGTCCCCAATACCCTTTTGATTGAACACATGATGGAAACAGTGCAAACCACAGAGCCCTTTGCAGAGAATTGCCAGTTAAAGAATTTGTTCAGACTCTTGGCTTTTTAACTGCAAACTCTGAGTGTCTTAAATAAAATACCAGCTGCCACGGGCCTCCGACGGACTAGGAAATGTCAGAGCTCAGCCTGCAATGGCTCTGGCAGGCTCTGTAGCCACCAGCCTACATGGGCAGGCTCCAGTCAGTCCTCAGTCAGAGAGATGGAAGAAGTCTGCCTCATACTCTGAGGGTGTTGCGATGGTGATGCTGCTGTGTCCCCTTCTGTGGAAGAGAACCAGCTGGGAAGATGCTGTAGACAGAAGTTTACTGAGGAGGGGGACGCCGGAGGGCCAGACTGCAGAACTCATACTTGCATCGTGGTACAGTCCTCCTGTGTATGTCGTCCATTCCGTTCCTTCAAACCCAGTCTCATGCTCGATTTCTCCCAGGGTCTGACACTTGCTTGGCAGTTCTTACCATGATGCTGTAGCCTGCCGTCTCTTTATTGCTGGGATCCCCATGGAGTTCTGCCTTGTACCCGAATTTCTAGAAAATTCCTTCCTATTGGGAATTTTTTTTTCTAGGCCATTATGCCAAGAGGGTTGGGGAAGGGTACATTCGTCAGTCATAGTAGGGTACCTCCTAGTGGCTTGGGTGCTTGTCTCTCCCATGACAGGCTGGTCCTTATATAACTAGGCTCATTTAGCTGACCTCCCTAGCCCCATGTCCTTGAAGGTTATTCCTTTCCTGGATGACAATTGTTTCACATATCTCCTGCGTGTGGGGAGATGGAGAGGTCATGTGTGGGTGGTGCGTGTGTGTGCATATGGAAGTGGTTGGTATATTGTTTTGTTTCTAGACATGGCCTCTCAATGGGACTTAGAGTTCTTTGATTAGGCTAGATTGACTGCCCTTATCGGGATTATATTCAAGTGTATGTTCAGGGAAAGGGAGGAGAAAGGGGAGGGACATACAGAGTGGTATGGAGATATGTACATTTTTTATAGAACAATTTAATCTTTGCACTGTTGGTCAAAATGGACATTAATTTGGAGTTAGTGACGGGAAGATTTAGGATGGGGTGAGGCTCCTGAGTGGCCTAGACTTTCCCAAACATTTTCTTTATTCTGTTTCTTCTATAAGGAGTTGATGACTGCTATTTGTGGAAAACCAGAGATGTTTGTATATGATAGCTATTAATCTTTGATGAAAAGGTAAGGAACGAATTGAACAGTTAATTAATGAAACACATAGTGAGGTCTATTAGAGAAGATGGGGCTATGGGAATATATGAGCAGGACCTGTCCTGGGTACTTACCAATAAAAGGCACCCTTTGTTGAGGCCCCAGTAGAGAACCCTTCATTGTCTGTATCCCTTGGATGTGGGCTGAGATCTTCAAGGCCAGCCATGTAACTTCTTCACCCTCTGATCTCTCCTCTCCCCACATTTTCCTGTATTTTTCACTTCTCCTGTCACCGACTTCTCACCTTGACCTCTTTTCTCTTCCCTCTTCTGCCTTCTCTAGACTCTACCTCTCGCTCCCTTCCTCCCCCATTTTTCACTTATAAAATCTTTGATTACATTGGAGTTATCTAAATCATCCAGATGAATCTCCCCATCTGGAGACCATTAACTTAATAATTTAATTAAAGTAACATCAACGTAATCTGTAGAACCTCTTTTGCAAAATAAGGCAGACCAGTCCTTAGTCACAGGGTCTACAAATTCAGACAGGGTACAGACTCTTTTTTTCTTTTTTGAGGGGACAATATTCTGCTCACCATGATATTTATCACAGCAATGCTTGTGTTAATAAAAGGGTCAAAACAACCCCAATATTCCAGAAGAGAAAATGGTTAAATTATTTTACCTGACACCATTAAGGCACTTATGAAGAATCTATCACAGCATAGATGATTCTGGAGTGGACAGTTCTGGAGCATTGTGAGTTGCAAAATGTGTGAAAAGGATTATTATGAACAATTAGGAGCAAATACGTCCAAAATGGAATAATAGTTCACATTTATCATAGTGCGTAGTCGAATCATTTCTATTTAATTTCTAATCGTCTGCATTTCCCCAGTTTTTCTGTAATAACCACACTGCTTTTAAAAAATGTTAGTATTGACAAAAAAAATCTGGAGTGGGCAGAGCCAGGAAAGAATGGGGTTCTAAAAGCTCTTTGCATCCAAGTCAGTGATCTGATGGTGTGTTGGGGTCACTGTGGTAGGCCATCTTTCCTTAATCTGAGAGTTGGTGGGTTTGTGGATGTGATAGATGAAAGGCGTCTTCTACCCTGCCTTCCTCCAGGAGATGTTGATGTTTCTCTGCTGCAGTGATGAAACCGCTACTCAAAAAGGACAGTGCACCTCACCATGTGGTCTGCAGACCAGCAGTGGGAGCTCCCTGGGGGAGGCTGTAGACTAACAGTGGTCTCCCGTTCCCAGCAGGGATGAGTGAATAAGTGAACACCACATACAGAGACCACCTTTAGAAATGGGCGGTGTCGTACAGAAGTGAGTTCTATAGGTGTTCAGGTTTACATATGGTGAAAGCTATTAGGGACCCTACAAAGTCACTGGGTTTGCAAGGGGAGTGAATGAAAGTGCTCCCTTCCTCTCCCCCTCTCGTGTGTGTGTGTGTGTGTGTGTGTGTGTGTGTGTTCAGGTGTGCATGTGTATAACTAGAATTAGTCCATCATTGCAGCTTTCTGAGGACTTTAACTCATTATTATGATGAAAGTTTCGGTTGCCTTGCCTACACTCAAGCACCTTAAACATGAATGTGCATACTTGAAATACAATTAATCATACTATCTGGTGGAAATAACTCTCCCAACTCTCTCAGATAGAGAATCCTCGGACATTGTGTTGTTTTGGACTAGATGCCCCCCATAAATTCTGGGTATCAGAATAGTTGTTTGCTGGCTGGTGGGTCTTTGGGAAGGACTAGGAAGTGTGACTTTGCTAGAAGGAATCAATGAGGGTAGGCTTTGAGGTTTCAAAAGACACATGCTATTTCTTTTTTTGTGATGATTTTTTTTTAAAAGTAACGAACTATCTTTTTTATTATACATACCAATCCTCCCACTCCCTCTTCACCTCCCATTCCCTCCATTTACACCCCCACATCATCCCCCATCCACCCCTTAGAGAGGGTAAGGCACATTGCTTTGGGGAAGGTTCAAGGACCTCCCTACTATATATAGTCAGCAACCGATGAAACAGAGGCAGAGACCCACAACAGAGCACTGAACTGAGCTCCCAAAGTCCAGCTGAAGAATGGGAGGAGGAGTGAGAATATGATAAAAGAGGTCAAGATCATGATGGGCACACTCGCTGAAACAGTCTACCTGAGCTAATGGGGGCTCACCAGCACCAGCCAGACTGGGAAGGAGCAAGCATAGGACCAAACTAGTCCCTCTGTGCTTGATAGTTGCATGGCTAGGGCAGATTGAGAGGCCACTGGCAATGGCACCAGGATTTATCCCTACTGTTTTTAATGGATTTTGGGGGACCTATTCTCTTTGGATGGATACCTTACTCAGACTCATGCTATTTCTAGTTCAGTTCTCTCTGTGCTTCAATCCTCTCAGCTTCTGTTCCAGCACTATATGCCTGACTGCCTCATGCCATGTTCTCTCCTGTGATGGTTATGGGCTCCTAATCTGTATAACCACAAGCCCCAGCCCCCAATTTTTTTCAACAAGTTGTCTTGATTATATATTATTCTGTCATTATAATAGAAAAGTGTCTAATATAGATACAAGAGTCTCTTGTTTAAAATGGCACAGTACATGCTTATATCCTTGCAAACCCTCATTTATATTTTAAATAATCTCTAGGTTAATTATAATAGTTTAATGCAATATAAATATCATTCCAACAGTCTTTATTCTGTATTATTTGGTAACAATACCAAGGAAAAAAGTTTGTACATTTTCAATAAAGATACAGCCTGACCCCACACCATAGCCCATGGTCCACAACTGGCTGGATCTTTAGATGTTATATTCAAAGATACAAAATCTGCAGATGTTGAGAGCCCATTTTGGTAGGGGCCTAAAAGGTTTAGAAACAAATGAGACAGTGATATTTTTACATAGTAGAAGACATGAATAGAATGAAAAACTGTGAATTTCCTTGGAAAATCTTTGGCATTTCCTGGAAACATCAAAATGTCGGAGTACATGGCTTATTAATTACGAGCCTCTCACCTTAGTAATTGAGCAATAAAGGCCCATCAGGTAGTGCATTTGTGGGCCATTAGAGCAACGTTTGGGGGAGCTGGAAACTTACAGCTGAAGATTAAGTGGCTCTCACCCCCTGAGAGACACGTTAATCACCTGGAGCTGCCCTGCTTGGTGGGTCTGCTTACTTCTTTAGAAAGGCTCTTACCCATCCAAGTGAGCAATCCCAGTTCCTGCAGAGTGGAACTGCAGAAGGAAGCCCGGGGACTCAGCAAGGGCAAACGATGTTTCCGTGAGTGATATTTCTGACTCCGTGTAGCATCTGCCTGTGGGTCACCCTTGTGCTCCTGTCAAGGAGGAGCAGATGGGAAAGATGCCCCAGACCCCTATGACACACGGCGGATGTCCTGCCAGCTGTAAGGACTTTATGTCCTTGGGACAATGTAGTGCAGTAGAAGCGTGCTAACTTTATGAACAGGCAAGTTGGGTCTAAAGAGTAGCTTCATTTCTTACCTGGAGACTTTGAGCAACTTAATCTTACCAGATGTAGGCATATTAATTTGCACGTGTCAGCTATTCCCGTGTTAGAAACCAGGCAGAACACCAGTGCATTCAGCGGAGTTGACTTAGCTCATGTGTGCTGTCTTAGTCCATTTGTTTTCCTTTTGATTAAATACCTGAGAGAATCCATATAAACCAAGAAAGATTTATTTTGTCTCCGGCCTTCAGAGTTTTGGTCCGGCATGCTCTGTTGCTGTGGGCCTATGCTAAGATGGAACTTCACTGCAGCAAGAACTGTGGTGACGTAAAGCAACTCACACGGTGGTCAGGGTATGGGGAGAGGGGTACAGGAAGGGGTCAGGAACTATGTATAACCTTCAGAGGTATGCCTAGTGACTTCCTTCACCTAGATTCTACTTCCTCGAATGTCTACTGTCTCTTAAAGAGTGCCACTAACTACGTACCAAGTCTTTACCACATGAACCTTGTTACAGTGTCTTAGTAGAGTCAAAGCATACACGTGTGCAGCAGGTTGGTCAATCCCAGCTGAACGTGTTTAACTCTTTGGATATTGAGGGTCAGCTAGTCCAGAGTTGGTTCTGTTTTGGATGTGGTTCCAATGTCTCCATCTCTTCTTGGAGGACAAGGGAGTGACCCTGGAGCTTAATCTCCTCATGATAAAGGCAGCAGGGTGGAGGGTAAGTGAGACACACAGTGAGGTTCTTGAGCTAAAGTCAAGATGTAGCAGTGGGCTACACCTAGTTACTCTGCTAGGTGCTGGATGTGGGGCTCTGAACAAGGCACCTTTGTGCAATCCAGAACCTTGTAAGTGTGCCAGACATTAAGCAGATGAGTGTGCAAGTGCTCAGAAATTAATATCCATTGTCTTAAATATATAGAAGCCAGGGATATAGGATGACCATAAAGCTGGAACTGAAGGTAATGGTAAGCTGCCTGATGTGGGTGCTGGGAATTGCACCCAGGTTCTCAAGAACACAAGTCAGTCTTCTTAACCACCGAGGCACCCCTCCAGCCCCTACTCTAAGTCTTAAGCAGAATGCCTGACCTGAATGCTGGAGACATTAGGACAGAATGGTACCCTGTATAAAGATTCCCAGCTAAGGTGAGGGTCGCACACATGTTCTGCTCACCAAGCCTTACAGGCTGGTTTTGGGTCTGTTGTGCATAAGCAGTCCTGCAGTGTAGGGTGGGTCTGTGGTTTCCAGTTTCAAACATCTCCCAAGTTTACAGTGAAACAACCACGCAATGTTCACAGACAGCGGATGCGCAGGGGCCTCGGCTAGGATTTAGAGTGTCTCACCTTCTCAACTATCAAATCCAATGAATGGATATGCTCAGGGCTGATGGGCCTGCAGGAGAACGAGGAGGAAATAACTCAAGTTAGAGGCTAGGAGAGAGCTCTGGATAGCGATTACTAGATAGTGCTAAGTGCATTTACAGAGAGACCCTGAAGCTGTGAGCACATATGCCGATCACTCAGCATTGGGTAGTAGGGTGTGAAAGAACTTGCTTCCAAAGAACCCTTTGCTTCTTGCAGTCTAGAGCATGGCATGCCTCTGGCCATAGCTCCAAGAGGACACACTATGATATTGTACCAAAAGCCTGATGGTCTATAAGGAAAAGAAGCACTGGGGCATCTGTTCTCACAGCAAACTATTTTGGCCCACTCACTCTTGCTCTGCGTGGCCGAGGCTCAGTTTCTCATCTCTACAGCCAGAAGAGTGAAAACGCTCCCACTTCAGTTGCTGGAAGGGTTCGAGGAGCCGTGTTGTGCTAAATGCTTAGCACAGTACTGGCATGCGGTGAAAAACTGAAATATGGCTTGTTTTCAGAGGATTCTAGGAACTTGAAGCATCTGGGTTTAGCTGTGTTGACAGCTCTGTATAGGCCTGGGGCTTGGCACCTCTGACCCCTAGTTCCAGCTCCAACAACTGGACTTGAGTTTACTGCAGTTTGTTGAGTTCTGGCATTCAGCTTTTATTTGAGAGCCAACCCAGAGGGGCATAGAAAAAATTGGATTTATTCTTTATGACAGTTCTTAGTGGAGCCTGGCAATCAATCACATGTCAGGATGCTGTTTTGAAAAGAAGCAGGTTATAGGTGGACTTTTGAGACCCACTCCACTTAGGAGTGAGCAGTAGGAAACACATCACTTATTCCTTCTGCTCAGTTTTTTTCACATGTGAAGTGGAGAATAAGAATTCAAACCTTGAAATGGGGAATGTCCTGGGATTAAAAAAAAATAACAGAAGAGAAACCCCCCAGAACCTGCTTGTGTGGCCCCCACTAGTTACCAGTAAATGAAGGGTCCCCCATGTGTAATGCCTTTGCCTGTTGGGTGGAAGGCATGGAAAGCCATTTTGCTGCATCAATACTAATTAAGACAATCACAATCACAAGGCCGATCACCATGCATCAATGCAGACATTGTAGGCCACCAGAAAAATATATCACAGCGGCAAAGCAGGCTGGTGTTCAATAAATACTTTGCGACTGATTAATCATCCCCTGCATCTGTGCAGTACTTCAGAGTTAATGAAGCAGTTTCCCTCTGGTTGGTATAGTAACTGCACACAACATGGAGAGGAGCTTGGCATTAGCTCATTGGGCAGATATTTCGGAGCTAGGAAGAAGGTGAGACATCTCATGGATGATGTCAGTCTGGTTGGAGAAGCGAGGAGGTCAGTTCATTGCTTCTCTTGAGTAGGTAGAAGAAGGCACGGTCCAGGAGAGAGGTCATCCCCAGCAACTACAGAAAGTTACCTAGAGGAGACAGTGCAGCTGAGTCCCAAAGTGTAGCTAGGAGGGTGTTTAATATTAATTTATTTATGTGTGTGTGTGTGTGTGTGAGCGTGTGCACATGTGCACATGCGCGCACATGCACAAGATGGGGGAGGGTCCATACATGGTTGTAGGAGACTCATCTGTGAGGTTGCTTTTCTCCTTCCATTTTACTTGGGTTCCAGAGATGGGACTCAAGTCACCAGGACTGCAGGGCACGTGCCTTCACCTGGTGAAGTGTCTAGTTGACACTCAGGAGTTTGGTTTAGGGACATGGTTTGTGCATAAATAGTTATGGACAGGTTAGCTCAAACTCACAATCCATTGGCCTCAACCTCCCAAGTGCTGGGAATACATAGGCACTTCAGTTTCATAGGTGGAGAGGAACACATGTAGGAGGTTAGGCTGCAGTAATAATCAAGCCCAAACATACAAAAGCTCAACATAGCCGAAGCTTATTTATTATTATTTCAATCAGCTTTTAATTTTGAAATAATTTTAAACTCATAAAAATATTGCAAAGTTCCCATCTACTTTACCCAGTTTTATCTAATGCTAACATTTTACATAACCATAGTATTTTTGTGGGGTATGATAGGCTAAACTCCAGATTTTACTGGGATTTTAGCTTTTAAAAAAGTTTACATAGATATATTTTCCTTATCCCATGATTAATGTTAAGATAGCACTGCATTTAGTGAAAGTTCTCTTTTGCACACTCTGGATAAATCCAATGCACAGTCTTGTAAGTGTCCATCGAGTCTTCTAATAAGGAGGGACAGGGGCTCTAACATCCTCTCTACGTGGCTCCTGAGTGTCTTGTCATCTTCACCCCAGCCATTAGTTTTGTTCCCTTCTTATTACTGAAAACCACTGGAGTTAGTTGTGCACTTTTTATGCAGTTGTGCTCTGAACGTAAACCTTCTATAAAAACAAAAACCCTATCAAAGAGAAGCATTCCCTTAAAACTGCATACAGCCAGCATGGGGGTGGGAGATAATTTCCACTTTAGCTGTGTGATGACAAAGAAGAACAAACTAGAGGAGAATTGGTTGTCAGTGCCACGGGGAAATGTGGGGGAATCAAGAGGGAAAGGCATCCATAAAACTAACAGGAAGGGTGCGTGTGAATATGCCCATTTTGTAGGCAGAAAAAATAAGGCTGAAGACAGGAAGACACAGCTGTTAGGCTTGGCTGCAGGGACCAATTCCAGGGTTGTTTAGGCCACAAGCCACCTGTGCTCTTTTCTTGGCCCCAGAAATAGGTGATCTGTAGGATGGACAAGGCACAGGGCTGTTTCATCTCATTCATTTCTTTAGGGGTGACATTTATCAACACTGTGACAAGTGTTTTGTTGTTAGGGAGAAGAAATGTTTGCTTTGGCCCGCAGTTTAGAGATTTCAGGTTGTCTTGGTGGGAGAAGCATTGTGGCTAGAGTACCTGCCTGAGCTCCTCGCAGAAAGAAGACCAGGGAGCAGAGAGCTCAGGCCAGTCCAGAAGAGGGCATCACCTTCATGGACCCACCGATAGCGACATATTTCCACCAACTGTGACCTACATCTCAAAGGTTCCACACATTCCCCAGAAAATACAAACAGTTAGGGACCACAGTCTCAGACATACAGCCTGTGGCGACATTCTAGACTCCAGCCACTATAAAGCCTGTTTTGATTGTTCAGTTGAACTGAAATCCCTTTATTCTCAAGGAAAAAGGCAAACGATGAGGGGAATAAGAGAGGGAATCTAGGGGCTCCAGTTGATCTGATTTTCTTACCAGGCCCATGCCCAGAGGCTCTGTCACAGCTGGGTAAGATGGGGACCATGTCTGCCTGTCATCTCCAGCGTGACGCTGGTGTCTGTTTATTTCTGGCTGGATGGAATATAATTGCTCCCGAGGCTGACAGTGACAAATGATGGCATTGGGGAGTGTGTTCCTCTGAGCGATGGGATGGGCTTGTGTTTCTCAGCCAACAGAAACAGGCCTTGTCAGCAAGCAACAGGGGGTTTGCTTCTCAGCTTGAGGCCTCATGGGCATGACAGTTTTTGGGTGTGAGTTCTAAGTTTTCTCAGCAGCTGGAATCTGTCCCTTTTGGGATACGAGGGACAATCTATGCCAGGGCTTTCTTGTCTCGGGTACAATAGCCTCTTTCTACAGCTTTGTTTCTAAGTCTCATTTGTCTGTGGTCAACCATTATCTGAAAATACTAATTAGAAAAAACTCCCAGAGATGAACCATTCTAAGTTTTAATGTGCACTATTCTAAAGAATGTGATGAAGTCACTCCCCTGTCTGTGAATGAAGCATCCCTTTATCCAGCATGTCCAGCCTGTATATGCTATCCTCCCTTAACCACTTAGGAACAGTCTGGGATAACAGATCACCTGCATTGCGTTCAGTGTCTTAGTGCCTGTGTCCGCACAACCACTGTTTGATTTCATGATGTCGCCAGAGCTGCTAGAACGTTATCACAGTATATGGTTACAATTATTTTATTTGCTATTATTTATTCCCGTTAATGTCTTGTATAGCCTCTAAGTTGTAAATTAAACTTTAAGGTACACAGAAAACTAAACATATATATCAATTTTCAAGTGTGTTTTGGGAAACTTGGAGCATCTTCTCCGTGGATGGGGCGACAGCACAGCTTTGACAAGGACGCAAAGCGCCCACCATACCAGCTACAACACGACCTACATTGGAGGAGCAATGTTCTTCTTATGCATAGCTGTTAAAGCAGAAATAAATTTATTGGGTTTACCCTTCTTTATTAAAAAAAAAAGCAAAAAAGGTCCTTTTGGAAAAGCTTAGATAATGCAAAATGATAACTAGACAGAGCCAAGTTGACTCTATATATCTGGTTTTGCTGGTTCCTTCTATAAAAGCGATTGGGCAAACAGCCAAGTGTGTCTCTGAGCCCTCTTATGGTTAAGGATGGTCATAGTACAGGCTTTGAGGTAGGGATGCATGGTTAGACAGCCTCTACTTTGAACCTGAGCTTTTCAGACACCCTGAATGACTGTCTCTTCCCTCTGATGGACCTGTGCAGCGAGTGCCTTCAAGAGGTGGAGGCATCCGAGTCTGTGACAGAAAGAGCCTGGGTTCTTCAGTGACCAAGTAAACTTTCCTGATTACCCATGAGCAAAATTAACAACATATTTATTTCTTCTACTTGATATCAGAGGTTACAAATATTAACCAGATCTGAAGAGAGCACTTTGTATACATTTAATATGGGTATATGTAGACGTGCCTACACACACACACACACACACACACACACACACACACACACACGTGCGCGCGCGCACACACACACACATACATGCACCCATATGATGGAGTTGTATCATAAAACTATTGACTAGCACCTGCTTTAGTCTATGAAAAGGCTTGTGGACTTCCTATGGTAGAGTTATATTTAATCACTTTAGGGCCTGCATATTATTTCATTATATGTATTTTCCACAATTTAACAAATCACCTCTTTATGGGGATTTAAGTCGTTTCCCATTTTTTAAAAAAATATCTAAGTACTTTTTTTGATCCACAGGCTGATACAAAACTCCTTGCAGGCACTAATCCATTTCCTTAGGGTATCTTCCTCAAAGCTGAGTCATTTGACCACATTTTAATGGCATCTACTCATCAAAGGAAGGTCTATGGGGGAGAAGTATTGGTTTAGAGCTCAGGAGGGTATGAAAGATTTATTTTTTGAAAACCATCAACTCAGTGCTAATCTGATAAGTGAAAAATCATGTCATTTACATACATTGCTGTTTGCTGATTGATAATTTTGAGCAACTTTATATTATTTATCGGACCTAAACATTGACCATTGCCTCTTCTTTGCCCATGATTTTTTTTTAATTGGAGGTTTTTCATGTTTTTTGTTATTCTCTAAAATCCCTTTGCCTATTAAGGACAATATTTGTTAGTATATTTTATTCAGCTTTAACCTGCCTCTAGTCTTCATGTTCTTTCTGTAGGGAAGCTTCCACGTTTTATTTCAGTCTTTCTTCCATACTTTTAGTACTATTGTCCCTTCAGGGAACCAGACCAGAAAATGGTTTCATTCTTCAGATTTTCTTCCAACGTTTTTTTTTTTTTTTTTATTGTTTTATCCTTCTTGGTTCCTTTATGTCTTTAGCCCATCTACAAAGTATTTCCTTGTAAAGGAGATGCAATCGTCTGGCTTTAGTTTACACTAGGGGCCAGGAAGGGAGGAAGAACAAAGTGTACTCAATGAAATCAATGTAGTTCAGCCTGAAGCCCTGGAGGAGGGCATTTAATTATGAAGCTAAGTGGGGTGGTCATGGCCAGGTGATAATCATAGTCTGGGATAAGTAAGACATTAAAATCAGCAGGTGGGGCTTAGATATAGGATGTGCTTTTTTATTCAAATCCTTGGACCTGGAACTAGGTATAGAATTAAGAGAAATGAATCCTTATATCTACAAATGTTGCAACCTAAGAATTCCAACTATCACTGTAGTCATTTTGGCCCCAAATGTAGAGTAACCAAATGGCAGTTCAAAGGAGAATAGGCGAATAGTGATAGTGAACACAATGGAATACTACTTAGCAATAGAAAGAGATCAACTCTTGATATACTCGGTAATATAGAGTAACCTCAAATCCTCCATTTTGAACAAAGCTAGACACGTAATAAATAAATATATAATGTATATATATATCATACACTATGTGAATCTGCAGGACATTTGAGGATTAGGCAAACCTATTTGAGTGCTAATATAAAGTCAGAATATCAAGTCCCTTTGGGGATGTGATGTTACCTGAAATGATGGATTAGATCACCCAGGAGAGATGTAAATTAATGCTTCTCAATATACTCTAGCGGACTTGTGCATGGCTCTCCTGATACATACCTGCTTGTTCATTCTTGCAAGCCTCTTTCTTTGGCTATTCCCATCACACACAGGAGACAGTGGTAGCAATCTCAGGACAGCATCACTGATATATTCCTCGATGACATATGCATCCAGCCACAAGACCTCTCTAATGCAGCTCCTTGCAGCTGTCCAGGGTCCTAGCTGAGTGCCCAGCCCTTGGCTTCTGCCCTTTGCAAGGACTTTGGGAGACAGTGAGTGCTGGCTTATACAGGAGGAGGTTGTACCTTCCCACAGAACTTCTCAGGAAACTGCACACACATTTACTAACTTGAGAGCAGTTCATCGCTAAGGTTCTATTTCTGAGGGAGAAAAAGCAATTGTTAGAGTCCTTAAACTAAGGCAAAAGTGGACCTCATTTAGAGGTGATTGCTGCGTCCCAGGGACCAGCAGCATTTGCTGTCAGCCACAGGTTAACCACAGGGCACTGGTGCCAATTCCGAAGCCTCCCAGACCTTTCGTTCCCCGGGAGGAAATTGCCAACAGATGTGAAGAGTCATTAGAAAGAGGCTGGGGGTGGAGAATGGGCCAAGTGGCAGGCCTGCACTCTGTTCCTACTGAGAAGAAGCCAGGGAGGAGATTTCACTAGAGCCCCAGGACCCCAGTCAGACAGAAGCAAGTCTTCAGCTTGTGGCAACATTGTGTTAAGAGCCTGCTGGGAAGGTTGTGCTTCACATCAGAGCTACGGAATCTGCTCTGTGAAAGCTCACAGTCAGTGGAAGGTTGCAGAATATCCTTAGTTCCTCCTGGGACATTCGAGACTGATCGTATGTAAAAAATAAAAAGGCTACCTACAAATAGTGTGCCATCCATGTGTTATCAACAGAAGCTAAATGAAGACCTTGACTACGCGTGTATAGTGTGTAGGTAATGATCCAGGAGACTCAGGCAATGTCTGGAGACACTTTGATCACAGTTGGCAGTGATGTCACTAGTATACACGAAGCACAGGAGAGGGATGCTCTAAAATAACCTTCAAATGGGACTGAGGAGTTTGCTTAGCTTACAAAGTGCTTGCTGTGCAGCCCATATAAAAAGGTAGGAATCACAATGTGTTCTTGTAACCCATCTCTGGGGCTCACTGAACTGAATCAGTGAGTTCCGGGACAATGAGAGACCCTGCCTCCAAATAAAATGAAAGCAGAACATGGTAGAAAGCTCCTGAATTGATGCCTTAGGTTCACCTCTAGTGCCCCCCACCACATATGCACACACACACACACACACACACACACACACACACACACAGACACGTGCATGTACTCATGTATACATGCACACCTGTGAATAACCCCCCACGAGGGATTATACAGCCCTGAATGTTCATAGAACTGAAACACTGTATTTTCTCTAACTCTCGACCCCTCCCTCCTCGACTCTTATGCCAGTGCCTCCTAGTGACTGAACCCAGCTAGAATCTAGAGCCTGGGAGATCAGTGGGGACGGCCTGTGATGTCAGCTTCCCCCCACTCTACCCCCGTGGTTGGTTGATGCCCTTACAAGGTGAGAGGACCAAATTGAACCCACAGCTCCCAGTGAGCTTTGTTTCTGCTCAGACAGCAGGGCAGGTGCTTGGTGGCCCCAGGCTGCTAGCTTTGTCATCTTTGCTCCTGCTGCTGCTGCTCTTTTAGTGTTGGCTGTCAGAATGAGGGCAGGTCATGAAGGTGGGAGCTGCAGGGAGGGAAAAGGAGCTGGGGTAGGATGCCGGGAGAGAGCTCTGCCTGAGATGCTGCTGAAATGTGGGTTTTCAAGCAGTTCACGAACTTCTTATCCCCTCCCTGGTTTGGATGAGAAAGTACGAGCTAAGTAGCTACAATATTTTTTTCTAGCACAATGAATTTAAAAATGGAATTGCTGTGCAAAGCAGCGAGTGATTGTTCAATAAACAGGCTAAGTACAATTACATCTTGGCTGTCTAAGCTCTGACATTTCTTTGGGAACAGAATAGCTTCAGGATGGATGTTTGGAGACCAGATTATTCTCACTTTTTGGAGCACAAGATCTTCCAGATAGGGATCAAAGGGCATCAGAGTAGTCGCTCTAGTCTGAGAACATTCCAGCCTATACATGATTACAGATCACATACCCTCCCTCCTTCAATAACAGCAGACTTTAAAAATACATGGAAACAAATTAATTTACTGAAAACAAAAGTGCAGGGCCTCTGCCTATGCCCGCCACAGTCTTTGTGTCTAGCATCATCAGCTGCAGAGCAGTGGATGCTCAGTGTGCACTTCAGTCAATCAATGGTTGAAGCAGCGAGTGTGTGAGCATGCCCAGCAGACATTTAAAGCCAGATCTCAGGACCAAAGCAGCTTTTCATCAGGAGCTGTGCATCTCAGACTTCCCCTGTCTGCTGCACAGAACCGCTGTCTGTGTGTGCAGAATGCTGGCTTCATCCAGTTGACTAAAATGTCTGGAAGAGACATTTAAGATGTTAAAGCATGAGAGACACACACCTTTCTCAGTGCTACCTTTAGATGTGTCTCAGACCTTAAGGAAACAGTTGTCTCTTTTTGAATGAAGGTATAACATCTGTGGGTTTTTTCCCTGGCCATTATCTCCTGCTCGTTCTATTGCAAAGTTAAGGACAAATTGATGAAGAGATGATGTTTATTGAGCTGCCTTAACCACAGTGTGTAGTCTATAGATGCTGGTGCGCTCTCTCTCTCTCTCTCTCTCTCTCTCTCTCTCTCTCTCTCTCTCTCTCTCTAAATCTACCTAGAAACTAGAAACTAGTATCATGCTGGAAACAGATTCTGGGAGGAAAATTCTTTGTTCTAAGCCGTGATCTTTTGAGTTGTGAGGACTCTGGTGTTCCTTTGTGTTACTGGACTTCAGTTTCTTCATCTGTGAAATCGTAGAAGCAACTTACCCGTTGTAATGAGGCTGACGTAGCAAATATATGAAGCTTATACCAGGGAAGTAAGGGTATACTTTACCAATCAGTAAAGTGCTTGCCTCTTAAGCCAAAGATCCTGAGCTTGGATCCCAGGCACCTGTGTCAAAACCCAGATATAGCAGTACATAGTAATACTAGAGCTGGGGATGCAAAACCAGATGTAATTCTGCTGATTGCTGGCCAGCCAGTCTAGCAAGCCCAACCAGTGATTTCCAGGTTCAGAGAGACCATATCAAAAACTAAGATGGAGTGTCATCCAGGAAGATACCTCTGGCCTCCACAGGCACTCACAATCACATGCACAAGCACCCATCTGCACAGAGAGTCGTGGTCTGGACTCCCAGCCTCCACTTACTGGGTGTTGCTGAACTCACAACTTAGCTCTCTCTTCAGCGGTGGGCACTGTCTGCAATCAGTATCCTGCGGAGTCTCGTGGGCTTTGGAAAGATTTGAGTGAGATGTGAAGAAGGAAGAGGAAAATGAAGACTCTGCTGTGGACTTAGGCATATCTGCCTTCAGTCCCAAGAGAGGACGCAGGGCCTCAGGAACCTGAGTTAACTTGGAGGAAGCTTATTTGAGGAGAATGGGGAAAAGCTTCCGCATGAGAACACACTGTGCCTTTTGTCATGTGGGCTAAATGGATCCCTACCTGAGAGGATTTTGTGAGCCAAACCAGAGGGAAAAATATCTTCAATACAGTCTTTACTACTTACTACTTCGGCAACTTGAGAATCGCTTTACTTTCTCAGAGCCTCTGGTTTTATCTTCTTATCTCCTTCGTCCTAGTCTTTGATAAAATGTCACCTTCTTAGAGAGTCTTTTTATATTAACCGACTTTATTATAGCAACAGAAAAATAACAGTGTGGCTTCACAACAGATATTCTTTTTATTGCTTTCCTCCCCTATTAGGCATGGGCTTCCTGGAGCTTGTTACTCCAGACTCGAGAGTCTAGAGCAATTATCTGTTATTAAGGAAGTCACGTGGTGCAATGACGTGCTCCACCTTCACAGTGAAGGGAAAATGGGAGAGATTGAGCTGAAGACAGTACATTCTTTTAAGATGCAGTATACGCCATGACTCCTTCCATTCTGTGGGACAAGCCAAGTCTTCTGATAAAACCTCATTCCATGGGAATATTAGGCAGCAGAGTCGTGACGGTGTCAAGGAGACGGGACGGAAGGAATGGAAGTTGAAGGAAAATGTAGCCAACCTGCTATGACCCATTGGGTGGTGTTAATGAGCTGCAGGTAACCTGTGACATCAGCGTCATCTACCTGAGTACCTGCTTAAGGTTCTTCATTGTGCTAACAGTTATAACCCTATGTAATTTGCTTGCATAGATTTCCAGTTGTCTGTCTGTGCCTTGCCTCCAGGTGAGACATACCTCTTCCTATGGGAATATCTTCAAAGTCTGGGACAGTAGCTTCCCGACTTTGAATTGATTAACGGAGCAATCTTTTATGAGAAATAAGAATGGGCAATGGACCAACCATTTCTCTGAGCATCAGGCCCTCTGCTTCTGACCGAGAGCAGCCGTCCCCATTAGATTCTTCTTCAGTTCCTGCGCTTTGCAGCAAAGCCTTGAGTTTCTCTGGAGATTTCCATTGGAGCTCTCACTTGTCAATCATTTCCCATGGTCTTGTCTGCTGACAACAATTTACCTTTCTCTGCAGATTAAATATTAGGACAGGGTACCAGGGTAGGCAGCTTCTGCTACAGACATAATACTTTCCAGAAATTTCTGTAAAAATCAAATACTCAAATGTGGCAATGGTTGACTTAAGTCTTTTAAAAAATATATATAAAGGAGTGTAGTAAGTTTTAAGAAACATAAGAAATAGAAACAACCCTAAATAAAAGTTCCTTTAAAATCTTCTCTTACGTTTTGAAATGCTGCTTCCAGCATTCAATCTATCTTTAATTTTATTATTGTCATTGACAATGAGCACAAATTTGGCTAGCTGAAGTTTGACGAGCAGCCAATGGAGTCTAAAAATTTACCATTTTCAGCAAAGTTTAATGAGTCTCATCATTGCCTTGGCTTTCCGGTCCTTTGCTTCTCATTATGAATGCGTGTTCCCGTAATTTCATTTCGACACTCTGCTTTTGCGCACTGACAATGAACGGCACATGAGAAACTCCGAGTAGTCACCTCAGTGTATTCGCTGAGCACCTGCCATTACTGGAGGTGGCTGAGTCCCTGTGGGGACTCAGAGGATAGCTTCCCTGCCCTCTTGAAATTGAACAGACTCCCTGGAGAGT
Source organism: Alexandromys fortis (assembly GCF_014885135.2). Taxonomy (NCBI): domain Eukaryota; kingdom Metazoa; phylum Chordata; class Mammalia; order Rodentia; family Cricetidae; genus Alexandromys; species Alexandromys fortis. Next base: position 5,638,936 of record NW_026067952.1, read on the forward strand.
TCTCTCCTCAAGAACTTTGTGGAGAGGGATGGGACAGTATTGAGTGAGCCCAGGAGAAAGTGGCATTGCCTTTCAATGGCTGTTTTCCTGCCTTTGTTTGTTTCTAAACTCTAGTGTTGCACGAAACTTAAGTTTTTAGAGAAAGGGTGTTTCAAGGAGGCCCCTGGGTGTTAGAGGGTGAGCAGTTTCAGGATGAACAAGCTGAAATTGATGAGTGTATGTAATAATGATTTTTTTCTCTCCTGGAACTGTTTTTTTTTTTGTTTGTTTGTTTGTTTAAATATACCACAAGTATTTAGGAGCTTTGGTTGTTCTATCCTTTTTTGAAGTGGAGTCTTGATTCATAGCAGAGGCTAGCCTCAATTTCGCGCACCACCCACCCCCAGGTGGGCCGGTGAAGTGTTAGGGTTACAGGCATGTGCCGCCTTGCCAGGCTTTAGACATTTTTTCTTCGCTTCAGTGAAATGGCTCTGTGGTCTTTGTGATGAGGAATGCCTCCATCCACTCCTCTTGTGCTTTCTGTAGCTCTGGATGACATCATTTGTTTTGCTGCTCAGCCAGAAGCTGTAACTTCCTCCTGGATTCTGCCCTTTATTCAGCCCAGGTCCGAACAGTGGCTCAGACCCATTGATTCCATCTGAGAGGTGCATGCTGTCTCCTTGACTTTCCTTCATCCCTCTGTGGCTGTCTGGTAGAAGTCAGTTCCCTTCTGGAACACGGCAGATGGAGCCGGTGTTTGTGTTTCAGGTCCCGGCTGCTGCCAGGTGGGTCTATAGCCTCGTGCTCATCTGTCACTGACCGGTTCACCCGCTCGACGGAGCTCTGTGGGTTAGAAGGGGAGAGTGAACAAATGAGGGGAGAGAGAGAAGATGAAGGGTGAGTGGAAAGATTTGAGGTGGGGGAAAAAGAAAGGGAGGAATGAACAGCGGGCAAGAAGGAAAAGAAAGTTTTGAGTAGTAAAGCCACCGGACAGTGGGGTGAAGCCCCGAGGAGACAATGCCACCGGAAAGTGGGGTGAAGAAGGGACACAGCAAGTAAAAGGTTGTGACAAAGGAAGAAAAGTTTTGTTGGGGGCGGAGAAAGGCTTATGTGAGAGAGAAACAAAAGGTGGTGAAAGTAAACAGTTGAGTGGGCAGAAAGTGGAAAGTGAGAGGCTGGAGAGAAAGTGGTAGAACATAGGGAACAGAGCGACTGTGGGTGAAGATTCCTGTGTGCGGGAGACAGGAAAGGGAAGTTCAGTGGTAGAGAGAGGAACAGGAAGCTGGCTGGTGGAGAGGAATAGCCGGTAGGAGGAGAGGACGTACGTTTGAAAGCTTAGGAGATTTTGTAGTTACAAAAACTAAGGGAGGACGAGAGCAGGAATTGTGCTCACATCCAGGAGCACCCTCTGACCTTCCCCAGCTTCCAGCGAGCTGCAATGGCTCCTTTTCAGCTTAGTCTCCCCCATGTCTGTGGCCTTTCTGCAATAGGAGACCTAACCCACAGCACCGGGATCAGGACTCCTGGGAACCTGGAGAGCTTTATCCTGTATGGCCTCTGCTTGGAGGCTTGTCGGTGTATCAGAGTATATACCTCTACCCCCTCCCCTTCCCGTGATGGGCTGAATTGAGGACATTGGTTAGAGATGCTCTATCCCCCACCCTGTGATGGGCTGAAGTGAGGACCTTAGTACATTGGTTAGAGATGTCCATAAAACTCGGCCCCGCTCCAGGGATCTTTACCCTCTATTGGGACCCCAGTGCCCAGAGACGAATACAGTGTGGTGGAGGGCTTATCTTGGAAAGATAAACAGCTTAATTTGGATAGAACTGGGGTGGCTCCACAATGACCATGTCCGACTTCCCGCTTGCCTGTCCCGAACAGAAGACAGACCCATTTTCTAATAAGTTCCTGTGAAGACAGAAATATTTCAATTCTAGGGGAGAACTCAGTGATGGGGTGCTTGCCTTCCATCCAGGAGGTCATGGACTGCATCCCACAGAACTCCAAACAAAACAAAAACCTGATGGATAAGGCCTGGACACAAGCAAAGCAGACTCTGAGGTAGAAGTAGACTTGTGGAGGTTCTTCTCTGCATTCTGTCTTCCCCATTTCTCCCCACTGCTATGGACTGACTCCCAACTAGAGGCAGGTGTAGGGACAGAACCAATGGACATGCCAAAGCAAATGTGTGATGTTTAAACACGTCACAGGAACAGACCATGCCAAACTAGGTTCACTGATGGATACCAAAATGGAGTGTGTTGCATCAATCTAATGTGTTACCGTTTCGTGGAGAAGAATTGTATTTCGTGTTTCAGGCCATGTCAGACTTGAGATTCAAAGTCTAAGGTGAATGGGGCTGGAGTAATTGCTCAGCCCTTACTGCTTCTGCAGAAGACCTGCGTTCAGTTCCCAGCACCCACATGGAGGTGAAACCACCTATAACTCCAGCTCCAGAGAATCTGATACCCTCTTCTCACTTCCATGAATACCAAGCACACGTGTGGTACACATATACAGACAGCAGCAGACAAAACACCCAAATGCACAAAGTAAAAATAAATAAATCTTTAAGAAATCAAATATGTGTGAATAAAATTGCATATAAACACTTTTATGATCTTCATCACAGAGTTTTGTGTAAGTAGAATGGTGCATGTGGAGTGTGTGTGCGTGTGTGTGTGTGTGTGTGTGCATGAGCATGTGTGAGTTTGTGTGTCTGTTTGTGAAGGATAAGTGTGTAGGTTTGTTTGTATTTGTGTATGTGGTATATATGTGGAGAAGTATGAGTGTGTGTTTGTATTTATGTATGTGGTATGCATGTGGAGAAGTATGTATGTGTTGCATTTGAGTGAATAAAAATGTGTTTGGTGTGTGTGTGTGTGTTTATTGACTTTTGCATGTGTCACTCCAAATTCATTTCTTGGTCACTGGAGCCCCAATGATATGTTAGGATTCTTTAAGCAAGAACCAACGCCCAAAGCCATGCAGTGGTTCATCTCTACACAATGCCCCCCCCCACTTTATCTCTAGGCCATAAACTGTCTGTGTCACTACACTTGTCAGGACATACTATTTTACAAGGTTCACCTAAGTGCTATTCCAGAATTGTCCTAAGGCCTCATTTGGTGTAGGAGGGTCTTCTTTCTATGTGTTTCATTGGTTGAATAAAGAAGCTGCCTTGGCCTTTTGATAGGTCAGCCCTTAGGTGAGTGGAGTAGACAGAACAGAATTCTGGGGAAAAGAGCAGAGTCAGGCAGACGCTATGATTCTCCTGCCTGAGATGAATGGACGGTGGTTAGACTCATGCGGATAAGCCACAGTCAAGTGGTGATACACATTAATAGAAATGGGTTAATCAAGATGTGAGAGTTAGCCAGTAAGAGGCTAGAGCTAATGGGCCAATGGGCCAGGCAGCAATTTAATTAATACAGATCTCCATGTGATTATATCGGGCATAAGCTAGCTGGGTGGCCAGAACGACAAGCAGCCCGCCAGCCCGGGTGTAAGCCAGTCGGGTGGTGGAACACAGTCCACTGCTCCTCCTTACAACACTCATTTACTTCTTGCACTGCAGGTTTGTAAGTACTTATGGTATGTCACCTGGATGCTGCACACAGGGTAAACAGAAATGACTGACAAATGCCCCTGCTTTTATAGTGAATACTTACTGGCAATGAACCCTGAAATGTTCCCAGGGTATTCTCATGTAATATTTTATTTTCCCTAAAAGCCCATGGAGAGTCCTGCATTCTGCAGTTCCAGGCTTAACTCCTGTTCATTCATACAGAGATGAATAGGAAGAGTTTTCATACTGTCAATGGGCCCCCGATTCCCTGGGAACCACCTCAGACACTTACTCTTGCCAACACAAAAGCTTTTACTGCCTCCATTACACCAAGGTCTCCCTTACCCTAATACTGGACATGGACTCTCAGCGTGAATCAACTGTCATACCAGCATTTCAAACCCATCTATAAGTTTTCATATGAGAATATAAATTCCTTGTGATTTATAAAATTAAGACATTTTCGAGCAGCTATACAGAAACATTTTTTAGAATCAAAAATAATAATCTCACCACAAAGATGTAATCCTACTAATGATCTACTTGATCAAGTGGGCCTCTTCCAAATGTGACATTTTAATAATTTTTCCCACTTTTCACAACTGTTAAGTGTGTGATGAGGAGAAACATCTGTGTCTTACATCATTAATTTATTACTTGGGGTAAAGTCCAAGAAACTGAATTGCTAATGCAAAGTCTATGGAGACATGCCATCATTGAATTTTCTACTTTTTTTTAGCCTTGGTCAGTAATGGACAAAAAGAGCCCTTTGTCCATAGATATTATTTTCCTAATTAATAATCATGAGGCTCATGTCATTTATCATTTACTGTCTTTTCTAAATGTCAATGGCCTATTTATATTGTCTGTACATTTTTAGAAACTGTCATGGTTGTCTAGAACTTCACAGGTTTGTAGGTGAAATGACTATATAAACATAAACAGAGACTTGTTGTGTTCTTTGTTACAAATACCAACCTTGATTTTCATTTTCCTTTTAATTTTGTTTTAGATATACTTAAGAATTTGCTATAGTACAGATAACTAAATATTTTCACCACAAAAGTAATTCTATATACAAGACAGAAAGCTCAGAAAGGCAGAACTATACAGTGTTGTGTTTTCATATTCTGTATTTATTTATTTTTTCCACTGGTCGGATGCTTTATTGGGCCTAGTAGTAGAATAAGGCCTAATAATTTTTGTTCTGGGTTTTTTGTTTGTTTGGGGTATTTTTTTTGCAAGGAAGAAGAAGAAAAACAAACAAACAAATAAAAAACAGAATTGCAGTGTCAGAGACAAAAAAAAAAAAACAGGTCAAGCCTCAGCCCTACCTCGAAGGTGGGGAGTCTCTTCTGTCTTTCATGGAAGCCATCAGCTACTGCAGATCAATCGCACCCTGTAACATTCAATGTCATAAATTCAGAAGGCTTGGTACCCCAGAAGAAACAAAAACACATGTGTAAAACCCCATCTTGGTGTAATTGGTATGCCCTTCAATTCCGAGAGCTCAAGTCTATATTTATATATTATATAAACACAGTATTGTTTATATTTCTCTAGGTTTTCTATCTATCTAAACACTTTATTAGGATAGTATTCTGCTGCAATAGTATTTATTTTTAATAAATGGTAATCTTCATAGGTCTTAATTTTATAACCGCATGCCCCTAATTACAAAGCATCATATTAACCACTGGCAATGCAGCTGTGAAGGAACCCAGACCATACCTTAGGGTCGATTATGGGACTGCACATTTCTGTATAGTAGAGTTTTACAAAGGAGATACCCTGGCTATGGAATGCAAATATCAGAGATTGCATTGGTAGCATAGGAATCTGTCTGAAAGAGATATTTAAATAAAGCTTCTCCCCAAACCAGATCTACTTATGTAAATATACAATGCCTGTTTATGCACACTCACGCACACACATACACACACACACACACACAGAGAGAGAGAGAGAGAGAGAGAGAGAGAGAGAGAGAGAGAGAGAGAGAGAGAGAGAGAGAGAGGAACGAGAGAGGAGAGTAAGTAAGTACATTTAGGCACCATATATCAATCAAAAAGAGAGAGGGAGAAACATTTGGGTACATGCCTCAGTCAAATTAACTACCACAGGAGGTGTTGTATATTTTCCTGAATTCTGAAGAACATTGCTGAAGGTCCAGGAATTATGCACATATTTTAATAAATGGAGTTATTAATTTTAATTGTGTGTGTGTGTGTACAGGACAAATATCATGCTCAGATGTTTACCCTGGTTTCACATTGGAATCATCTGGGTGTCTAGGACCTCAGAGACCATTAACTTTGTTTTTTTGAGAGAGGGTCTTTCCCTTGGACCTGGGCCTTGGTGATTCACCTCAGAAGCTACCTCCCTAGCAATGGCATTCCAAGTATGTAACATCACACACAGCTTCTTGTCTGGGTGCTGGGAATAAAATCCAGGTCCTCATTCTTGTGTAGCAAACATTTTACTATCAAGCCTGTGGAAATTATTAAAGAGGCAAATTTGGAATAAGTGTCTAAGAAACCCTGTAAGAGGGCAGGGTTTACCTTGGTTTCACATGGGAATCACCTGGATGCCGAGGACCACACCCGGAAGTTTTAACTCACTCAGTTTACCACCCCTGCATTATCGGACTTTTGATCTCTAGAAAGCTGAAACGAACCCAGCTTAAGAACCACCGACGTGTTTGTAGAGACCCAGGAGATGGTTCTCACCCTGTAGGGCATCTTTGGAGAACTTCATGAGATAGACAGCGAGGACCCTGTTTCCGGATGGTGTAAAAGATACATATGTTTAAGTGTTCCCAGGTGATACTCATTATACTGGCCTAAGGTCTATACTTTAAGAACTGCTATAGAGACAGAAGAGGAGGAGGCCAGGACCATTCCACAACTTGTATATGTCCTTTGTCATTCTCAACTGTGTCAAAACAGTGGTACCATGAGAAGATGAAAAACAGCAAGGAAAAGGCACTAGCAATGACTGTCTAGAGAAGCAAGATGGGTCTTGGGAGAAGAGACTCTACTAATTTGAATGGTGCTGGAACATCTGGGTAGCTCAAGACCAAGAGCTGGCCTTGGGAGTTCACTGAGACTCATGAGCAAATGCAGGTTCGTGTTGGTTGAGATAAAGTTAGATGTGACAAGGAAAGAGAAAGTCATTTCGGGAAATCTTTGGGGAAGAGATTTGACTTGAGCTAAGATATCACTGAATTTTTGAGTTATTTTCAATTTTCCATTAATGTACCATTTTAGAGAGCATTGTTACAGATGCGTCACTGTGGATTCAGATGACTCTTTATCTTCAGATAAAGTCTTTGAGTTAGAATTGCTGAATGAAAAAATATTCACAGCTTGAACTTCAGATAGAAAACATAGATACGGAATATAGAGAATCAGACTGAGCTCTAAAACCAATTGGATCACAATTCATGGGAATTATGACCACTCTGCCCCATCACCAGCCCCTACAGTTTTCATTTTAATCCACGAAAATGTGATATGTCTACAGCTTCATTGTTTAATTTCAATTCTTTGATACTAAATGTAGAATAGTTTTGAGTGCTTTCTGCTTTTCTGTGTCTTTTCGTTTGCAAGTTTCAACTTTGCCACACCTTTCACTCAGGAGACAGCCATCTGTCTGACTGAATTAGGAAGACTATTTATGTATTAATGGCACTACCCTTGGTTACCTCCACACATGCAAACTATTTCCCCATTTAGCTACGTTTCAATTGTCTGTGATGATGGGGAAATGGTGTATTTTAGGTTTTGAATTTATCTACTTTTTAAAAAAATGACCTAGAAATTAGGTGATAATCATGCAGAGCAAGGCTGAGTCATATATTGATATTAATCATAAATCATCAAGAGTATCCCCTTATGCGCAGAGGGTAATGAATGGCTGAAACCAGGATATTCAGGAAGAGAATGTTTTTAAACTAGAGAAGGACATCAGAGATGGGGCCTTAAGGAAACTCATCAAGCACAACGGTGAGAGGCACAAAACACTTAACCTGATGGCCAGACTAGTCAGATTGGTGTTCAAGACCACCAAGGCAAGTGAGCGGTTCCAGAAGACAAAGGCAAAGCTAATCCATACCCTTATCACTCAACAAGTGAGGGAGTAGGACTTCTGAACAAGATGGAATAGAAGTCAGAAACGTGACCAGCTAGAAATTGCCAAGACACAATTTAACTTCAGAGATTCAAACTTCCTACCACAGATGCAGTCAGGAATACCCAAAGCCAGCTTTCTACACTAGATAAGAATTGACTAACATTGTACACAAGAGAAAATGCACTTAGTCAAACAAACAAACAAAAAAAAATCCCTCTCTGTTTAGCCATCCATTTCAAATTTTTATAGAAAATTGTGTAGGCAGCATCAATTATGCTTGGGCAAATTTAGACTAATTAATGGGTTGACTAAGATAATTATTGAAATTTGTCTATGGATGAAAGGAGGAAAGATGAGCCATTTAAATTGCTTTTTGTGTGTGCCTGATGACTATTTCTAAAAGAATGGGCCTGCTGAGAAGCATATGAAATGGGAGTGGCCGATTCTTCTCAGGGTATGATGATAGAGTAACAAGGCAGCTGTTTTAATCAACTCCTCAGGATTAACGCCTTAAAAAGTCCAATATGCATAAATCCATAGAAGGTGCAACTTATATAAAGGAATGTGTAATTTATGGGAGGTCAACATTCTTTCAGATGGTTTGTGTGTGAATACCTTTTTCCTTTAAAAGTCAACCCTTTGAAGAAGACATTGGACATGTAGACATGGGGCTTCTGAAGCTCATAAGGGTTAAGCAGGTAACCAGGTTTAGTAAACTAGTACAAGGGGAATGTGTCCCGTTCTGTTGCTCATGTTCTGTATGTTCTATCTCTTCCAGGAAGCTTCCTTGGGAGGTAATTTATTTGTTGTAGTGACAAAGTCATTGCTCAAACCAGACTTGTATTTACCGAGAAATGTCTTCCAAAGCAAGTGTTTGACATACAGGACATCCTTCTCATTTCCTCCTAGCTACGCTATAACATTGAAAAATCTTTCCTGAATTTACTTTTTCATTCTAGGGAACTGAGGTGGGCCATTTATTTAAAAAACAACAAGAACAACAAAAAACTAGATCTTTCTGTGGAAGCTGAAACCTAGCTCCACTGTGCAGCACTTTCAAAAATGGTATCAGTAGCAAGTTGGGTACGTAGGCAAGAGATAGTATGGCTCCAGACTTGGAAGACTCAGATTTGGATTAGAAAGATGTCTGGTTAGCTGTTGTTGAAAAGGCCAGCAATCTATTGGGTTCCAAAGACAGAGGTCACCTTGGTCAAAAAGAATGATTTGGTGGAGGTTCTCGGGAGGAACTGAAACAGTAGAATAAATATAGCTTAAACTTATTGGATTGACTTATGGGGTGCTGAAGAATTCGAGTTTTGACAGCAGCAAATGCTAGCAGCGGAGCAGTAGCACAAGTGAAGCTACGACGTAGTAGATGCACTTTCCAACAAGAGACAAAGCAAGCAAGAAAAAGCTTGTTTGTAGGTGGCCATATTGGTGATAATTTATGGGTATAGCTCCTGATATTTCTAGGAGACAATATGACCCAAACAAGGATGGCACCAATAGACGTGGTAGCATGGATGGAGGGAAGCCCATGAGGCCTCATCTCTACACAGAGAACTACAGGAGACTAGGGGATGTTGAGAGTGGGAGAAACAGACTTCCCCGGGGAAACACCCACCAATTGGTTATCCAATAACAAATGGTCAGCCCTAAAAACATACATACATCCAAATAACATTATACAGTCTAAGCAGGTTTTGATTACATATACAGGAATGTATGTAATTAACACACGTGTGTCACAACAATTAAAGACAAAGAGGCAATGAATTTGAAAGAAGATGGTTGTTTTTAACAAAATCTCAATCGTTTGATTTTTACCAATAAAGACTCTGGAGTCAGATGCTGGGGTGAAAACCTGCTAGCTGAAAGAGACAGGGAAGACACCCAACTGACCTTCCTTCTCTGCTGACACCACAGAAGCCTCCTCTTCCACATCTCAAACAAGACCTTCAGACTGACTATTCCTCCATTGTACTTCCTGTGCAGCTCTCTATCCATCTCTATCTCCTAACTACCTCTCACTCTCTATGGGTTTTTCTTAATAATCTTACATTCTCTTTCTCTGCTTGCTCTGCCTCTTGACCTATGGTTGACTTTATTTAGCACTGTTTACAATATTCAGGGAGAAAGCTCTTGGATAAACAGCGTGTGCTAGAGCTGAGCCACACCATGTCTTGAACAGGTTTTTCCAGTAAATAATGCAATCTGAGGAGTCACAGTGTGATCAAATATCCTGCAACAGAAGATGGGGTGGGAAAGGACACTGAATGGGATGTTCTCAGCACTAGGTAGTTATTCAATAAATGATCTCATGATTGTTTAACTACATACCAGTCACAGTTCTCCAAAAGATGCAGACTCTTAAACTATTCACAGCTCGTGTCTATTTTTAATATGAAGCAGAGTCTGGTCTTTGTTCAGTTAAAAAATATCTGTTCAGGAAACAATGGAGACAGGTCCTAGAGACAGAAGTGGATCAAGTCTCTGCCCCTGAGACTCTCCTGACCATGTTGTTTAAATGCTCTCTAGATGTCTGAAACCTAGAAGCACAAGCCTCAGGATGCAGCTTGTACAGCATGTAGATTTCAGCCTTACCTTCTTGTTCTGAAGTGGAACAGCCTGTTCTAAATGGACATGTCCATTCTGGGCAGATTAATAAGCAGATGCCTCTCCACACAGCACTTCCAGACTACTTCCGTATTTGTCCATGAAGACAAGGTGAAGGTGATTTTCCTTCTGACATCTAGTGCAGGTAGTTAGATGAATGCTCGCCCTGTTTACATCGTCTGATCATATACATCCAGATATTCTAAAAAGAACCTGTTCTTAAAATAGGCTACACTTAGCTCCTCCCCATGATGGATGCTCAGACTGCAAGTAAGGCACACTAACTTTTGTGGTACCTGTCCACATATATCCACTCATGGAGGTCTGTGAGAATGACTATGGACTGGAAGTCAGGGTTTAGACTTGTGGATTATGGATTACAATTGTCTCAACCCAACTAAGTACCCAGAATTATTTTCCAAAAAGACTGCCCTTTTGCCATTCTCTTTAGTTTTAATTCCGTTGTTTCAGTTCCTATCTCTCTGATTACTAATGAGTTTGAACATCAATCCCAAGCTTATTATTTCTTCTTATTAATTGTCTGTTCACATAACTTATGCATGATTCTTTTTTTTTTCTTGAGAAAGGGTCCTGACACATCTATTAAGTTTTCATGATTTGTATTTGTATTCCTGATATCATTTGGTTGATGATTTTGATGCTTTCAAATGTTACATGTATCTGTTCTGGCCTGCCTTTGGTTTTATTAAATGTAAGTCCGTAAGTATTTATAAAAATAAAATCCAACAGTTCTTTGCATTATACTGTCTTTCCTTCAAGTTTTTGACAACTTCTCTACCCTTAAGTTAAAAAGATAATCTTCCATATTTTCTTCTATTACATTTATAGCCAGTTTTGTATATTTTAGTACCTGATATCATTGTTATACACTTCTATCATTGTGTTTTGCTCTACTTCAGGAGCCAGCATTCACAAAATATAAGTAATCTGATTGTCAAGTACTGTTGATCTCTAATTTGCTTTTTATATCATACCATACATTTTTGTATTTCAGTAACCAATTGTAGGCCTCATTGTTGAGTTCTGTTCTACTCATGCCTTCTTCGTCTATCCCAATATTGATCTGGGGATAATCCAATCTCATTTCTTTGTGACTTATTAATTTCTATCCTTTCTTATAAATTTTAAACTTATGTAATTATTAGGCTACAATTGGGACTTTTGGAAAATTTGCATTGATCTCGTAGATGAATTTAGTTTGAAAAGATGATGTATTTATTGCATTATTGCATTCGTTCCAATAACATGTGAACACCCACTTGGTTTTATATGTTCACTATTATATTTTTATGAATCTGTATATGTATATATATGCACAAACATATGTTAGGAATAGAATGGAGAAAGAGATGCGTATGTCTCTGTGTGTGTATATATGTATGTGTGTCTGTGTATGTTCATGTACATAAGTGTGGGTGCAGAGAATGAAGTCAGAGGACATCTCCAGGTGTAAGTTCTTGCCTTCTGTCTTGTTTGAGACAGATTCTCTTTGTTTAACCCCATGCAGACCATGCTAGCTGGTCCACAAGCTTGCAATAAGAATGCTGGGATTACAGATGCACATTACCAGGTCTAGCTTGGTTCTGGGATCCAAACTCAGGTTTCATGCTTGCCCAGCAAGTACTTTTCCCACTGGGCCATTTCCCTAGGCTTCTTTGGTTGTCTTCACATACATCTTACAAATTCTTTTTTTTTTTTTTTTGAAGTCCGGTGTTCTTTTTTTTAATTTTTTTTTATTTATTTTATTTTATTTTTATTGAGAAAAGGAGAAAAAAGTTTCCGCCTCCTCCCAGCCTCCCATTTCCCTCCCCCTCCTCCCATTCTTCTCCCTCTCCACCAACTCCTCTCCCCC
>NW_026067952.1:5651135-5657082 GCF_014885135.2 Alexandromys fortis
CCCCCACTCCTCTCCCCCTCCCTCTACAATCCATTAATTAATTCTTAGGCATGTTAGTTTTATTGTCATAGTAGAGTATATGATATATAATTTTTATTGTTGTTTTACTTAGTTACTGATGGCGTGGAAAAGTGCCATTGATTTTTCTGAGTTAACTTTGTATACAGCTACATACTAAAGCTTGTATTGATTGTAATAGCTTGTGACTGTGTTGCATTTTTTCTCTTTTTGGTATATGTGATTGCATTTTATCTGCCATTATTGACCATATTATTTTTTATAATGCCTACCTAGTGTTTGGTGGCACTGTGGAGATATGAACAAACATTTACTCAAACCAGATAGGAAATCAACAAAAAACCCAAAGTTATAATGCCACCAAGGTCTTACTTGGTGAAACAATGAGTTTATTGGGGTTACTTACAGAAGAACAAATAAGGCATTGCTTATTGGAACATAAACATAGCAGCCTGTCACTGAAAGCCTAACACAGGTAATGACTTGTGAAAACTGAAATCCTAGAACTTGCTGAACAACTTGCAGGCAGCTCAGTGGGTCCAGAGTCTCTTCTCTTCAGCAGTCTTCGCCATTCATCTTGGGGGAGAGAAAGACTTTTTGAGCCTGGTAAGTTTCAAGGACTCTCTGAGACTTGTGAGTTGCTTCCCTCTTTGGTCATAATGGGCTTTCTTTTAGAACTCCCAAGCCTTAACAGATTCCATTTAGAACTTCGTAAGTCATAAGGAGCTTCCTTCCAGAAAAGACTGATTCAATTCAGAGGAAATTACTACTTAACTCTTCCAACCTGCTCTTATTTCTTTGATAATCAGAACCAATGTTGGATGTCTTTGTCTTGCTTCCAATCTAAAAATACACATTTTACAACTCTCTAAAAAATATTTACTTTTTATTGAAGGGTTTATGTATACATATATATATATCTTTTAAATAATTAGAGAATCTTATTTTAGTATATATCTTTTAAGTAGTTAATATTATTTTTAGTTATGTGGTGTTACTTTCTAATCAAATGTGAAGATTGAGAGCCAGGGGAGATCACTAAGTCAGGAAACAGTAAGGTGCTTGTCACACAAAGGTAAAGATCTGAGTTTGAGCCTCAGCTTCCATGCAAAAGCTGATCATGATATTGTGTGCTGTATTAAGAAGGAAGGAAGAGAAGGAGGGAGAAGAGAGGGAGGAAGGGAGGGAGGAATGGAAGGAAGAAAGGAAAACAAAACAGCTTCACATGGGGCACATGTCTTTATTACCAGCACTCAGAAGGTAGAGGCAGGAAGATATCTGAGTTTGAGACAGAGTGAGTTCCAGGACATTGAAGGCTACACAGAGAAACCCTGTCTCAAAAATATAAACCAAAACCAAAACCAAGGTATATAGCGTCTGGAGACCAGCACCCATGGTAACTTCTGGTCTTCACATACACAATCATACACATAAACCCTTCTCCTCCTCAAAGTAAAAGTTAAAATTTATCAATATTTTCTGTCATTTAACTTATTACGACTTTCTTTTAAGACTACACCAATTTATCTATTAATTGAAATCACAGTGCATTTCAATATGTGACAAGAATATATGAGCTTCTGATTGTAAAATGTAAAGTCTTTCAAATGTGTTTTAATTCTTTCATCCTAAAATCAATCTTATAAATATATGAACATTTAAGTTATGCACATAAATTAAAAGCAGGGATAACTTATGTAAATAGGTTCACAGTAAGTTTTAAAAATGATTTAAGTATTTCCTAAAGACCATATTAGCAAAATAGTTTCTAATTTTGTAGACATTTTTTCTTACTCTACAGATCTTTAGTTCTCAGTCTTAGTCAATTGAAAGTTATAGTTAATACATAGTTTTTTATATAAGTAATTCATTTCTGAGATACAAAACAAAAGGGACATAGGTATATATGAGAAAGAATAAACTTCCCTCCAGTCCACATCCATGCACTACCCAGTTCCCTTCCTTGACATTAATCAAACTGTGAGAACTGATGAGCACATAAGCATTCATAGGTAAGCAAACTTTGTGCTCAAACACCTAACAGATGTCAGTGAATCTACTACTTAAGACTCTGCTTTGTTTACTTGTCAATGTAACCATCCAGGTGCATTAAGAGCTTTTTTTATGGCTGCTTTGTATTTTTATGCCATCAAATCATATAGCACTGTGAAAGATCCATCTCTTCGTGTGTAGCTTGGTTGGTTTAACAGTGTACTGCTAATAGACATGTAAGTCGTTTGCAGCCATTTATTCTTATAAACATCATTTCATGCATGTGTGAGTACATTTGCAGGAAAGATTCTTGGATGTAGAATTATTGGTCCCAAGGCATTTACAGATGTAATTTTCATAGATTTGCCAAATTATCTTCTCTTCGTGGATTGCGTCACAAGTCTGTTCTTTGACAAATATGCAAGGATGTTTGTTTTCCCTATATTCTTACCTACAAAGAACACGTCTTAAAACTATAGCAATTTATACATGAAAAACATCTTAGTGAAATATTAGTTTATATTTCTGGAACTATAAATTAGTTTGAATTTCTTTTTAAAGACTTTTGAGTCATTCACATTTCCCCCATGGGATGAACCTCCTGTACTCATTTTTTTGTCTGTTGGATGGGTTTTCCTTCCTGATTTATTATAGAAAAATTTGAAGTATTAAATGATAGTTAACTTAAGTCTGGGGATATAGCTTAATGGCAGGGCATTTGCTTAATAGTCCCAAGGCCCCGGATTTGATCTTCACTAGTAGAAAAAATTGAAAGCCTGCTCAGCATAATGTTCTTTTTCACAGTTGCCTGATATTGTTGATCATTTTACCCATGAAACGTAAAACCTTCTGGTTTAGTGTATCAGGATCACTTGAAATTTAAATAACCTGGGGAATATTGACATCACATTATGTAAATTTTACTTCGTAGTTTGAAATCTTTATTCGAGGCATATCTGTACATAGTCTAAATGATCAAATTGCCTTTATTATAGTGAAGAACAAGTAGAGACCCTGGCTCCCCTCTCACCACGTAACAATCACTTTTACCTGAATTGAAGCCTAGCCTCACATTTGCGTATTAGAAACCCCTCTTGTTATTTGGGTTTGTTCTCTTTACACCTCTCTATTAGCTTCTTTATTATTGATATTTATTGAACTCTACATTTTTCTCTGCTTCCCTCCCTGCCTCTCCCCTCCCCCTTCAGCCCTCCCACAAGGCCCCCATGCTCCCAATTTACTCAGGAGATCTTTTTCTACTTCCCAGGTAGATCTATGTAAGTCTTTCTTAGAGTCCTCATTGTTGTCTAAGTTCTCTGGGATTGTGTTTTATAGGCTGGTTTTCTTTACTTTATGTTTAAAAACCACTTATGAATGAGTACATGTGATAATTGTCTTTCTGTGTCTGGGTTACTTCACTCAAAATAATGTTTTCTAGCTCCATCCATTTTCTGCAAAATTCAAGATGCTTTTATTTTTTTCTGCTGTGTAGTACTCCATTGTGTAAATGTACCACATTTTCCTTATCCATTCTTTGGTCAAAAGACACTTAAGGAAATGTTCAATATTCTTAGTCATCAGAGAAATGCAAATCAAAACAACTCTAAGATTCCATTTACACCTGTAAGAATGGCCAAAATCAAAAACACTGATGACAACTTATGCTGGAGAGGTTGTGGGGAAAAGGGAACACTTCTGCATTTCTGGTGGGAATGGAAGCTGGTACAGCCTCTTTGGATGTCAGTGTGGCAATTTCTTAGAAAATTAGGAAACAACCTTTCTCAAGACCCAGTAATACCACTTTTGGGTATATATCCAAAGGATGCTCAATAGTGCAACAAAGACATGTGCTCAACTATGTTCATAGCAGCTTTGTCATAGCCAGAACCTGGAAACAACCTAAATGCCCCTCGACCAAAGTATTAGCTTCTTACAAAGGAAGATGGCTTAGCTTTTCCTGTTCTCACTCAGCATCCCATGGGCATTATCTCCACCCACCATCCTCTTCCTTACAATTGAGTGATATCCTAATTTTGGTTAGATCAACAGTCAGTGTTTTCAATATTTTGACTATGTAAATGCCATTCAAAACTGAACCATGCAGTAAATTACGATTATTTTCCCTTTCTGCACAACTATTATGTTTTCCCTGAAGCTAATATTTGCCGTGTTTATGGTTTGTTTGCTTCATTTTTATGTTTTTATTACTAATTCAGCCCCAGATCTTTGCCAATTATCTAAAACCCTCCTCCAGTAATTCAGATGCTTCGGTTCCTTCCTTCTTCATTTTCTTCCATCCACTGAAAGCCCCCCCCCTTCGCTGTCACAGATGCTGGCTTGTTCTGCTCTTCCTTCTTTAGCTCACGGATGCTCTGCATCTTTGTGTCAGTGTCCGTTGCCAACTGCTCTTCTCTTCTGGTTCTCCTAACTTTTCTCAGAGGAGCCTATCATCCAAGAGGTCAGTATGTGGCATCCTTTCTAGGCAAATCTTTCATGCAACAGATGATTTAAGTGGAGATAATTGTTCTCTACTCTTATAAAGGTCCTATCCCCTCACACTTCAGCAGGCATCTTTGTTTTTGAGAAACATAAAGGTATTCCTACTCCCCACTCTCCTCGGACTGCTTCCAATGCCTCCCAACTCTTGAAGTTAGCAATTATGTGCATCTAAGTGTATATATTTCCGTGCTTGTACTTATTGAGCTGATGCTAAGCTACTAATTCTAGTGGTACTCATACTTCATGCTCAGAAAAATTCTTGAACGCTTCTTTTAGCATCTTTAATTGTGTATGTTAATTATACAAAATAGTTGGTTTTCACGCACATGTACAGAGTACTTTGATCATATTTTTCCCTAATACCTATACTTACCTTCCATTACCCCCTTTTCTCTCTGAACATTTCCTCTCTACTTTAATGCCTTTGTGTGCACATCTGTATGTAGGTGTGCTAACCCAGGTAGGTGTGTGTAGGGGTCAGAGATTGATGATGGCTTGTCTTCCACAACACTTCTCCATCTTTTTTTTTTTTTTTTTAACAATGTATCTCTCATTGAATCTGAAGCTCAGTGTTTTTCCCAGGCTGCCTAGTGGCCTCTGGGATCCTCTTGTCTCTGTCCCCCAGAACTGTAAAGACACATCCATCCAGCATTTTGTAGGGGTGCAAGGGATTTGAACTTCAATTCTCATAAACAGTTTAACATGTCAACTGACAGAGCCTCTGCCGTCATCTGTTCTGTGTAAGGTTCTACCTAGGAGAGAACTATGGGGCTTTTCTTTCTGATGTCTCTCACTTAACATGACGATCTGCAGTCCAACGACAACCGTGCAGGCCATGTGATTCTTTATGGTGAATATGACTCCACAGTGTAGGCATTCATCCATTGCTAGGCACCTAAGTTGATCTATAACGTGGCTATTATAAGTTAGTGCTAGATTGAATTTGAGTGTTCAGGTTACCTCTGTGTTTCTAAGTTAGACTCCTTCTTTTCTTAATTATTCTCCCCTGTTATGTCTTCTCCTTTCTTTCTCTGAAGCTATGGCTTTTTGATGTTGGGATAGCTGGGTTGTTTCTCTAATACCCATGTTTTTACTTTTCAAATATCTTCAATGTTTTGCTTTGCTGAGAGATCTCCTCAACTTCCTCTTTCTTTTCTTTTTGACCTTTAATAATACCATCATTGTTTTTCATTCCCAAGAACTCACTATTGTTCTCTGAAGGTTCCTTTTTTGCACAGGTTTGCAATGTTGTCTTATGTCTCTGGGGATGTTTGTAATAGTCTTCTCTGTTTTTAGTTGTCCTAACACTGAATACTCCATTCCCTTCAAGTTGCTTTGTTATGCTTGCTTGTTTTGATCTCTCTCTCTGAGTTGACACTTCTTTTTTTTTCCGTTTTATTTATTTTTTTTTATTTTTTTTCGTTTTTTTTATTTTATT
>NW_026067952.1:5658599-5738988 GCF_014885135.2 Alexandromys fortis
AAAAAAAACCATATGATCATTTCATTAGATGCTGAAAAAGCATTTGACAAAATTCAACATCCCTTTATGATAAAAGTCTTGGAGAGACTAGGGATACAAGGGTCATACCTAAATATAATAAAAGCTATATACAGCAAGCCGACACTTCTTTAGATATCTGTGTCTGGTGAGAAATTGTGAGACCTGGGTTGAGATAAGCCTGGCAGCGGGGAGGGAGTGGAGGTAATTTAAGGTGGTCATTAGCTGAAAAAGCTAGAGATGAAGTGATGACTATTTTTTCAGTTGTTTAATTAATAGAGATTGGTAACAAGCTAAGAGAGACGGAATCTGGAAAAGTGCATATTGAAGGCTGGAGAGACAGTTCAGGGGTTAAGAGTGTGTTTTTCTCTTGGAGAGGACCTGCGTTTGGTTCCCAGCATCCACACTGGGCTGCTCACAGCCACCTTATCCGCCAGCTCCAGGTACTCCAATGCCTGTGGCTCTGTGGGCTCTCACTCATGGCAAATAACCCCCTCTACATACACACTTAAGTAATCAAATACACATTATTGAAAATGTTTAGCATAGAAAATCCTGTGCATGTTGTCTGGGGCATGTGGATTATTCTACCTTGTAAAAATTGGGCAAAAGTAAGTAATCCTGTGCATTATTTTTCCTTAATTTGGTAACAGGAGCAGTAAGCATGTTCTTTAGGCCCGCCCCTTCCAGCCTAGACCATAGTGCTATGTGTCAAGTTCTTTGCTTCATCTGGAGACACATTCAACTGTATCTTACTGAATGCCAAGATAATTTGCAAATGCAATCCTGAGAATGGTCCCATTGACAGTGCAGGGGACTGAATGGTAGGTAGGCAATGGTTAGTGAGTGCTGGTAAATAGAAATCTGCCTGTCTTCTCTGCACTGAGCATTTTTAGAGCACTGATAAAGCATAAAAGGGAATTAGTAAGAATTGCATCCATAGATGACATTCGTACCTTTGGTTGGCTTGTGAATAGAAGTTTATCAAAATACCTCATGTTCCTATCTCCACCCTCTCTTAACTATTTCCCCTTCCTGGGGCCCTTCATGTGAGTTCCTCATAGGGTCCTCATTTTACCTTGCTTCTCTGGAGTCGTGGAGTGTAGCCTGCTTATCCTTTGCTTTGTGTCTAATATCCACTTATGAGTGAGTACATACTGTGTTTATCTTTCTGGGTCTGGGTTACCTCCCTCAGGATGTTTTTTTTTAGTTTCATCCATTTGCCTGTCTTATCCTGGGTACAAGAACTGGCTTTTTGGATCCCATTCCCTATGGTGGGATATCTTCTCAGTCTTGATAATGGGGGAGGGGCTTGTTCCTGCCTCAGGTTGGTATGATGACTCCGCAAAGGAGGCCTTACCCTCTTCTGAGAAGTGGATGAGGGTAAGATGGGGGTAGGTAGGGGTAGAAGAAGGGGAGAGAAGGGGAACTGGGGTTGGTATGTAAAATGAAAAAAAATATTCAAGTTAAAAAAGAAATTAATCAAAATACATTAAAAATCCCAGTGAAGCAGAAAATGCTCTGTTGGGGAGGGTTGGTGCAAAAATAGCTATAGGAGAGGACCTCATGGTAGGTGAGGATAGGATGTGGTTCTGTGTGTTTGGAGATAAAACACTGAGAGGCCACAGTGAAGTAGCTATGATAAAGCCGCATGTCCTTCTACTTGTGTCCAAAAATGTAATACACATGGTTCATGAGAGCCATAGGTAAGAACGTCGAATTCCCGTTGGCACCAATTGTACTTTCCACTCTGCACGGAGCAATATTGTTCCAATGATGACATAAGTTCATCCTCATGTGACTTGATGTATAATATTTCTGAGTGGCTAATTAATTCTGTAATCACACAAGTGGCAATTAGCAAGATGCTTCTCTGATTAGGAGCCTGTGGTCAAGAGGTTCTTGCATACTTGCATTTACTGAAAAGGAAGTCCCTTCTTCATGGAACCTGTTAATTTCTACCAGCAGGGGACCTGAGATTTAGACAAAAGATTTCAACTCCTCCCCTTCTCTACACCTGTCACTCATTCTTGTATAGGGAGTATTCCTGCACCTGTCACTCATTCTTGTATAGGGAGTATTCCTGCACCTGTCACTCATTCTCGTATAAGGAGTATTCCTGCACCTGTCACACATTCTTGTATAGAGAGTATTCCTGCACCTGTCACTCATTCTCATATAAGGAGTATTCCTGCACCTGTCACTCAACCTTGTATAGGGAGTATTCCTGCACCTGTCACTCATTCTCATACAGGGCATATTCCAAAGGTGGCCTCAGATGTGGGTTTTTACCTACCACCTTGATCTTTACTGTTTGCTACTGTGTACACAAGGATCTCTGGCCCTTTGAATTCTGGGGATTCTACTGTTTCCACTTCTCCCTCATCTTACTGTAGGAGCACTGGGTTTATAGACATATACTACCATATCTGGCCTTAGGTGGGTCCAATGGATTCAAACCTAAGTCCTCATGTGAAGCACGATTAATAAAAACTTAGAAAGAGAGATTGGGTTTCAATCTAAAGATCTGGAAACAAAAGAGCCAGTCACTGGTGCTTACCTTGACCTTAGTCCAAAATGGCGATCCTGCCTCCAGGAATCTCAGAATGAGACTGTCTGAGAGCTGTATCCTCCTGTTTTATAATCCTCTCTAGGGCTGGGATTAAAGGTATGCACTTCTGGGATTAAAGTTATGCACCGTGTGGTTTCTACGGCTACTAGTCATTGTGGCTACTCGGATTAAAGGTGCCTGTCATTGCTGGCTGGTCTGTAAGACTGACCCATGTGGCTGTTCTACTTTTCCAATCCCCAGGCAAGCTTTAGTTATTAAAATACAAGTGAAATGTCACTCCCCTCACGCTTAGGTGGCAAGTGCTTTGCCCACTGAGCCTTCTCCATGGTTCCTCAGTGTCATTATTGACACTCAATCTTGTGAGGATTATTTCACTCCTGTCATTCTGATTTAGAAAAATGAAACCTCAACTGCCCAATTAGTAAGTGTTACAATAGATACTTTCTGTACATCCTCACTTAGTCTGCGGACCATTATTATCACTTTAGATATATATATATATATATATATATATATATATATATATATCAATCAGAGGTCCCGAATGTTCATAACACGTGCATAGCCTTGGATAATGGCAAGGTGTTTACATCTGGAAATGAAAGTATTCCATGACAGCTTTTCTGAGGCTGACCAGGGGAAGTGTTAGAAACAGGTAGAATAAAAATTATTCATAATAACACTGATGGTAGATAGCCTTAAGCTCAAACATAGAGTTTCCAAATCGCCATACATCTGCCAGTGGATATTGTTTAGAAATACTACATTTGACTTTATATCATTGCTACTAGGGTTAGAGAGATCACATATAGAATATATACAACTGATGAGATCTGTTAGCTGCTCCTTGTTTCTAAGAAGAAAATGTGCCTGGCTTATGGATGCTTTTTCTATTGAAATGGTCAGCTCCATGTACTGTCGTCCTTTGGCATACCCAGTGGGGGGCATTTATTCTTCTTGCTTTACATCAGAGGGTCCCTATACACAGGTAACACTAGCTTGTGTTAAGTTGACCCAAAACTAATCAGCTCATATGGGAATGCCAAGGGCATGAATTCGACCTTCTCATGCGGGCTCCTGTCACTACCAGGACCATTCTTAGGTACAGACCACCTAGTCTCATCAGCTACTGTCTTGATCTGATAACTGGCTAGAGACAGGAGCCCCCTTAAAATTATAGTAGTTTCTATTCTAACTATATTTTTGCTGAATCCTTGCAAATAGTACCATGACTTTGGGAAAGTTCATTGGACTCCTTTTCCCTGTTTCTTATTTTCATAAATGGAATTAACTGTAGGCCTGCATCCTGTGGGTACTGGATTTACTAGAAGGAAAAAAATACACAAGACATTTAGCACAGCACCAGCTTTGTCCCAAATGCTCAATAAATATTAATCTCTGTCCATCTATTTCTAATCTCAGTTTCCTTATGCTTCTGATGTGATAGTCCCATTTTATAGAAAAAGCAATTGAGACAGAGTGATCACATGACACTCACAAGATGAGCACAGTCATAGTGTTTGACTCTGAAGTCACCATTGATAACTGATGATCAAAATATAGAGAGACTTTTTTTTAGGATAGATCCCTGGTCAGTCCATGTTCTCTCCCTCTTTCTTCTCCCCCTTCACCTCCCCCTTCCTTCAATACCCCTCTTCTAGGATCTATTTGCCAAAGCTTCAAAAGAATCCTCCTGGCTCGACATTGGTGTATCAAAGCTTATTAGCACAGCCAGTGACAAGGTCTAAGGTAGAGAGTTCCTACAGAGCCTTCTCTCCTTTCCTGGCCGTCCTCATCGCTGGCCTAGGGAGAGCTGCTGGTAGCATCTGCCTGCCCATCTTGTTCCTCCCAAGTGAGTTTTGACTCACCCTTTCCTCACTGTCTCCCTGATCATGTGACCTGTCTTTCCTTGGCATCATATATGACTCCAAACTCATGGACTGAGAAAACAGTGGCACAGGAATGTTCAGAAAGAACATTGAGTAAGAGAACGTGGCTTTTCCCAGCTTCCAACTTTGCTCAGGTGGGGAGAGGTACCTTTGTACACCTTTTTCTTTTACATTCCTAAGTACAATAATTATCACCCCAGTGACAGAGGAAAGTGAACTTGAAGATGACCATTTGGTGGTGGTGTGAAAACTGCGAAACAAGGATGGAAAGGAGTGGACAAAATGGACACGTGACATTCAACCCTCACACTGACTTTTGCAGGACAGTAATAACCATCCAGTTTTAGACGTAGAAACCCAAAGCAGACTATCGTCAGAGCGCATTCTTACAGTAAACCTGTTCACCTACTAAAACCACCCAGAGCCAAGCACACCACTCACCTGTGCCACGCTGCTTCCTCTCCTTTCCAATTTGGTAGCCAACTAACAGGCATGTGGGAGCCCTAGAAGTTCCTCTTAAGCTTTCAGAAAGATGAGCAGGATTCCCGAAGGAGCACTTCAGAGTCTGCTCGGGAAAGCACCCCGGCTGAGAGCTGGCAGCACCCTGAAGTGTGATTACTTGAGTCTACAAAGGAACACAGACTCAGTGGAACAGCCCATTTGAAAATTCCTCTGCTTGATTTTTCTGGAATCAAATTAGGCCGGTGAATAGGCCAGTGGCGTTTTCATCAATTTCTCAGCCTTCCCTTGGAACCGAGCCTGATTTCCTTGGCCTCCCGCAATGCTGCCTGCTATTTACTGAGCAAACTGGCTTCCAGAACCAAGCCCTGCTTTGGTAATGTGGCACGGCCACGCGGCAGAGGGAAGATTACAGGTATTTCAGGTCATTTAGGATCATTTAGAACTGAGCTGTTTTCTGGGCAGGCAATTAATCCAGTTGCGTTAAAGGAAGCTGCTGGGTTCTTGCACCTCTCCCTGAGTTAAGAGGGGAATTTGGAGACCCTATTAGCTGATTTGCCAACTGGCTTTGGGGCTCAGTGGTGTCTTCCTTAAGGAAAGGACCACTCCACTGTCAACCATAGATAGATATGCTATGGGAAGAAGGTAAACCGATGAAACAGATGACAAGGCTACTCAATGGGATGTAAAGGTCTCTTTGTAGATCTGAGAGAGAGGACAGCCAGAGGCGTCTGGAAGAGTTGAGAGCAGACAGAGAAAGAAGTAGACTGAACATGGTCGGCAGACTGGACCTGACCAGGGCTGTGCGCCAGAGAGGAGAGAATGGCAGAAAGCAAATAGAGACTAAATAGCGAGATTAGCAGAAGCATAGAGAGCATGGTGAGAATACCAAGGGCCTAGAATAGTGAGAATAGCCAGGTTAAGAAGGGTGAGTAGTGGGGGGGGGCAAGAAAAAGCCAGGAGACTGGAGTGGGGGCTTTGAGATTATAGTAAGTACTTGTGAGTAGGGACTGAGGAAATCTAGAGGCCAGAACAGACCTTGATTATGCTTATATGACGAGCCTTATGTCCCTGTTGTTGGAGCTAAGGTGTCATGAACTG
The DNA here is from genome assembly GCF_014885135.2 of Alexandromys fortis. Taxonomy (NCBI): domain Eukaryota; kingdom Metazoa; phylum Chordata; class Mammalia; order Rodentia; family Cricetidae; genus Alexandromys; species Alexandromys fortis. Next base: position 5,664,639 of record NW_026067952.1, read on the forward strand.
GCTTCGCAAGTTCCTTAGGCACACTGGCTTTGATCTAACCACCTGAAATCCTGCTCTAGTCCAGGCTGAGCACGTTTCTGGATATTTGAGCTGCCTTTATGTTGAAAGGTTTGAGCGTTTATCTGGAGTCCACCACTTTCTAAGAATAAGAACCTGGTAGGATCTTGAAGTAGAAGTTTGGAGGAACGCTGTCGGTCAGGGAGTTGGGTGATTTCATGAGCATCACTATGCTAGAAACGTAGAGAAACAGGCTATGAATATGCTGTGTCTTTACAAAACATAAGCATATATCAAATAACAATAGCAAGGTACTGTGATTTCAAAGGCAGGAGTTAGCCCCAGAGTCCTACTTTCCTTTGGAACTCAGTCAACAGGAACCTGGGTCCTAGTATACAAAACTTAATTATTAATATTAACTTCCATTTTACATTTGCAAAGTAATCCAAAATATGTGGGAACTGAACAGAATGGGCACGGAACACATCATGCGGTAAATCTATCATCTGTCTATCTTTCTGTCTGTTATAGAATAGATATAAAAGATTAAAGAGACTCTATCAGAGTCTTAAGAGGTTTCCAGAAGTGCGCTGGCAGTCACGTCTGTGTTGGCAAGATAAAGAACCCAAATCATCTGTAAGATAGGAGCTGCTACCCTTATGTCAGGCCCCTGTGGAGTCAGAGTTGAGAGTGAGGATTGAGGGTGAATAGAGCCAGGAGGTAAAAGAGCAGGACAGGCCCAGAGATGGAAAACGCAGCTGGGCTGAGGGACAGCAGGAGACTGGGTAGAGGATTATTGAGTAAGATTGTTAACACCTGCCGTGTGCCAACAGGAAAAGAGCTCCAGGCTGTCCCAGGGACTTCACCAGGTGTCAGATGGGAGCATTATGGGAGCTGTTGCCATCACAGTCATGGGTGGGTGTCTACTTCTTTATGGGGTTCAAGGACGGAAGTTGTACTCTTTCTTCTCTCTAGTGTGTCTGATAATTTCTTGGGCCTGGCTCCTCTGGCATGATTTGAATATGCTCATTGGCCCTACAGTCTTGATTCACGCCGATAAGTTTATAGAGTGACCCCCTTTCTACTGCCAGGCGTGAGTTATCTCCCAGCCCGTGCTGCACAGGTGGTTCTGGAGATGTCGTAAGGACAGGTCAATCCAGGCACACGGGCACCATTCATCCTCAAAATGGATTTACGGTCTGCCTGTGAAACAGTCTCTCACATCAAGGCTCAGTCTGGGAAAAAATTAAAAACAAACAAAACACTCTTCTACACAGTGTGGAATAACTAACTTAGGACCCATCATAACGAGATCCAAACAGATAGGATTAAAAATAAATACAATGCCTTGGGGCATTCTCTTTCAATTACTATGGGTCTGAACACAGTGTATGGGGGTCCCTGGAGGGCATCTGGAATTGTGCCATCCTTGAAGTCCTGCTATAGGCTGAGCATGTGCACCTCCATTTACATCAGCCTCGCAAGCAATCACATAAGTAGAAACTACAGGGATGGTGGTTAAGACTTGAAGAAATGAATTAGTTTATACGTAAGTCCAAGAATCGATGGCATCTAGCTCGGCAGCTACACTATCCACATCCTCCAAAGGCTTACTTTAGGGGACTTTATTTTTCATGTTCAGGCAATACAAAGCCAGGTGGTCATACTGTTTAGCAGCATCTCTTTCTCCCGACCTTGTCTTTTCCCAAACCAAGATAGATGCATTGTTTGTCCATGCTGCAGGGAGAGCCTGTGTGTCCTATCATGTTCCGGTGAGGAGAAGCATCCCTTCCTACTCATTTTAATGGACACAGTGCTATCCAGTGGATAGCACATGCTTGGCCAAGTTCCTTTCCTTTCTGTCTCTCTTTCCTTTGAAGCAGCATTGGAGAGCTGTCTCCATGAAGGCTGAGGTAGAGCTGGAAGTCTGTGGACAGTATAAGCATGTACTCAGCATAAATATGGCCTCCTTAGGAGAAGCATACAAATCTCTGCCCACTCCTGATAACGGGAGTTCTTGCTTCTGTACATGGCCCTCCTTTCAGCACTTACCCATAGCCGAGAATCCACTGAGGAAACCTTGCGTGCCTGCTTGGGTATATTCTCAAATGAGAGTCCCATGGCAGAAGCCACAGGGCTGGCAGCCAGGAGGCAGAAGTTTATATTTGCTGAAGAAGTGCTAATGAAAACTCCATTAACATCCTTCCCAGCGAAGTCAGGCACATCTGCCATACCCAAGTATATGTGATCATCGATAAGAAGGCTGATAATCAGTTTATAGACTTGCCTTTCTTTCCCAATTCTGGTGATGCTATTCTGCCCATTCACAGCCCCCTCAGCATGTGGACCACCTTCTGTCCACAACACAAGTAAATTTTCAGTTTTATTTGACTTTGTTTTGTGACTATAAAAGGAAATACACATACTTAAAATTCTATTATTCCATATCATCATATCGTCATATAAAAATAGAAAACTACCCCCCCCATGGAGAAGATTTTAGGTAGCAGGCCATTGTGTGTTGACATGTCTTTTCCTTCAGAATTTAACTTACTGACTTTTCTAATTCCAAAAAAGATTCTTTCTAGATAAGGGAGGGTCAAATCTCCCTGCCACCATTAGGTGGCAACTGAAGCATGCCTGTCACTAGTCTTGGGGATGGACTCCTTAGCTCCTCTGTGAGGCATTCCTTATGTTCGTATTGGGTTTAATCTGTGGGTTTCTGTGCTCAGAACTGCGTTAAAATGAAAGTGTTAGGGCTCATTGGCATGCAATTTATAGCAGTCCTTGTTTCAAAAAGCAACACATTCGAGGTTACACCCTGGCTCCCGCAGATGAGAAGCCGGGTCTCCAAGCACAGTGTCTACTAACACAGATTCCAGAACCTTGTTCTTACTTCTCTTTGCAATGCCTTAGTCTGAAAGTTTCAAGTGACAAGGTAGGATTGGATAAGTCCATGGATCAGAAAGACATTGGACTGACAGGAAACGTACTTGCATTTTCATGAACAAGAACAAGAACTCAAGAGAACACTGAAGAGTTTCGATTTCCCTTTACCATCCTTGACCTGGTAAACTCTACATTCCTAACTGGATCCCAGAAACCACCTCCTCTTCCAATCTCTTGGGTAAATCCCCAGGCTAAGCTTCCATCCTGAAGAGATTACATAGCAATGATCTGCGCCTGTTGCCTCTGTTTGGGGTCCTCACGATGCCTAGGGGGCATCGTACACAGTACGTGGCATGCGGCAGACAAACTGAGTGATGAATGTAAATGACTTAGAATAGACTCCTAGCAATACTTGACTTGCCCCTGTATTTTTCAAGGAGGAAATCATGGAAAGTAGGGTTGTCCTCTAAAGAATGCCCCTTTCCTTGTTTCATCTACCTCACTGGATTTGTGGTCAGTGCTTTGTCAGCCTGTGGACAAGACCTTTCTGGTCATAAATGAGATGAAATCATTGTAGCTGTGTATTGCAGAGCTATATGAAGGTCCCATAAGATTAAAGTTCCTTGTAATATGGTGGCCATCTCCATTTGTAAAAACATATTTTGTGATGTCAACACAGCGACAGAGTCACCCAATGGTCTGTTCCCCAGAATGTGTTCTTATCTTGTGGCTTTGCTGACTAGAAGCAAGTAGCAGCCACAGCCTTAGGAGCACATCACGTTTTAACTCGGGCAACCGAACAGGTTTCACAGATGAAGAATCTTTTTAGGAAATTGTTTTGTAGCCTGGGGAGAATGCTCAGTTGGTGAAAAACTGCCTCAGTTTCCTTTCTCTTAAGATGGATGTCTGGCGTTGTGTAAAGCACTAGATGGGTCCTCATCAAAGGTTTATGGAGTATAATTTATGAAGTCAAAAACAGAACAAAACTATCAAAAAAAAAAACGTGGATTGTATCATAACCTGCCCTCCAGGACACACCTCTTGCTTAGGAGTAGCTGGACCACACAAAACAGACTCTGTGTGTGTGTGTGTGTGTGTGTGTGTGTGTGTGTGAGTGTGTGTGTGTGTGTGTGTAGGCATGCACACACTTTTGTTTTTCTAAGAGAGAGAAAGAACATGGTGTTAGGAGATAGGGAACACGAAAGGATCTGGGAGGAGGTGTGAAAGGGGAAAGATTATGATCCAAATATTTTGTATAAAATCTTTTAAGATATATTTGTAAAAGGATGTTACACAAATGGTTTTTATTTCTGTTTGACCAAAGTAAGACAAGGATGATGGGGCAGGAGCATTAATAATAGAAAAAGTTCATTTAGAATTAAAAGAAGAAAGAGGTCAGATCTGCTTTTCATAGATAGTTATAGACTTTTCTAAGTTTTTTTTTCTATAAGAGCATGGCAAGGATCATAAAAGGATTCTAAAAGACAGTTATAATATGACAAACTGATGACTGACAGAGCCATAAATGGGCACTTGCCAAGTTTAAGGAGACAAAAAATAATCAGGGCACGAAGGCTGACAGGAAAGCCAAAAACATGAACTCAGCTGCCCAGTATAAAGGAGAGAGCGAGAGCAAGAGCAAGAGCGAGAGCGAGAGCGAGAGCGAGAGCGAGAGCGAGAGAGAGAGAGAGAGAGAGAGAGAGAATGCCAGAAAGTTGGGCACACTCTGGAATGCTCAAAGTATGGACAGGAAAGCCATACTGCAGGGCTGTCTTTGTGCTTATGTTTTAGGTATTTAAACTCTAGGCCTATGAGAAAGCAAAAAGGGGGGGGGGGGTGTGCTTTTAAGGCTTTTCCAGTTTACACGCAGGTGAATTGTAATAGAAATGGTCTATAGTATTGGTCATTCGAGAATAAAACTTGGAGTTAACTATGACATGCAAATGATCTGACTGAGACTCAAAATCAGGCCAAGGAATTGTGAGAGATGTGAAAAACATAATGGTTTTGGATAGCTAACTTTCAGAGCTGTTGTATTTGGCACAAAAATATCTAACCATTCATTTATACATTTACATCAATATGTATGTACAGAACACTCACTCCATGCCAGCCACTGTAAGTTGTCGAACTTAAATCAAGGCAATATCCTCAGATGCTATGAACATATGAGCTATCTTGAAGTTTTCAAGTGCTGTCCAAATAAGAGAAATCCGTATTGAGTTCTAAAGGGTGGGTAAGAAAGACAAATAGCAGAAAAATTAAAAAGAGAAAATTGTGAGGCAGGAGAGATGGCTAAGTAGTTAAGAGCACTCGCTGCTCTTGAAGAGGACCCAGGTTCAGTTACCCGTGTATGCATGGCAGCTCCCAGCTCCTGGTGATCTCACTTCTGGCTTCCAGAAGCACTGGCCGTGCAAATAGCGCACAGACATGCATGCAGGCAAACACTTAAATGTATACATAAAAATAAATGAATCTTTTAAAAAGCAAAAATAAGGTAAAAAGATATTCTTAGCAAAAGAAACTAGATATACAAAGATACCAGAGCTGGCAGACACATGATATATTCCAGTAATAATGAGCACAGCAGTTGGAGGGTAGTTTGCAATCAGAGGTCCAGCAGGAGCCAGCTCATGGGCCTTGTAGACCATGTGGAAGATTTTGCCCCTTGCCTATGAATGATGGAAAACATTGGAAGATTTTAGGCAAGAGATCCACAGAGCTTTGCATTTTAAAATATTCTATGTTCTATCAGCTAAAACTTGGAATTCATTTTTTCCCATAGAAATAACTTAATAAATGGTAGTTCTGGGAAGCCAGAATAATGTTATTAGCACAATGTATCCAGCTAAACAGCCTACTGAAAAGCTTGGCTTTGTTGCCAACCGCCATTTATAACTTAGTTTCTATAAGAAAATGCATTCCAAATTCCAGACAACCTAATTACAAATGACATTTTGGGGGACAGCCTACAATCTACTTAGACTTGTGAAAAGACTCCAACATTTTTTCATATCAAAAGTTGTTAAGTAAGGTGAGTAACAGACTTCTAATTTTGAGATGCCAGAGGAACAAGCCATTTGCCCACTTCTGCTCCCTGAAATTACCCCTCTGTAAAAAGAAAGAAAAAAGACCAGAAGAAAAGAAAATGCAAGCGCTAAGGTAAAAGCAAAAAGAATGTATTGTGCTGGACGATAGCTATGAGGAAGGGCTGCAGTGTGAACATTAAGGGTATGATTGGGGGCTGAAAGGAGACATCTATGGCCCTAGACCCTAACAAAGTCAGCAGGACGGATTACAAGATTGGTATTTTACCCTAAGAAGCCAAGACCTTTGAGGTTAGTTTCAGAGGCCACATAGGGATAGATCAACACTTTCATACAATTTTTCATAACAGAGAATTAAGGGACTGACTGAATAAAGAGCTAAGATCCAGCCTTCAAGGTAGAAGCAATGGGGTTTTATGGCATTGACCTATGCATGGTAAAATAACTAATTTGTACACTCTGTACTTTGTCCCAAGGGAATTTGCTATGAAGTGGGAGAATTATTACAGCTTAGAATGCATCCCAGCTACACTTCTGATAAAACCATATGCAGTTAATGCAAAAAGAACTCTACTCAATCATTGGTAATAGTAATTATAATTAAAGAAACCCATACAGGTCCTACACAAGGACAGTATCATAAAACAGAGGAGAAAATGGATGGGAGACAAAAGCTGCCTCAGAAATATTGCTGCCGATAAAATGAATGCTGGGTCCAATTTATCCCTATTAATTTAAAATGAAAGCTAGGCAATTGCCTCTTTCCACAAGAAAAATACAACATGATGAAGATCCAGCAGGCAATAAAAAAGGTTTGACTTATTCAGAGTTGGGAAAGAGTAAGAAATCAGAGTAACTTGTCAGTGACTGAGTTGTACTGGAAACTTCAGAAAGGGGAGCTGGGGATACCTCACATTCAGAAACCTCCAGTAACAGTGAAGAAAGGAAACATAAGCTAAAGCACTGAAAATAATCTCAGAAAATAGATAGATGTGGAAGACAAAGGAAATTTAGAATGTTCATAATTATGTTCCCCAAAGAAGAAAACTAATCTGAACAAAGCAATATCATATTGAAAGAAGCACAGCTACATGTGAAAGGTGCACTAATAATCTCAGAAGTACAGTCCCCATTGATAAATTTGATTAAATTATTAGAGAACAAACCTCAGTCAACAGTAGCAAATGGATTCAAAATTCTGTGCCCAGCCTTTTTTTTTTTGCTATAACTTCTCCATTCAAAAAAAACCACACAATTATAATTGCAGAAGTAGAAATGTGGAAATTGTCCGGTTTATTTCCACCGTGACCAACACTGAAAGTCATGTATTCTTAAAACAAAACAGCAAAAAAACACTGAAACATTTACCCTGTCTCATAAATGGTAGGAAATGGCAAATGTGCTTTACAGTGAATGATTATGCCTGGGTAATAAAGGAAATATTCATAGTATAAAATAAACATGAACTGAGAATTGAGTCTTAAGTGAACAGAAACCAGAGCCTGAGGTTTGGTTTCAGTGGATGCAAGATGAAAGTCCCACCGTTAATAAATCATGAACTACCAAATAGGCAAAAATTATGTGTTTTTTAAAACGAAAGATGGGATGGTGGATCAGACAAATACCTGATGCGAACAAAGCACATTTCTTTTTTTAAAAAAAGAATTGCATGTGATAGCTAAGAAATTATAAATTTAGTGGACATGAAAAGGAAAGAAATGAGGGACGTGCAAGAAGACTATTGATAACTTGTGAGGTGAAATTTAAAACTCATTTAAAAATACTTTGTTTTTAATTTTAGTGACATGTATATGTGTCTCTGTGTGTGGTTTGTGCACTTGAGTGCAGATACCTGTGCAGTCCCAAAGAGGGCATCAGATCCCCTGGATCTGGAGCTAAAAGTGTTTGTGAGCTGTCTGACATGGATGCTGGGGACCACACTCAACTCTTCTGCAAGAATGGTGCACTCTCTAACCACTGAGCAATCTCTCCATTTTCATGAGGTACAATTTATTAAGCTACTGAATTTACTCAGGGAGACAAAAATTGAAAGTCTAAAAAAGAGATTATAAGGATAGAACAATACTGAAAGAGATATAGCTAAGAATTTTCTAGAACTGGTAGAAGAAAGTATTTCTTAATTCTAGAATCCCAGTTAATCCCAAGTAGGATGAATTAAAAATACTGAAAAGACACCTACACTTATTATAGAAAATTTCAAAGCCTCCCAAAGCATCTTAAAAAATGAATGGAAAAATATACAACTTACTTTGCCATGGAATCACCAATTCAAATCAGACTCAGTTTCAGCAATGAATGCTGGAAAACAGCAAACAAGCTACAGAATGAGCATGAACAGGCAAAACAGCAAACCTTCATTTGGATACACAGCTGAGCATATGAAGAAGAGCAAGCAGTCTGAACAATAAAAACACAGGCATCGACTTCCAAGAACACATCACTCTAGTGGATTCGGAGGATGACTGAATGGGAAATTCATCGACCACAGAAGACAGGCATGAGGGCAAGAAATAATGGTTATCCAGGCAGCTGCTATGGACAATGTGAACTGCAATAAACTGTGTGAAGAAGTATTATAATGTGGACTTGGATGTGTGCACGTACTAAAAAAAAGAGTGAAATTACTGGCCAACAATATGCTTGCAAAGGGGGATAGAGTTAATTGGATTTAGTGTCAAAGATCCATGAGTTGTTTGGAATATACTGATAATATTTGGACTTTGGATAAAATGAATATAGTATAATTTTAAAGAGAGTCTTTTAGATTCATTTCCCAAAGAAGAGAGACACATTGACAAGAGGATTGGAAAATTACATAGAAGTTGAAGGAGAAGCAAACAGCAAAATGAAATGAAGTGATATGAATTTATCAGCACCCATATTGTGCATCTGTGCCCTTCTCCAAAGCTCAAAAATTGACAGAGCTGTTGTAGAAAGCATTGTTTCTTCTAGTAAATCTTTTAGGATGGATAATGAAATTAGTGATTAAGTTTTTAATTTCCCAAAATTTTCTCCTACAAGCAAAACAAACAACAACAAAATAATAACTCAGAAGAAATGATATCCCATTCAGTTACAAGTTGTGGGTGAGAAGAATTAAACCATTGGTAACTAGAAGTCCAACTCTGGGACAATCAAACATTCAGGATTTAAAAGAAAACTATATTGTTTGTATTTACAGATGAAAGGGACTAGATTTCAAAAAGGAGGATGAAATTACTAAGAGACCCATGAACCCGGAGCCTGCATGGTATCAGTCCCATGTAGAGAGAGCAGCAAAGCAGTGAGGCATATTGGGGCACATCCAAGTAAAAATCAACATATCCCCACTGAAAGCACAAAAATCAATATTGCAGCTCGTGTGGTGGTACATGTCTATACTGTCCTCACCTGGGAGGATGACACAGGAGAATCTTGAGTTCCAGAATGATCTGGGCAACAGAGTTAGGCAGATCTCAAAAAATAATAATAATAATAATAAAAGAAGAAAAGAGAAAAAACCAGCAATCAAGTTTGAAAATAAGGGCAACCACCAAGAGAGACCCTGCACATCATAATAATGATACCAGAGGTTCTGCTTTAAAGCATGAGAAGTATAGTGCCATCTTGAAACCACAGTCTCTTCAAATTAGCCTCCATTCAGGTAAAAATACTGGAATTATAGTCTAAACTGAGCAACACAAAGCAGTAGCAATAAGGAATTGAAAGTGTAAATAAAAAAAGTTGGGGATCAGAAGGGAAGTCAATATATCTTTGTAGGCCATGCAGGAAGAAGAAAGGGGAATGCTGGAAAGTTATTAATGAAGTTTTGGATGATGTGTTCTTCATGTTCAGGAAAATGAATTTCATATAAAAGATGGGATAAAATCACTGAAATCAGAATTATCAAGAGAAAAAAGAAATAACATAACATAGTGAAAGTATGGAAGAGAGATATCCCTATAAGCCAGATGAAAATGGTAATGTACTGTTTCAAAAACTGTTAAAGACATTGTGAAATGAGACATTAAAGAACTAAGAAACAGAATTAGAGAATTTGGGGTTGAAGCCAAAGGACTTGGGAAATAACTACAAATTTAAGAAAGCATTTCTCAGAAATGAAGAATAAGCTGGAAGTAACACAAGAGTAAATGAACACAAAGAAACGTGCTTGGAGAAAAGCAAGAAAGGAGGGGATTACCATAAAAGAAATGTAATTAAAATCAGGAGATGAGAAAAAAGTTGGAAAGAAAGCTAAGAAGATCACCATAGCTAAGCCAGAATGTCCAAGGAATAAACTCAAAGCAAAGACACGGATACCACAATGTCCAAGGGCAAGGGGGATGGCTCTATGTGTAGAGTACTCACTGTTGAAATGTGAGGACCTGAGTTCTCAAAGACTAAGCACGACAATACTTGATTATAATCCCTGCACTTGAAAAGGAAGAATTCTTGGGACTTCCTGGCCTACAAGTCTAGACAATCAATAAGCTACTGGTTCAGTAAGATACCCTCTCTCAAAATATAAGGTAGAGAGTGATAAAGAAAGATACCTACTTCACATATAGACCTTTATACATATTATTCACATGGGTTTTCACATATGCATATACCCCTATACCACCCCACATGTATACAATTCAAGAAAACATTCTTGAAGAAACCAATCAAAATGATAAAATGAGAAGGCAATACAGATTATAAAGGGGACAGAGAAGTCTAAAGGGCTTAGCAGAGGGTAAGATATAAAGAAGACCTAATAATTTTCTCATATGAATATTTAAAAAATATAGAGTTAACAATATATTGGCATTAAACTCTCACAAGCACACATACACATGCATACATACACATACACATGTATGAACACACACACACACACACATGCATGTGCATACCTGGGAAGTAAGGAGAGGGACTATTTGGAAAGAGAAAAGTTCAAGTAAGGTTTAAAAATGGTTCATAATGAAACATATTATGTTGTATGCCAAGTAAAACTATATTTTAAAACAAAGAAAGAACAAGGACACCATGCCTATATGAGAACATTTATCTAAAACAATCTATACTAGGGCATATTTCAGAATCATTTTTGGAACTTGTGATAAAATTATTCTTTCATATTTACAGGAAAAAAGCCTTAGTCATATATAAAAGAAAAATGAGATTATTATCAAGCTTTTGACTGTAATGCTATGTGGATGGAAGAAAGTGAGCAATATATTGATAAAGCACAAAATAATATGATCTAAGATTTTATATGCAAGAAAAGTAACTTTCAAGCATATACTTGCAAACAAATTTCTCTCCACAGCAAAAATATTAGAGATTATTCTCATGGTTTTTCTTGAGGAATATACTCAACAATGAGCTATAGTCAACCAACATGGTTACAGAGAAGTGAATACAGTGCCAGTGAATACACTGTTAGATGTCTGTGTGCTCTGACAATGTAGATTCACTACAATTATCAGGAAGAGTGTGATAAGATTTATTGTTTTAATAATGAGGTTAGTAGAGCTGATAGTATTGCTACTGACACTTCAAGATTTCTATGTGGAAATGGAGGGATGTGATATTCTCTTTCATTCTTTCCATTTTCATATGTAGTGTGAGACTAGCTCTGGGAAGATATGAACAAATATCTTCTCATCCAAGAATCCACAAAAGTCAAGCTTGGTGAACTGTGGGGAGCAGATGTAGTCCTGAGTGAGTGTGTGTTTTTATGGAAGCATGACCATTTCAAGGGCCCTAATGCTTAAGACTCAAGGAAATGGCAAAGCCATTCTCTGGTCCAAGTATGAGTGTTGAGAAATGATTGACCTTTATCTAAAACTATAATATGTAGAAACTGTCAACCACAGCTTCCTCCTCCTGGATGACTGTGATTTGGGGTTTCTACCCTGAGATCTCCAGTGCAGATTAGTTAAACATCATCGCATTGTATATAATAAATTGTATATTGTGTATAATAAATGCGCTGAGCTTCCTGGTTGTTGGTATGTCTCCATCAGAGTGCATGGCTTACCTAGTTCTAGCTTTTCTGCATGTATGTATGCTGTTTCTTGTAACCAGAGGCTGAGATTTAGCTTCCCAGCCAAGTAGACCCAAATAATTACCTGGAAATTATATAAATTACAATACTGTTTGGCTAATAGCTCAGGTATATTTTTAGTTCTTATATCTTAAATTAACCCATTTCTATAATTTTATATTTTACCACAAGGCTTGTGCTTCTTGGGCAGGTACATAGCATCTCCTTGACTCTGCATTTCTTTCTATCTATCTATCTATCTATCTATCTATCTGTCTGTCTGTCTGTCTGTCTATCTATCTATCTATCTATCTATCTATCTATCTATCTATCTATCTATCTATCTATCTATCTTCCAGACTGGCTATATTCTGCCCTTCCATAGGCCAAAGCAGCTTTATTCATTAATCAGTAAGAGCAGCATATATACAAAAGGACATTCCATATCATCTTTCCTTTTCTGTCTACATAAAAAGTTTCTGTTATGCCTAGTTCTCACAATAGTTAAGTCCCAAAAAAAATTACACAGAGGTCTACATTAACTATAAACTGATTGGCCCATTAGCTCAGGCTTCTTATTAGCTCTTATAACTTCCATTAGCCCATTATTCTTATCTGTGTTAGCCACATGGCTCAGTACCTTTTTCAGTGGCATAGACACATCTTGGTTCTTCTGTGTCTGGATAGGACTGCAGAGGGAGCTTCCTTCTTCCCAGAATTCTCCTGTTCTCATTGACCCACCTCTATTTCCTGTCTGGTTGTCCTGCCTATACTTCCGGCCTGGCCAATCAGCATTTATTTAAAACATAATTGACAGAATATAGACAATTGTCCCACACCAGAAGGATTACACTTCAACATAGTAAAACTACATATACAATACCGTTATCAAGCAAGAATTGTAGTTGAAATATTTAGTCTATTTACATTTGGCAAATTAAGAAGAATACTGTATCATCTATCCTATCTTTGTGAGTCTAAAATTTTATATTAATTTATCATAACTAAAAAAACTATAACTCTCTGTATTTAACTCTTCAAAGACTCCAGAAGGATATAATATTACCTAAGTAAACAAGAAGTGCATTGTAAGCAGCTTTCTAGAATTGACAGAGACATCGTTCTGCCTAGACAGTCTTCCAAAGTTCTTGTGTAACATTGGGGCATCCATCTTCAGTGTACAGGCCCATAATATCTGTCAGACTTTTCCACGAAGCAGGAAATTTTAAGATATGTTTTGCCTTGTAACAGAAAAGTTCATAAGATGCTTTCTTCTGTGTCTTGCAGAAAGTCTGGCAGTTTCTTCTGTGAAGCAGGAACCCTGAAGGACCATCCCATCTTTCAGAAAGTTCACTTTTCTATGGGTCTTGCATGTCCAGTTCATGTAGCATACCATCAAGCAGTCCAGGCAAGAACAGTTTCTTGCCCAAATGGCTAGCCTTGTCATATTAAAAGCAAATTCCATAATGAGTTTCTTCAATGCCCATAAACCTCTCTGAAGTAATCGGTGCTGCCAGAAGCAGACATGTCTCACTGTTGAGAAAAGTCTAAGTTCTTAAAACATTTTAAATGCCATATTCTGTATGTCTTTAAAGTGTTTAAGATTATTTAACTGAAATATATCTCTATATATCTAGAAAACCTATCTAACATAGTTGAAAGTTTGATTATTACAGATGACTACCTATTAGTCTGTATTTCTTAACTATACATTACATTTTTAAGTGAACTATACAAACACAATACACTAAACAAGAGCAAAAATACATATACACAGTGTAGCAAATCAACCTTAAATTTGTATCAATAGACCAAGATCCATACCTATGCAAAGTAGTCATCTCTATAGTTCCCCTTTTTTCTTAAGAAAGACCTTGATTGTGGCCATTAACACTTTATAATCAACCCCCTTTAGATGAAAATAAACACTTATAACCAATATTTTGGAATTTCAGTGTAGTTCTTGAGATTATTTCCTGCTGGTTGTTGGATGAAGTATTCTTATGGTTCACGGAGTTTTTTCAGGGAGTCTTGTTCCATCAAACCACATTAGCCTTGAAAGAATCAACAAGTTCCCATCCTCTGTGGAAACAAAATCAGAACCTCTTTTCCTAAGTAACATATCTTCAGACTCATTTTTTTGGCTTTTTTCTTTTTTCTTGATTTTTATTGAGCTCTAAATTTTTCTCTGCTCCCCTCCCTTTCAACCCTCCCCTAAGGTCCCCATGCTCCCAATTTACTCAGGAGATCTTGTCTTTTTCTACTTCCCATGTAGATTAGATCTGTGTAAGTCTTTCTTAGTGTCCTCATTGTTGTCTAAGTTCTCTGGAACTGTGGTTTGTAGACTGGCTTTCTCAAATCTTGAAGTAGTAACCAATAAGAGCAACACATATACAGAAGGACATCCCACATCAGTTTCTTCCTTCCCCCCTTGCCCTAATCAAATCAATACCAAAGTTGTGTAGATTGTGGCAGTAAAGGAGTTAGTTTTTTGGGGTTACTTAGAGAAATGTGGGGGATCCAAAGACAGCTGCTTCCCTGAAAATCCTACTCCGATCTGAGTGAGGACTCTCTAAGGCTGTAATCTTGGAGCTCTCTCCAAGCCTTGGAAGCAGTTAAGCCATCTAGAGAGTCTCTCCTGGGGAACTTGGTTGCTCAGTCTCCTCTCTCAGCAGTTGTTTACCGATTCCATAATTGGGGGGGGTGCTCTTGTGACTCTTTCTAATTTCAAGAATTTCCTGAGACTTGTAAGTTGTCTACGTCTTGAGTGTCATGAAGTTCACTCCTTCCTCTTCTTGGCCTAGAAGTTACCAAGTACACTAGTTTGGCTGGCATATAGGCCCCAGGGATCCATTTACCTTCGTGTACATCACCATTCTCATACATGGGTTCTGTTGATTGAACTCATGCCTTCATGCTGTCGATATAAGTACCTTGCTGGCCAAATTATCTCCTGAGGCAAAGAGATAATTTGCTATAAATTCATATGAAATTTCCAGCCGGGCAGTGGTGGCGCAAGCCTCTAATCCCAGCACGCAGGAGGCAGAGGCAGGCAGATCTCTGTGTGTTCGAGGCCAGCCTGGTCTACACGAGCTAGTTCCGGAACAGGCTCCAAAACTACAGAGAAACCCTGCCTCTCAAAACGAAAACAAAAAGCAAAATAAATTCATAGGAATTTTCCGTAATTACAGTGTAAACAATTCATAATTTGGATTGGTATCAGAGTAGATGCATGCATAGACAGACAGACAGACAGACAGACAGATAGATAGATAGATGCATGCATACATACATGCATACATACATCATGAACAAATTAATGTACACTTATCACTTTCTGAGCTCTGCCTACTAAGAAACCTTAGTATGACAGCTGAGTCAAAATGAGCTGAGCATACATAGCTTCCTAATCTTATTTTCTAAAGATTTATTTTTTTAAATATATTATGAGTATGTGTATATGTCTGTGTGAGGGGTGCATGCTCATGTGTTGTATCTCTGTAGACCAGAAGATTGCATCAAATCCCCTAATGCTGGAGTTACAGGTGGCTTCAAGCGGCCTAAATTGAAGGCTGGGAATTTGGTTCCTCTGTAAAAGCAGTATATATTTTAACCAATGAGCTATCTCTCCAGCCCTAAGATCTTGACTTCTAAATAGTGGTCTCTCATAGAAGAAATGAACCCTTCTTACAGAGTATTTGATCTCAGGGCAGAGGAAAATAACTTCAAAATGAAACCATGGCAAGAGTATTGACTCAATAATGTTTTTAGATACAAAAGAATGTAGTGGGATAGAGAGGAAGCAGACCAGAGGAGGAGGAAAGCATTATCTTTAAAAGCATGCACACAAACAACAACAGAAGCAACTCTACTGTGGCATTCTGGGATGTGCATTTTGAAGATAAACCTATAAATAAAAGCCAGAAGTATTTTTCATAAAGGCAGGAATGTGATTACATTGAAAAGAATGAAGGGCTGTGATTACTATTCTTCCAGAGAAACCAGTGAATTTTATTTGTTGTCTTGAGTGTCAATATGCTTTACAGGCATTTCCTAAGCTCTCTATTTTTTCTAGTTCACTTTCTCTATTTGTCCTCTATTTTACAATAAATGCATTTGCTTGCTAATGCCGCATGCTTTTAAATAGACACATTCCAGACATAAGGATATAAAGGGACTAGAAGTAAAGAAAAGAGAATACAATACATTTTTTATGTATAGAGTAGAATGCTATCTGCACAAACTGCCCCCAAAGTGAGTTGGTATAGTTATGATAATATGAGACAAAAAAGACCTTAGGTAAAATAATAATAAAGAAAAAAATCTGTCACAACATTATGATAAAAGGTTAAATTCACTGAGAATATGTAATTCTAAACTAATATGAACAACATAGTGCAGTTTAGAACATATAAGACAAAACCTAACTTAATAAGAAATGAAAATTGTAGATGACTTATATTTAAAAGTATCACACATCAGACAGATTATATTAACTATTAATGAAGATAAGAAGTTTTAAATAACAAAATTAAGGTCTAAGAGGACAATAAAAATATAATAATTGGAAATTATAAGTATAGTCTTTTGAAGAACGTATAGAAAATAAGTACAAGGCAGTGGTGGTGCACACCTTTAATCCCAGAACTTGAGAAGCAGATCTTTGTGAGTTCAAGGCCAGTGTGGTCTATAAAGCAAGTTCCTGGACAGCTAGAGCTGTTACACAGAGAAACCCTGTCTTGGAAAAAAAAAAGAAAGAAAGGAAAAAAGAAAAGAAGTAAAATATAGAATCTACTAATTTCAAAATATGAATACATAAAACAATATTTTATTTCTTTATCATCTGTGGTTATCAGAAAGAAAATAGGATGAAGCTTCCAGGTCACTGACAGCTTGATTTCTCTATGTCCTACAACCCAAGAATATGGTGACTTCAGCAATTAGTACTGTCAAGTTCTTCAGGGTAACCAATAGCAACAGCTCAAACCTTTATAATACTATACATAAGAGGTCTATGGGAACTCAATAATCTACAACTTCAATTAAAGTAACTCATTCCTGGCACTGGGATTTTTATTTGATATCCTCTAGTATCTAGTAGGAGAATTCTTGTCCTTTTATAATAACTAAATTTAAACTTTTTTATATTTTTTGTGTGTTTAACTTTCAGGAAGCTTCCATTGTAGCAGGTTTTCATATGGCATTTTAAGCACATCTTTTGTGCTTGCTCTTCATCCCTGTATTTTATCCTCTATTTTGCTCTCTTACCCCTGACCCAGTTTAACCTTTCTGTTATTCTACTTTCCCCCTTTTAAAGTCCCAGTAGGTTATTGAGTCTCACAGGCCTCATCAGAGAAGTTTCTTTTTGCAGTAGATGGCAATGAACACAGAGACTCACCACTGACCAAAGTACAGCGAATGAGAGGATACAGTGTGGTCAGCCCTGTCTGTGACATACATAACACAATCTCCTTCCAGTGATTATGGAGCATCACAGTAAAGGGGGTAAAAATTAATAGAGTAAGAGGCAGTGCCGAATACAGCATGACAGTGTTTTCCAGACACAACAGGGCAATTGTGCACGTGAACTCACGATGGTTGAGGCCGCACAAGACCTGTGTAAGGTCAAGCCAGACAACATCTCCATATGGAAGGAGAGATAGAAAGGAAGTCCCCCCGCTAGCCAAAAAGCTACTGATGATTGATAGCTGTTCTGAGGAGACTTTGTTTTCTTTAAGTTGTGGTCCCTGATGGGTTGACCATGAACTAGAGGATGGTCACATACTCAAGAGTACATGGGAAGCACAAACTGTTTTGATGGGTTTTTAATAAATGGCAGCAAAAAGTTGGATTTGGTGTGGAAGAGTAGGGGTGGATCTGGAAGGAGTTAGGTGAGAGGGGTGTATATGTGATCAAAATACAATGTATGAAATTAACAAATAAGTGATACAAATACTTTATATGAAAATGACAATGACACACATCAGAATAACAAATACACACACACACACACACACAACAAATGTATAAAATGCTCTAAGAAGAAACAAGAGACTTCAATGAGTGTGGAAAAGTTAGTAGAAAAGAGATGCCGGGAAGTATAATAGACAGGTAATATTTTCAAACATACATTCAATCATTAAATATCAAGCATTTCTAGAGTAGGTATGTCACTACTAGTGTGCCTTTAGAAGTCCAAGACGAATGTTGAAGCAAGGAGATCACAACGGATGCATCTTCCTTATGGTCAGTGCTGATGCATCCTCTTAGTATGTGGAAAATTTTACCCCTAAACATCATACTATTAGAGCTGATTTTGAATAAAATAGACCAAAGTTACTCAATAACTGGAGGCTTAAGATTGTTTGTAAACACACATGAGAATTCAAGAAAATCGAGGTTATGTTAGTCATGATCAGTTCTCAACACACTTCCTTTGTAACACAGACATTATTTGAATAGAAAACAATTAACATAAAATCAATAAAATTTAATTTGGGGTTGATTTTATTGTATCAGAACTCAAATCCCTTGTACTATACAGTGGTCAGAGAATTCCAGTGAGAACTGAGAAATATTTAGAATTCTGTATTATTGAAAATATTTATTGAAATACATGCAGTGCACTTAAGACAGAACTTAGGGATAAAGCTGAGAAAAAATTATGCTAGTGATGACTTAGAGCTGGAAATTAATGGATTAATTATTTCACTTCAAAGATTATGAAAGGGAAGAAACAATTAAAGGCAGACATTAATTAAATAGAATAAAATACACAATAGAAATGACAAAATGAAAGACTTAGAATAAAAGCTGCAATAACTGACAACTCTATCAAGATTAAGTGAAAAAGAGATAATATAAGTAAACTGGATTCCACTAAAAGCAGAAAGTGTATAAATGTATCCATTATATAAAAGATAATGCTATAATTTCTGGGATAATTATAATGGAAAAATATGTGAAAAGACTACATTATAAATAAATATAAAAACTGACTGAATCCCTGGCTTGTATGAAATCTTTCCCTTAGGCTCATGCTCGGGATGTTTGGGCCCCAGCTAATGATGTGATATTGAGAGATAATTGAATCTTAAGGAAGAATGATAAGGCTGGAGGAAGTGAGTTCCTGGGGACAGGTCCCTGCAATATCTCCTGTTGTTCCTTGCTTGCTGCTGAAATGTGAATAACCACCTTCTCCAATAGGCTCCCACCTCTGTGATGTTCTGCTTAAGCACAGAAAGCCAAGCAGCCATGGCTGGAACTTCCTGAAACTGTCAGACAAAGGAAATTCCTTCCTAAGTTCTTTTTGACAGTTAACATCAAGACAAAGTCACTAATCTAACATGGTGGTGCATACTTGTAATCCCTACTAAGTTATGGGATCAGGTGGGGAATTGGGATTGTGAACTTGGAGCTAACCTGGGCAGCACAGTAAATTCTAGGACAACCTGGCTTATATAGTGTGACCATGTCTTGGAAAACTAAAGAAAAAAAAAAGAATAGAAATAACAAAAGGTTAAGTACTCATATGTACACAATAAATAAAAATAAACCAAGAAAAATGTAAATGTAAAAAGTCTTATTATCCTCAAAAAGTACCTGTGATCAATAATTATCAGATCCTTCCCCTCACATTGTTAGCTCCAAAGAGTCTGATAGGGAAGATTTACCAAACACTTGAAGCAACAGAAACTCTAGTCTTACATAAAATCTTACAAAGAAGATAAATAATGGGAACTTTTCATAATCCATATACTTAAAGATAAAATCTGTGCCAAAAGTAGATAAAGACAATATTTAAAAGGAAGCTATAATTTATTTCTCTCATGAATATTCAGAAATCAAAACTTTATCAGCAAAAACTTGTGATAACTTTCTCTATGGTGCAATATTAATGGTTCATATGAATTTTCAGAAGGCTAGATTATTTGTGTAAATAAATTACTTAAGTCAATATGAAAATTTACAAAGTTTCTCATAGGAAATATTAAAATATCAGGCACAGGTTGTATTGGGTTCTATTTTAAGTTATATATTCTAGAAGAGAATCTTAAATTGGTATGAGTTTAGTAAATCAAAGCCATATGGCAGAATGTGCTAAAGCTGAATATAACAAAAGTTTATATTTCTGAATATAACAGAATTTCTATATTCTATATAGAAATAATGAAGATACTAAAACCATGTCCAACATGGATCTGCCTCACAAAGAAGTATTATGTCAGCAAAAATCTAGATATATAATGGTACTTTCTGTGTAATTCTTTAAGTACATAAAACTCAAAATAGATACATAGTCAAAGGTCTCAGCATCTGAATGGTCCACCTGTATTTGGTGTCATCTTCAGCAGGGGTGCATCCCTTGGCAGGGGCGGGTCTCTTAGTGGTGATGTGTTCTGCATCTTACATGACTCCTCACTCTTTGAAAAATTTTAAAGCTTTACATGTATGACTTGTGCACATTTGTGCACATTGCACTCCAATAAAAAGATCATTGGACAATTCAATTGCATTTCTATGCTCCAGCTGCAAACAGAAAAGATATTAAAATGATAAAAATTATAAAAATGAAGTATTGTTTCTCATGCTTAAAAAAGCACAGATATATGATTCCTATGAAGACATTTATAAAATCATATTAGAAGGCATTAAACACATTTCCATAAATTGATTTAATGTTAGATTAAAAAGACTTGATTTGTTTTAGATGTCAGTCCTTCCTAAATGAATATGTAGATTCAATGGCACTTAAACTAAAACCATCCCTGTGAACCTAGAAAAAGGCTTCTATAATTTGTGCTAAAGATGATGTGCGAGAGGAGAAACCAGACCCTGTGATCAATACCCAACACTACAAAGTTATCTAAATTAAAAGGTCATAAAAGGGCAAGGGGGGAGTTTGTCCCTTTACTAATTAATATATAGAACAAGTTACAGAGGTTAAGCATATGATTTTGTTACAAGGGTTGATAAACAAAAGACAATGAGAACCAAAAATTGGCCCACACATCCACAAAACCGTTTGATAAAATGCTAATGCAACAAACCTATATAGTTCTAAAATCACTGACTATTCACATAGAAAATCGTCAGGGATTCAATCACTTCTCATGCAAAAAATTGATTTCTGATGAACTGACTCATATACGAAAGAAAGAGATTCATAATTTTTAAAATAGGAAGAAATTATTTTGAAAATGGCGTTGAGACAAATTTCTTAAACATTGAAGATACACACACACACACACTCATACACACACACACAATGCATTTATTACTTATGTAGTTGCTGGAAAATATCTGACCAAAACAGCATTAAGAAGCGAATTTGGGCTCATAGTGGTCCAGTCTACGATGGTGGGGAAGGCATGTCAGTAAGATCTCGGGGTGGTGGGTCACACTGTATCTACAGTCAGAAAGTAGACAGAGATGCGTGCTGTGTCCTGCTTGCTGTTGCCTTTTTAATTCGCCCAGTACCCTGTGGAATGACGCTGTCCATAGTTAGGATGGGTTTGCCCGTCTCAGTTAACCTAATGTTTAAACTCCTTCATAGACACAACAAGCGAGATTTGTCTCCTAGGTAATTAATTCTATCTCTTGTCAGATTGGCAATTAATAGTAGCCACATTTTATTTGTATTTGTTACAAGTCAGGCCATCTGTGAAAAGAAAGGGGAGTAGGAAGGAGAGGACAGGAGAGAGACTATGGCCAATGCATATGATATTCTTGATAAAAAAAAACATCTTTATGAAACGTATCACTACTAATATGAAAGTGTAACTTTCAAGTGTCAGAGAAAATCAATACCACAATTGTGCAATACCTAGAAAATGTCAATAAGGACAATCCTTATCAACTGGAGGGCTTACAGCAAAAGTGAGGCACTTGTGAATTTCATTTTCACTCTTTTTAAATTAATAATGTTACTAAAGAAGCTAATTCAAATTATTTTTCAATAGAATAAAACAAAGAAGTAGATAAAAGAAAGCATCCAGAATTTAGTGAAATTTTAAAAGTTCAAAAATATAATGGCCTCTTCGAAGAGGTGACAGAGAGCCTCACACAATGACTACATTTAGATAACATGAAGAAAATAAGAGACCGTGCAGAATATATGAAAATCTCCACAATAACTACAAACACTATGATGTCATGGAAAGAATGAGGTGTGTCAAACATGTTGATAGATGCAGAGTGATATCTGGGATATGTTACAAAGAAAACACAGAGCAGTGTGCACAGTCAAACTCCATCTGTTGCTAAAGTTCTCAAGGAACATGTAAAAACATTATGTAGGCTTCTTAATAATTTCAACATATAGGATCATATAGTCCAACAATCCAACTTATGAGTATTTTATAGTAAAAAGAAAAAGAAAAGGAAGGCAGACAAAAAGGTCCTCATTTAAAAAAAAAAAACATAAAACTACTGTGTGCATAATAACCAAAAAGATTAAGCTGTGACTGGTTAAGGGCAAAATGAAGTTTGTTAGATTTGCAGTGAAGAATACTATCCAGCAATGATAAATGGATGGACATTGTTGCCAGTAACAACTGGATCAACCTCAAAGGCTTTCTACTGAGTACAATCTTCAGAGGATGCCTCTTATATGATGGTTCCACAAAGCAGAATTAGAGAGTAGAAGTTGATGGCTTCCACCTTTGGAGTGGGAGGCACTGTGGCTGTGGATTGAGTTTATAAATAGTGAGGTTATATTGCATCCTGGTCATGGTGGAAGTCACATGAAATGTGCCTGTGTATTAAGATTCACAAAACAGCAGTCACCAAAAATTTTTTAAAAATATATCATAAAATTTAAAAACTAGACATACTTATATTTAAGGATATAGCATCTCTTGAAAATTGCACTTAATTTATTTTCTTTGTTGATTCCACAGAGGAAAACAGAAAAGAAAGCTTGGATTCAAACAAAGGCTGGAGTAGAGCTTTGCCCTACACAGCCCTGGTACTTTCAGAATTTGTCTTTTGTGTTTAAACACAGTAGATGTACTTGAAGAGCTATATATACTCTTCACAAAATTAAAGTTTGTTCTGTACAATTGGAGATCACAGGGCTGGGGGTGGATAGAGTCCTTTCCTATACTTCCTCTTCTCAATCTCCAGAGCCATCTTTGTGCCCAGAGAATTGGAAATATGCACTGGAACCTGGTGGAGTCACCAGTGGTTACACAGCTGAAGGCCATGCTTCCTTACATCCTTGAATCTCTTTGTAGCAAACAGTTCAGCAGTGATGAATATGGCTTTGCTGTAAATGGGTCCCCTCATGTATAGACCCAGAGTGGACATGCATCTGTGCTGAGTTCATGGTTGTCCTGTCTTGTGTCTAGAAGATGACATTTTGCAGGCTTTCCCCCATTTTTCAGCTCTTAGACTCCTCCTGCCCTTCTATCATATTTCCTTTCCCTTGGTGGGAATGGCATAAATAAAAGTCGTGTTTCAGCCTAAGCAGTCATCTGTCACTAATTCTCAGCACCGTGAGCAGACACAAGCTTCTGCATTCACCCCTAACTGAGAAGAGAGGCTTCTCCGATTAATACGGAGAGTAGCTTTTTCTATGGGTATCTATAAACACAGATATTTTGAAGGTGATTTGGTGGTGTGTCAGTTTAGACACACAACAATAAATATCCTTCAGTCTCTCTCCAGGTGACAACTTCCCTGCCAGGGATTTCTGACTAGGTTTATAGTACTAGGAATGGATTTTCTACTTTGGAGCAGACCTCAAAGCTGTTCACAGAAGCCTTGAGTGATGAATGTCGTTAGTGCCTGGAGTGGGATGCATCCTGTTTTCCAGGGAGGTCCAGGAACACTCGGAACAATATAGGCTCTTGCCATTTTTAGTATTTGCCTACCAGAACTAGATGATTTGACCCTCTTTCCGAAGTTATCAGGCATCTTGATTGCTTGATATAAAGAAGTCAAGCAGGAACTGAGATGGAAGCCACCTCCCTGATGACTAGCTGGTACAGTCTTGGAAAGTGCCATGCAAGGTGCTGGGAAAGAAAAGGCGTTGGTGTTTCATATGAGCCATACAAACTGCAAGACCAACGAGACGGGCAAGATGCACTCACTTGTGCCACCCTGACAGTACTGATGTGGAAGGTACTTCTGCAGATGTGTTTTTACCCAAGCAAGGTCCCAGGAAAACACTGCAAAAGAAACAATGCCGGTTATACAAGAATGTAGGCTCTAAGCAATTGTCCCTAGACAGCAACCCCCCCCCCCAGGAATCCATCATTCTATAGAGTTATTGACATTGTAGTAGTCATGCAATGTTGGAAGAAGAGAGCCGCTTGTTGGTTCCCGACTGCCCAGCTATCTTAGACCTGAAATAATCACACAGAAAACATATTATTTAAATCACTGCTAGGCCCATTAGCTCTCGCTTCTTATTGGCTAACTCTTACATATTAATTTAACCCATTTCTATTAATTTGTATATCGCCACGTGGCAGTGGCTTGCCAGGTAAAATTCCCACTGTCTGTCTCTGGCAGCTCCGTGGCTTCTCTCTGACTCTGCCCTTCTTTCTCCCAGCATACAACCTAGCTCTCCCCGCCAAGCTCTGCTCCCCATAACTGCTATAGGTACACGGCAGTTTCCTTATTTATCAGTGGTAATCATAGCATACAGAGGGAAAGCTCACATCAACGCAAGGCATTTCTTGCTGGGGTACTTTGAAGCGCAGCAAGTGTTAGAAACAGATGACTATGGGATCATTGACCAGTGGCTATAGTACCATGTAGAGGTGGCACTTTTACAGCTAGCCTTTGGAGTTCTTTTGAGGGCTTTGTTTCTTGTGAACGATACAGTCAAACTGGAAGCACACCTTCTTCCTGGATTCATGCTAACAAGATACTATGTATATTCGCATTCTCAAATTTTTGATCTTTTAAAAACGATATCCCTCTATTATGGTCAGAACTCAGAAAATGGTATAACACATCCAGGTAACACTGGTGACTCCTGTGTTCTTTCTATGTCTGTGACCACAGAACTCAGGCTAGCATGCCAAGATTGATTACAGTTTGTGAGTAGCCCCTCCAGTAAGGAGTAGTTGAAAGCCACAATGTATTCAACACTGATTATGTGAGAAAGCTCCTCTCTGTGGATGCTTAGTCCATATTTTCAAAATAGACAAAAGATCATAGCATTTTTTATCACTTCAGTCTATAACATGACAGATGTAACAGGGTCCCTCATTGTACAAAGAGATGAGCTTAGATTCAGAATAATTTTGCTTTAACAATATAATTAGAGAGAATTTGACTAAATTTTTCAAGCCTGAAATATTTGCCAGAGTGACAGACAGTGACTGTAATTAAAGGCCAGTTCTTACTGGACACTGAGAAATGAATGTATGGAACAGTACTCCACAAGCCAGTGTGATTAGAAACAAATGAAGTCAAAGGACATATGTAAAGGGCAGGCATAAAACATACAGCAGCCAAAGTTCCAGCCCAGTGTCCAAATCTGTTAAGTACTAATGAGCTTACGGCACCAATAACCAAAGCAGAAAAAAACACAACTGTATAAAGGAACTTGGAGCATGCCGTGTTCTAGGCAGCTGGACTGGGTTGTGATTCCATCTCTGCTACTTAGTAGCTGTTGGCATGATAGATTGCTTACTATCTCTGTCTGCACCTTACTTTCCTTATCATCAGGTAGAGACATTCAAAGTAGAGTAAATGAGTTACTATCTATTTGTAAAATCTCTTAGAATGGTTCCTGCTGCCCAGGAAAGGCTGGTAGGTAAAATTACCTTTTAAGTGTATTTCTATTCTTCAGACTCATGAAGAAACCTGCTGTGCCAATTTGCAAATTAGACATTCAGCACAAAAACTCTGTTATGAGCCACCTCTCACACAGTTTGGGCTCATATCCACTTGGCTTGACTGGGAGGCCAGCCCCCCCCCCCTTTCTCAGTCTCTAGTATTGTCCTTGCATGAAGTTTTTATTAGAATTGTACTTTAGGACCTGCCTTTGGGCATAGAAGATACTCCTAAGACAAAACCTAACAAAAGAATGGCATTTTGAGAATTCTACCTTAGTCTTGTTTTTCTTCTTTTTTTTCCACATACCTAAAAGCCACAATTAAAAGGAAATGGGAAGACTATAAAACACACACACACACACACACACACACAAAGGGTAATTACTGATTTTATTAAAAACATCTATCATAGCGCCACACAACCATTGTTATTTCAAGCCTGGGAATACAATGCACACTATTAAGCCATTTGATGATTCAAGATAAAAGCATGATTAAATATGTTAATGAAAGTGCCAGCCTGCATCAAGATGCACACCACAGATCAACCTCAGACAGATCCTGCTGCTGCCGAGATGTTCCCTTTGAGAACTTCCTACTCAACCTGGCTTCTAGTGAGTTAGCTATTTTGTGCTGTATATATGTAATATATAGTCCTGAGGGTAATGACATTCCCTGTGATCCTAGGCCAGGCTGGCTACCCTGGAATCCTGCCCTCTGACTGCTGATCAATCCCATTTTCATTGCCTTCTTAGTGATATCTGTCTGACCAAGGTGGAGGTCTCAAGGACTAGTTTGTGCAACACCACATTTTCTATAGTCTGTTTCATAAGCTTGAGTTCCCATATAATTAGGATTGGTGGAGTCCTATTTTAATTCATCTGTGGACATGTAACACAAGAGACATACTTGCTGTGTTGGACTGAAGATGCCCTTCCTGTCCTGAAGCTTGTAGTAGGAGGGCCCACTTGTTCGCCCTGGCTGCCTGGCTAGCTTAGCTCCGAAATAACCACACAGAAATTGTATTCATTAAAACTCGGTTTGGCCTAACTTCTTATTGGCTAACTCTTATATTAATTTAATCCATTTCTATTAAGCTGTATATCACCACATGGCAGTGGCTTACTGGGTAAAATTCAGCACATCTACCTCTGGCCATGGATCCATGGCGTCTCTCTGACTTTTTCCTTCTCCCAGCATTCAGTTCTGTCTCCCTGCCTAACTTAGTTCTGCCCTGTCAACAGGCCAAGGCAGCTCCTTAATTCATTAACAAATGAAAGCAACACATGGACAGAAAAACTTCCTATACCAGTACCTGGTCAAGCCTGAGCAACTTGTCCAGACTGGGGAATCTGGGATCTGGAGTCTGTCATCTGAATGACATTTATTCTGTTTTCAAAAACCTCACTCTTCCTAACTCCCTCAGCATTTTGAATGACACTTGGTTAGACTATAGCATCTGGGACATCTTCCTCACCATGCAAGGTTCAAAGAAAGCATACAAATGAAATCTAGATAGATGTTTAGGGTGGACTCTGAGGATCCCGTCAGGAGAAACCATAGGTCCCTGGAGCTCAAGGTCAGAAGAAAGTGTCAGTTCTCTCTGTAACCTTAGATGGACTCATCTCATCTGATTCCTCTCTTCTTTCTTCCCTCATGTATAATGGAAATTGTACTGTCCATTTTTAGAGTTATTGACCTCTAATGAACCTTAATATAGAACAGTATCTCCTTGCTTTCTCAAGCCAGGACAGATATATTCTGGGATTATACTTGATACTGTGGACCACTGTTCATTACCTTTGTGGGGGAAAATGTTATGAAATATAATGGCTTGAAGGTGAAATAATCGGGGCTCTAAATATGAGAGGAAAGAAGAAAATAGATGAGGAAAGATGCCAAAAAATAGATTCAGCTGAAAGGCATGAGGGTCATACATATAGGTCAATAAAGACGACCCACAAAAGATCTGGGTTTGTATACAGAGTCCTTAGGGCTGTATTTCAAGTGGACTCTCAGTCTTCTAGGTCTGTACCATCAACCATTAGACTTCTTGTCTTTAGTTGTAAATCACATCAACAAAACTTTTCTGAGAACACGTTTCCCCATACACAGATATGCTTACTCATAAAAGTAAAAATGACTGGATCATATGCACCTTATATGTATTTTGTGTATCTAAAATGCATAGCCAAGGAAAATATTTAAAAGATGAGTATGCAAATAAAAAGCCATATAAAATATTCTTTTTACATTCTCCCATCACCCAGCATGAGTTGGACTATACATAACCCACTATTACTGGGACAATGGCTTTGTGCCATTCTGCCTAGAAGTGACTTTGTGGGCACCAGTAATAGAACCCACAGATAAAGGGGCACCAAGGAGCTTTCAAATGCTTGTTCTGGCTGAATTTTTCATTAAGTTATAAAGAACACAGTGAATAAACTATTCATTAATCAAATTCCAATGGAGAGCACAGTCAAGGGTCAAAGATGCCTTTTGCTTCTTTTTGTTTTTCAATGTCACAGGTGACTGAGACTAGTGTCCTTTACAGATCAAGCAGGAATAGATCCTCACCCTTGTTATTCAGAGAAGCGTTAATTTGCACATTTAAAGCAATAGTACCTGTTGCTCACCTCAGAGTCACACTTCTCCTTTGACCCCAAGAATCTGTCATCTCAACAAATAGCTGAAGAATCAAACATATCACAAATCCATTTAAATAATAAAGTCATGATTCTGTCAGTCCTATTTATGAAATAGAAGAACACCTTGATAAATAGAGCAGAGGCTTGGTGACTGGTTTGTTTGGATTAAAATAGAAACCTGAAAATGATTTCTTTGGGGCAAAAAGTGGGCATTTGTATTCTGTGAGATACTGTTTTGGGCACTCCTTGCAAGACTCCCAGAACATAGGACCTGTTGAGTGGTTGCCTTTTGAATGTGTAAATTTATAAAGATTTTTGAATATGTGGTTCATATAGGTCTGAAGTGTCTAGTAAAGTGTTATAAAGTCTAAAAGGTTATAATTTTTAATTTCATCTTATTGTAGATAGGATTAATGCTCAAATCCAAAAGTGTCAAAAGGGAAAGAAAATGCATTAAAAAGCAAGATTAAAAAGCAAGATAATAATGGGTCAATTGTACAAATAATTCTTAATTCATCTTTACTCTGAAGAAATGTACAGGAATAAAACTCTTCAAATATAAAATCATTAGATTAACTAGAAAACATCATCCAAACTGTACAGTTTTCAAAAAGACACATCTATAAAAGAAGAACATGGATAATTTTGAAGTCAAGACTGGCAAAATAAATCATGAAAACACTAACAATAAAAAAAAACTGGAAAATACTAACATTAGATAAAATAGGCAAAAAGAACAACAATATGCTATTGTTTTACTAATATAGGGTTTGATTTGCATTTTATTCATGAAAGGTCCAGTTATTCTTGGAGTTTCAACAACTCCAAACCTATATGCACATAACAACACAGAATGAACAAAAAATATGTAGACCCAATTTGACAGGACTGTAGAAATAATTTTAAATTGATCAATGGGAGATTTTTTTAAACATATTTTTCCTTCACTGAATAAATGTTTGTACTCAGTTTTTCTTCAAACAAACTTCTAGGGCTTGAGTAGATAAAAGAGTATAAATCTGAATTCCTAGTTTTATGATGTGCATATACCCTAGGATGTAAAACATAATAAAAAATTAATATGATGAGTGCTAAAAAAGAAAAAGCTAAATAAAGGTTGTGATGCAGAAAGTTATGGGGTAAGGGGCCTATTGTTTAGTCCATGGTGAAGGTGGGTGTCCCTTATAAAATAAAGTGACATACAAGGAGTCATAGAATCAACCAAAGACCCTGAGTGAAGGAAAACATTTCAATAGTCAGGCAGTGTGCTGAAACAGAGGATGCAGAATTCTTGGACCACTCCCTACAACAAGGAGATGGTATGTACAGAGTGTGTGAGTGCTCCTGGAGAGGCTGGCCGACAGATGACTTCAACTATCTGGATACTGAATAAAGAATGGAGATTCACTGCACACATAGAGTAACCATATAACTGATGAATGTGAAATGATTTACTGACGGGCAGTGGTGGCGCACACTCCTTTAATCCCAGCACTCGGGAGGCAGAGGCAGGTGGATTTCTGTGAGTTTGAGGCCAGCCTGGTCTACAAGAGCTAGTTCCAGGACAGGCACTAGAACTACAGTGAAAAAAAAGGAAGAAAGAAAGAAAGAAATGATTTACCTAACATTTGGCATAAATCCTGCTTGAAAAGCACATAAACATGTTTTTTTTGAATCAATAGTTAATCTGTAAAACAAGTCTGAGATCTTCTGAGTTAGCCTCACACATTCTCTGACCAGAATGAAGTTAAGTTAGAAATTTGAAGAAAACATAGAGCAAAAAGCTAACAACGTTTGAAAATATAAAAGCACTTGTTCAAAGTATATAGGTCACTGAGCACATCATAAAGAAAATGTGTAAGCTCTTAAAAACTGAGTGACAAAAAAAAAAAAAAAAAAACAATGTGATAAACCCCCAAGGATTTGTCTAAATCCACACTTGAAGAAAGTTTACAGTTTAAATCGCATATAAAAACAAAGGGTATTCTAATACTGAATGATGTCATCATTCATCTTTAAAAGGTAAGGAATTGTGAATTGAATGAAGAAAGAGGAGGGAGAGGAGGCATAGATGAAACAAAAATAAAAAATTACCAAGAGACCCAAAGCTTTTTGAAAGGCTTTTTTAAACATCCTGGAGTATTAGCAATTATTCGGAGGGTGGGGGGGGGGGAACAAGCTTCTTAAGCACTCTTCTGAAGAATACAATTTGCCGCATCCACTTTGAGAAGCAATTTGTAGTCACCTGAAGATGTGTGCAGCATACTATCCAGTGGTTTATAGTCCAGACCAGAAAAAATACTGTGTTTGTATTCTTAGGAGATACCTAAGTAGCCTTCATAGCAGATGCTAGAACATTGCCAACCGATGTGTGTCTATGTCAAAAAAAAAATTGATGAGTAAATTGTAGTTTGTGTTTATATAGCATCATGTTATAGGACAGTAAAAACGAGCAAGCCCATTCAAAATGGACAGCCCTCACGGCGAAGCTTGAGTGAAAGCTGTAGGATGAAGGAAGAATATCTTATGCATTTTCCATTTAAGATGCACTTCGAAACATACGCAGGTTAACCATATCTGCTGTGGAGATGCGGGATTAGAAGGGCATCTACCCAGCTTCCCCCAGAGGTAGCAGAGAGAAGCAGTACATAGATGTGATAGGAAGGTGCAAGTAGATTTCGATCACGTTGTGTTTGTTTCATTTCTGAAGGTGTTCCTTATACATACTATTTAATTTTATTATTTTTAGATGCATATACTTTATTATTTTTATTATTTTACTGAGAAATAAGTTCAGTTGTGTCCTTTTTAAACCTGGTACCCACCTCCCCACTTTCACATCACAGTCTATATACATAATTTATAAGAGCTTTTCCATATGAGATAAAAAAAAATTGCTGGTTAACGACTGTTAGAAACAACAATTTATTGGGGCTGGAGAGAAGACTCGGTAGTTATGAGCACTGGCTGCTTCTGCAGAGGACCCAGTTTGGTTCTCAGTAAACACAGTGGCACATAACTATCTGGAACTCCATTTCTAGGCATCTGATACCCTCTTCTGTTCTCTCCATGGATACCAGGCATGCATCATGTGATGCATAGACACTTAAACAGAAAAAAAAACAGCCACACATTTAAAATGATAATTTTAAAAAGGAGAAACAATTTAACAATTACTAAAATAAAACAATAAATAATGACAGTGGAAGATGTCACTGACAACACTAACTCCAGAGAAGATATGAAATGGATGTAATTTTTAAAAATTCAATAACTTAAAAACATCTTCTGGGGAGGATAATGCAAATCTAAATCAACAAAACATTCAAAATTATCTTTTTACATATTCTCTCAGTAATTATAAAATGCAACGATATTCTCCAATTCATCCAGTAAGCCTAAAATGTCTTCCTGCAACCTTCTAGAACAAAAACATCAAGGAAATTCCAGACTAATGTCACTTCTAGTTAAAAGTAAAATTCATTTTGTCTTGTTGACTGTATCCTTTGCTTTACAGAGCTTCTCAGTTTCAGGAGGTCCCATTTATTAATTGTTGCTCTCAGTGTCTATGCTACTAGGGTTATATTTAGGAAGTGGTCTCCTGTGCCAATGTGTTCAAGTGTACTTCTTACTTTCTCTTCTAAGAAGTTCAGTGCGGTTGGTTTTCTTGGGAAAAGATCTTCACCAACCCTATATTGACAGAGGACTGATCTCCAAAATATACAAAGATCTCAAGAAAATTGGTATCAAAAGAATAAATAATCCAATAAAAAAACACGACAGTCTACATAATGGGAAAAGATCTTCACTAACCCCACATCAGACAGAGGTCTGATCTCTATAATATACAAAGAACTCAATAAATTGGTCATCAAAAGAACAAATAATCCAATAAAAAAATGGAG
Source organism: Alexandromys fortis (assembly GCF_014885135.2). Classification (NCBI taxonomy): domain Eukaryota; kingdom Metazoa; phylum Chordata; class Mammalia; order Rodentia; family Cricetidae; genus Alexandromys; species Alexandromys fortis. The sequence continues at coordinate 5,696,958 of NW_026067952.1, forward strand.
TACAGATCTGAACAGAGAACTCCCAACAGAGGAATCTAAAATGGCTGAAAGACAGGTAAGGAAATGGTCAACATGCTTAGTCATCAGAGAAATGCAAATCAAAACAACTCTAATATTTGATCTTACACCTGTGAGAATGGCCAAGATCAAAAACACTGATGACAACTTATGCTGGAGAGGTTGTGGGGAAAAGGGAACACTCCTGCATTGCTGGTGGGAATGGAAGCTGATACAGCCTCTTTGGATATCAGTGTGGTGATTTCTCAGAAAATTAGGAAACAACCTTCCTCAATACCCAGTAATACCACTTTGGGGTATATACCCAAAGGATGCTCAATCATGCCACAAGGACATGTGCTCAACTATGTTCATAGAAGCATTGTTTGTCATAGCCAGAACTTGGAAACAACCTAAAGAGCCCCTCGACTGAAGAATGGATAAGGAAAATATGGTGCATTTACACAATGGAGTACTACACAGCAGAAAAAAATAATGACAGCTTGAATTTTTCAGGAAAATTGATGGAGCTAGAAAACATTATTTTGAGTGAGGTAACCCAGACACAGAAAGACAAGTATCACATGTACTCACCCATAGGTGGTTTTTAAACATAAAACAAAGAAAGCCAGCCTACAAACCATAATCCCAGAGAATTTAGACAACCATGCAGACACTAAGAGACATACACAGAGCTAATCTACATGGGAAGTAGTAAAGGACAAGATCTCCTGAGTAAATTTGGAGCATGGGGTCCATGAGAGAGGGTTGAAGGGGAGGGCAAAGGCGGGGAGGGGAGCAGAGAAAAAATGTAGAGCTCCGTAAAATCAATAAGAAGAAAGGGGGAAAAAAGGAAAAAGTAAACTTCAGCTCTGTATATTCACACATGGTAAAAACAGAGTAAAAATCTGAGAGCTGGAATGACCACTTTCATAAACGGACCCAGAAATAGTAAGATTTCTGAGTGAAAACAGGATAATGATTATTTTTTAAACGTGGTGTGTTACACAATAACAGCACAAGCCTGAAATTGTACTGCTGCTCTAAGGTGGCCAAACAAGAGCAAAGAATGTCAGGATGCTTTGATAAAACTCTTCTTCCAAAAATGTCGCCAGGCTGAATTTCACCTAAGTGTTACAGTTTGTCTGGTCTTTCTTGACAAGGAAAGAATGAAACTCAGCATGTAACTACCCCACACCTAAGGTTATTACTTATGGGGATAGTCCCAAGAGAAATGTTCACTTTACTATCAATAAACTATATGCAATGATGTAGTGTTTTTCATAGCTTCTTTCACCCTCTCTGTGTATGTGCATGAGTGTGTGTGCATGCATGTGTGTGATTACTCGTGTTTGTGTTCATACATGTGTGTACACATGTATATGTCTGCATGCCCATGTACACGTGTATATGTCTGCATGCATGTGTACACCTGTGTGTAGTATATGTGTGTGCATGTGTGTACTTCATGCATATGTATGTGTGTGTGTGCATGCATGTGTGTCTGCATGTTCATGTGGGGGAAATGCAGATGCATATCCAACATGTGCCTGCAAAGGCCAAAGGTTGATAACTGGATGCCTTCTTCAACCACTCTCCACCTTATATAATGAGGCATGATCTCTCCCTGAACAGGGAGCTTGCTGATTTGGCTAGTTCAGCTAGCCAGCTTGCTTTGGGAAACCCTGTCTTCTGCCTTACAAGGGTTTTAATTGCAAGCAGCTGACATACTGGTCTGGCATTTGCCTGGGCTCTAGGGATCCAAATTCTGATGCCAAACACTTTATCCATTGAGCCTTTCCCTTGGCCCTGGCAGCAAAATTCTTAATAGGTAATAACTTGAAATAACTGTAAATGCCCCTCAGCAGTAGAATAAATAAAATAACTGGGGAATGTTCATACCATGTAGTATTGTATTCATTGAGGATGGAGATAGGCAAGTTTTCACATATGCACAAAAATAGGAGAAGGAAGAAAATAAAAAATGTATGCTTATGATTCCAAGAATGAAAAACTTCAAAAGTAGGTAAAATTGTGCTTGGAAATGTCAGCTGGGATTTCGGTTCTCTTCTGTGAGTTTAGACACTGGAGGATGCCATGTTGTAGCCTCTGAGGTGTTGTTTGTCCTGTCGGGTACACAAGAGTGTTTGCTTTATGGACGGACACTGAGGTGTTTGCCTTTGATTTATAATATGCATGTGTAATAGCAATTGAAACTGAAGAAGTGAAAAGATTAATAGGTGGAGACAAAGTTAGGTTCAGTAAGGAAATACAAGGGCTGTCTAATGCTGGAAAATATGTTAATGTAATTACCACATTAATCAATCCAAATAGAAGAATCAAGCTGAATAGATGAATAGAATCTCTTGCTAAAATTAAAAACCCATTGATAGTAAACTAAAAAGGATTTCATCAATCTTAAAAAAGAACTTTCTTAATCTGATAAGGAACATATTTAAAAATCAGACAAAGCACCATAAAAATGATGAAGTATGAAAACATTGCACCAAAATCCAAAGAAAAATGAGGGAGAAACACCCTCTTGCATAATACTGAAGGTTTGGGGCATAGTCAAGAATTATAAAGGAAAAATATTGGAAAGAAAGCAAAGCAGTATGCCAGTCACCTGTGGCATGGTTGTCTAGAGAGAAAAAAATTCGACTGAATATGCTTATAATTGCACTATATTGTGGGTAGTAAAAGGCTATATATCAGTTTCATTAAAAATCAGATCAGTGGGTAAGTCATTTACAGCTCTATGGAGCAATTGTAAAAATTTAATTTAAAAGCATCAAAATAGCTATTATCATTTTGCTCAAGATTTATTCTAATTTTATATATATATATATATATGTGTGTGTGTGTGTGTGCTTGTTTGTATGCTTTCATATGTACTCACAGAGAGTAGAGGAGGGCATTAGATAGCCTGAAACTGGAGTTAAGTTACACTAACCTGTAATTCTTACACATATATTGGAAGGAAACCTATTTATTCGGATGAGAATTTGAAACCCTAATGTCTAAGGGGTTAGACTTGGGTACTTAAAGCTTATGTTTTTCTATCTATCTCAGTTGCTTTAGAACTCATCCCCCTTTGTCAAGGGGTAATGATGCCTATATAACAAAGCTAAAACACTTTGCATATAGTTATTAAAATATCACTTGCAAATAATATGGATGTCTTTTGATAATTGCTGAAGAATTGTGGTGTCATTCATCTTCTTGGTGATTCTTCTGGCATAAAATGCAGACTGTGGGCATGGGGCATGGAAAATAAGGAGAGAAGTTTTTCTGAGCCTTGCTGCCCTTTCAAGTTACCTGGTTGAAGACCTGGAGCAGGAACTTCTGATGGAACTGTCCCGAGATACAGAAAACACTGGTGAGAAGCCTGCTTCCCCAGCCACTGTTCTGGGCCTCACACAGACTCATTCATTCACTCATGATGATTTGAGCAAAGAAAATATAGCATAGAGAATGTGTGACTTTCCTCGACTCTCTTTTGCCTTTAGGTTTTCTAGAGCCAACATTTGCATCTCATCATCCTTATCTATACGTAAGGTAGCTCTGATGGTGCTTAAGTTCTTGCCTGCTTTTGCAACAGAGCTTAGTACTCAGGAACCATATGTTAAAACAGGGATCCATAGTGAAGATACATACGTGAATAGGTAGATCACTAGACTGACAGTCCCACAATTCCCCCAAAGGGTTCAATACTCTAGAGTGAAACCACTTGCACTAAGGAAATAAGAAAAGTTTTAGGATGATACGTTGCTAAATTATCAGCCACCTTGTTTTATTAAGTCGAGAAGTAACCTTTGCTTTATAAAATTTTGGAAATTACAGAGGATTGTGAGCAGAGAAAAATACTATCTTATATATCTATAAATCTTCTATCCATTCATCCATTATTCATCTCTTCATGTATCCATGTATCTATTTAACCATCCATCCATCCATCCATCCATCCATATATTGACCATCCCATCCATGTAGACATCCATTCATTCACATTTGACTACCCATTATGTGCCAACTATGATTTTAGACACTGGAGAAACAACAGAAATACTCAAAGTTCTTGCTCTTGTGTATTTTATTTTCAGTCTAATCCTATTAGTGACCAATCACATGAACACACAAACATGATAATTTCTGCAAAAGACAAAGATAAATAAATATAGTAGCTTATTGTGCTAGTGATATGGCCAAAAGGGGGAAGGATATTTTCTTTTAGCTCATGGAATGTCTCCTTTATTGCATATTACCATAACCTACAGCACAGGGTTCACACTTGACGTATGGTCCATCCTTTCCTGGGTGCTTGCACTCCTACCATGGTTCTAACCCTGTGCTCTCACGGCCCCAACTTCATTACTCCTTATAATTAAGGCTTCCCTGCGCATCATCATAACATTTGCACTGAGAAAACTTGTTTCCCTAATTTTCTCAAGGATCAATAAAAACAAATTAAAATAGAGGATTAAAGGTGTCTTCTTGCCACATTATTTTCCTGAGAACAAAAGATGTAGTGATACCATTGTTATTTCTCTAGAGGTCCCTAACTGTAATATAAAGCCATTTAGTAGACTTTCAGATGGTAATAACTCACTGCTTATTTCCCCTCCCTCCAGGCAACCAGGGGGAGAAGAAAATGCAGGTAGGCAGAAGGATGGGATGAATGAGAGAAGCTGCGGCCTCCATATTGTAAAATACATTAAGAGATGTATCACTTTGATAGTCCATTTCCTGAAAGTAAGGGGAGCGGCTGGGCAGTGTGACTTGGGGTATGCAGTTCCTCGGCAAATGGCGAGGTAAGATGGGGGACGGTAAGAAGGAAGAAATGAGCTTGGCAAAAGCCAAGGGCTGCGTTTGGGAATTCACTAAGCATTTGGAGGAATAGACAAGGAGGTTCTGTGTTTTAGTTTCCAGTAAATTGAAAGAGACTGCTCCATCAGGTAAGACAGGGAAAACTTCTCTCAAGACCCCCAGGGAACACCGTAGGACCAAAGGATGCATATGTTTAGAAGGCAAACTATGCCCTCCTTTGACAACTGTTGTGGGTAGTCTGCATTTCAGCCTTGGAGACCTCGTCTGGCACTGTGATTGCACTGTAGGACTTGGATTACGACCACCAAGTTCATAACCTACCTGTTTACCATTCTGAGCCTTTGCTTGTCCATCTGCGATATTAAAAGCTCAATACCTACCTTATGAGGAGCTCGGAGGATGAAATAAGATTATGGGCAAACAGGACTTAAACAGCAAGGGAATGGATGTTATTGGAGATGATAAAATGATAAATTCCTTGACCTAAACTGAGTCCTCCTAAGATCCCCCACCCTTTTAACATATGAGTAAACCCAGTCCTGCAGTCAGGAAAAGCATAAACTTCGTAAAAAAAAAACAAAAAACAAAAAACAAAACATCTGCACTTAACATGTGTGCTGTACTGGTTCGTAGATATATGACTTAGTCATTGTGCTTCTGGACCTTGGCCATTTCACCCATAAAATAGAGCATTGCAGCTTGCAATTATAGAAAGTAAATACGCTGTGGACAAGGTGATTAGCCAAGTGCCTGGCCTGGCACATGTTCCTTAAAACTGCACAACATGGACAGGTGTTTACAAGTTATGGCTGCCTTTTTTTTATGGTTACGATGTGAGGTGGAAATGACTGTTAATGACTGAATGGGAGGATAAATCTATTGACACAGAATAATATCAAGTAAGAAAAAATGAGAAGAGATATTGAATATCTAAAATGTAAAATTATTAAACTCAGTCATACTGAGAAATTAGTGTTGAGTAATTTTGATAGATGGAAATCTAAACTCAAACAACAAAGGTATTGTTTGAGCACGCAGAACTGCCATACAAGTAGAGCGTGCATTAACCTATGTAAAAGAAAGTTAAATACAAAGAATCCTTGTCACAAAGACCATGTCCCCCAATAAATAATACTATTGTGCAGGAAATTAATTACCAAAAAAATAGTTTATAAAATCTGCGGATCTGACAACTGAATTGCATACTGCTAAACTATACTTAGGTGAAAGGAAAGTCCTCGAGAAATCATAGAGTAAATAGTAATGACAGATCAGTAATGTCTGCAGTTGTATCACAGATCAAAAGGCACACATACAGGGATAGAATTTTAAAGTAAGTTACCAGGTAACAGAGGTTGAAAAGCAAGGGTTTATAAACATAGAGAGACAAAACAAACAAGGAAACAAATGAAAACAAACCATGGGAGAAGATGTTCCACATCACCAGCCGCTGGGGAAATGTCAGCTAAAACAATAGTGAGGCATGGCGCCTCTCTCCACTTATCTGAATGGCTCACAGGAAAGCACCTATGTTGTCAACTGCTAGTGAGGATGTGGAGAAACTGCACCTCTCATGTATTTCTTGACGGGGCTGGGGGCGGGGAGGGGGAAGTCAAGTGGGAGGCCTCTCAGGAAGCTAGTCTTTTTTCTTTTATTTTAGATTTTGAATTCTTAAGTGTGTGTGTGTGTGTGTGTGTGTGTGTGTGTATACACCCAAGTGCCATTACAAGTGCATGTGGAGGTCAGAGGACAACTTGCAGGCGTTGGTTTTCTCTTCTACAATGCACAATGCGGTCCTGGCAGTCAAACTCAGGTCACCATGCTTGACAGCAATCACCCTGACCCACTGAGCCATCTGGGCAGCTGTAGTCTGTTTATAAGTCTGAAAGGGTTCTCCAATCCAGGGGCTGTATTTACAGGCATTCATCCCACGAACAGGAAACATCGTCTTCACACAGAAGCTAGTGCATGAGGAGCCACACTCAAGTTCCTCATGGTAACCCCAAATTAGAAACTATCCAAGGCGCCTTTCAGGGGCTGGGTGATAAAATAGTAACGGCGAGGCAGCTGCACCGTGGAGTACTACTAAGCAATGAGCAGGTGCAAACTGTTGATATGTGGCAACTCGGACAAGCGCCTAGCGAAAAGTTCTTCTGAGACAAAGTAGTTAAGTGTTATTTTATTTATATAATTCCTTTAAATGCAGTTATAGAGGTGATGGCAAGGTTATTGGTTGAAAGGGGTTTCAGTCTGGAAAGGGAAGCAAAAGAGAGGAGAATGGCTTCAGTAGAACCTTAGTCAGTTCCTGCAGCTACAGCACAGTCCCGCAGACCAGGTGACCTCCTCCCACAGTTACAGATGCTGCAGGTGATCAGCGATCACTCATTGCCCCAAGGCAGCACCTAGTCATTTCTTTCTCTAGAGGGAGCAGGACAGGGCTACACATCACTAACAGTGGTGAACTCTACTTGGTTTTTTATATAAGACATTAACCATTCACATGATTCTGCCCAGTTGCCTCCTAAAGTGCATTCGCTATACTGTGCTTGACTAGAAAAGACCAGCATTAGCTTGGCAGGCATCCCAAATATGCAGACAGTAGCAGCAGGGGAGCCCTGTGATGGTGCGCTGCACGTGTTAAAATGATATAAAATTAAACACCAACATGCACAAGGATGTGTATGTGAGGTCTGAATTAACACTGTGGCTTGAGATGGTCATAATTTCCTGTGTGCATTTTACATCAGATGTTAACAGTCGGGGAGGCTGGGTTATAGTTATCAGGGAAGTTTTGTATGGTTCTTTGCCATCTCTTATGAATCTGTAATCATTCTTAAAGGCTAGAATGGAGCTAAGCATTCAACTCAAGAATATCAGAAAAAAAGTCCAAATGAGCAAGGAAAATATTAACTGAATAGAGGAGAATTTAAAAAATATATAATTTAGTTCTTTGAAAAGAATGCTAATAAAAAAGCCAGTTGATGAAAGAAAGACATGGTAAACACAAATATTTTTAAAGTAGGAATATAATGAGTCCTGTGCTGCTGAACTGAGAACTTTGAATGCATATAATTATGGAAAAACTTAAAATGACAAACCTAGCACAAGGACAAAGAGAACAATTCAGTGGATCAATGGGAATAAAGAAATTGAAATGATAGCCAAGCATTTCCCCAAATAACTAGACCCTCAACAAGAAGGCTCAAGACCAAGCCAGTCAAAATTTTCAGTGTGGTTTGGGACACCTATCCCAAGTTCCTACCTCTGTCCGAGGAGCTATTGTGAGCGGACGGATACTGAGAACGGGAGAGTCATTCTTCTTTGGGGATCTGGCTACTGCCAGCGAGGTTGTTCACGTCCCAGTGGATGGCCACACACCCGTGTGCAGACAGGCAGCACCAGCAGACACAGGTTTGCTAAGAGCAACAATGACGACGACAACAAAAAGAACATGACATTGGTAGGTGTAAGAGAGGACAAAGTGAAACCACCGAACTGGACCACTTCATGGGGAGAAAGAAAGGCATATCAATGATACAACTTCCAAGGCTTTGTCTTGAGGGGTGAGGGAAAGGCAGGGAGAAGAGCAAACTAGAAGAAAAGCAAGTTGATTTTATACAACAGTCAGCAGAGCTGGTGTCTTTGAGCTGATGCAGGCTGGTCTATTGACAAGAACTAGATGCCCTTGGTCTGGGTGAATGGTTCTCCACCTGTGAGTTGCACATTGCACGCATCAGATATCCTGCATATCAGATATTTATATCATGATTCATAACAGCAGAAAAATTATAGTTATGAAGTAGCAATGAAATAGTTTTATGATCGAGGGTCACCACATCATGAAAATTGGTATTAAAGGGTCACAGCATTAGGAAGCTTGAGAACCACTGCTCTAGGAGTTGACCTTAGAGGGAAGATTAAGGAAACTCCTGGCAGGTTAAAGGACATTCCTGGTAAACAGAAAACCCACCTTTTTAGGCTTCCGTTTATCTGACCAGAGTCTGTCTGTCTAGGACTTTGCCATCAGCACTGCTTTTTTTGGAGGGGGGGGGCTGTTTTGAACCTAACAGGAGGTAGTTGAGGTAGAGAGCATTAGGGGGGATTGGACGCAGATAGTGGTGGATGGATATAATCAAAATGCATTTCATAAAAGTATGAAAATGTAAAAGCATAAATAAAAGTTGTCATTAAAAACAAAAGCTACATAGACCCTGTCTCAAAAACATCAACTACAGCATCAAAACCCACTGAGCTCATAAGCCTGCTGAGTGGTAGGCGCTAACAAATTCCAAGAAGAGGTTCGACTTTTAACTTAATGCTATTTTTTTTCTAGAAAATAAAACAAGAGCAATTTAGTTTCTTTTTAGAAACTAAATTCTAAAATCAGTTAAAAATCCAAGATAAGAAATGATAGGCATATTTTATGTATGGATATATCTGAAACCAAATCCAGCCAGAGGGTTCAACACTGTTTACAAAAATATTTATCTTGTACATGGAAGCTTATCTCATACTGAGTTAATTTCAATAAGAGCATAATTCATTACTTTAGTATAAGTGACATAAATCATATGGCTGCTTACATGAGACAAACATTTGTTAAAACATTGTCAACAATTTATTGTTTTATTTTAAAAGTATTTAGAAAACAGAAGGAAATTTTTAAAATTTAAATTCCCATACTCAATTAAGCAGAATTCTGCAGAAAATATGACCCTTAAGTCATAGGGAGTGAGACTCAGGCATATCTCTATGAGTTCAAGACCAGACTAGTCTACATAGAAAGTAGTAAGACAGACCAGGATATAGAGTGAGATGCTGTGGTGGTTTAAATGAGAATTACCCCCATAGGCTCATAAATTTATAGGCTTGGTCATCAGTTGGTGGACTGCTTAGAAAGATTAGGAGGTGTGGTCTTGTTGGAGGAGGAATGTCACTGGGAGTGGACTTGGAGGGTCAAAAGCCCACACGAGGCTCTGTAATGTAACTCTCAGTTACTTCTCCTGCACCATATCTATCTACAATCTATCTACAATTCTGCCATGCTTCCTGCCATGATGATAATAGACTAATACTCTGAAACTATGAGCAAACCCCCAATAAACTCCTTTACCAGAATTGACTTGTGGTATGATTGAGCATCCTTTGGGTATATGCCAAATAGTGGTATTACTGGGTCTTGAGGTAGGTTGATTCCTAATTTTCTTAGAAAATGCCATACTGATTTCCAGAGTGGTTATACAAGTTTTCATTCCCACCAACAATGGAGGAGTGTTCCCCTTACTCCACATCCTCTTCAGCATAAGCTATCATTGGTGTTTTTGATCTTAGCCATTCTGACTGGTGTAATATGGTATCTCAGAGTCATTTTGATTTGCATTTTCCTGATTGGTAAGAATTTTGAACATTTCCTTAAGTGTCTTTTGGCCATTTGAGATTCTTCAGTTGAGAATTCTTTGTCTATCTAGTTCTGTACCCCATTTTAATTGGGTTATTTGGAATTTTGATGTTTAATTTCTTGAGTTCTTTATAAATTCTGGAGATTAGTCCTATCTGATATGGGATTGGTGAAGATCTTTTTCCATTTGGTAGGCTGCCTTTTTGTCTTATTGACTATGTCTTTTGCTGTACAGAAGCTTCTCAGTTTCAGTATGTCCCATTTATTTATTGCTGTTCTCAGTGTCTGTGCTACTGGTGTTTGTTTAGGAAGTGTCCTCCTGTGCCCATGCATTGAAGGCTACTTCCCACTTTCTCTTCTATCAGGTTCAGTGTGGTCTGATTTATATTGAAGTCTTGATTTATATTTGGACTTGAGTTTTATGCATGGGGATAGATATGGATGTGGTGTCTCTTTACTGCAATAGAGCACTAAGACAGAGCTTGTCTTAAAAACTAAATAAAAATAAATAAAAGTAAACTCATTGGAAGTAGAGGACAATAAAGGGAACAGTACTTAGAATTCATCAGATTGACGAAGATTAGAAAGAGTCAATAATGCCACTGATTGTGATGAGTGTGTTGCTACACAAACATTCTCACACTACTAAGAGTTGAGGGTGTCTGACAGCACCTTATTCAATTAAGCTTAATCATTAGACAATACTTTTTCTTCTAGGACCATATATACTGGAAAGAGGCAAATCCACATAGGGACATACTGTAGAAGGTGCCCTGCAGCACAGCTTATGGTAGTCATTACTGGGGAGTAGATCCTTCAGTGGGGAGTAGACTGACGCCATAGAAAGGCATAAACCCTGAAATCCCATGTAGTGGTTGGAAAGTGGTTGACAAAGGGCACATAGGGGCATAGATGTATGTCAAAGGAATAATGCTAAACAGCAAAGATAGAAAAATATATTCCAATTTACATAATTAAAATGCATGCATACTAATCAATTGCATGCATTTTTAAAATTTCATTCAAGCAAGAGAACATATGTGGAAATCACATTTCTATGGAGGAAAGGCAATGAAGGTAAAAATGGAGATAAAAATGCAGAAATATATAAATGCAGAAATGTATAAATGCAGAACAATATTTGGGGATTGTATGGGCTTCTGTTGCTCTTCTAATGAGTCACTACACATGAATCTATTTTTATAGTCAGAAGTTCAAAATAGTTCTTCCAGGCTGTTCCTTTTGCAGAGTTTAGGTGAGAATCAGTTTTCTTGCCCTTTTCAAGGAGGCTGCTTACGTTGCTTGGCTTGGGGCAACTCTCTCTATCTTTGGTACTAGTATGCCTTGGAGAGGCATACTCTCTCTTCTTGCATCTTCTCTTCTGCTCTTAAAGACCTTTTGATGTAGTGAGTCCAGCAAGATGGTCCAGGGTAACCCCCCACTTCAAGTTGCTCAACTTTATCCTGCCCAGTGTATTTCTTTATAGAAGGCAGCAGGTTCTAGATGACATGTATTTATTTCCAATCACAGGGGATTTGGTACCAAGAAGTAGGATGTTAGTATGAGCTGATGCATGTGGTCTGAGTAGGTGTTTGTGTGGTGGGGGAGTATACTTAACCTGACCATTTTGTCAGATGGCTCAGCCAGTTCATGTTGACCTTAGGAAGGCCAGAGTGACTTTCCTAGCTGTGTCCCTTTGTCCCAGAGAATCATCACACAATAATCTACATAGGCAGAGAGAGGCCACTGTCTTGCATTTTGTGTGTTCAGCAGAAACTTCTGGATTTCCAGACACTGGCTGAAAAATCAGACTTCCCTTTCTCCAGAGGACCAATTCTGGACTGTGTGTTATAAGGCTATAACCAAAGCACAGATATGTATTGTTTTGGATGGTTTGAGCTATCATTCAGCAAATATTGACTCACACTGCCTTCTCCTTTCATCCTCTGTGGATAGCAGCCCCACTCCTGTTGGGTTTGCCTGTGTGACCTGCCCTGACTGATATGGTCATTATTCACAGACATGATATGAGGGAGCTTTTGGGAATTGTACACAGCTTGGCTTAATTCTGACAAACCTATCAAAGAAGGCACAGGGCCCGGGGAGTGCTGATCCTGCAGCCTAGGATCCAGAATAAACAGAACAAACCTAAAAGCAGCTCAAAAGCTTAAGTCAAGCTGAGCCCAGCCTGGATAATATGTGTAAGACCGTGTAAGGGACTCAAAATTAAATACCTGATTGCAAAGCAATTGCTTGGGAGTGATTTATCACACAGCACCATAATGTGTCGATACCACACCTATGTGCAAATATAATTCCATTCAAACCTCACAGGAACCTTAGGAGATAAGGGCTAACCTAGGTATTCAGGCTTGAGAGTTCATAAATATGGTTTGATGGGCAAGAGAGAGAAGTTGTGAGAATGGTGGGCATCTGAGAAAGGTCTCATGTAAATTGAGGTCTGATGAAAAGCAGGAAAAGCAGGGTTATAGAGGACTTTCAACTTGACCTTGGTTTTCTGAGGCGATCCTCCACAACCATTGAAAGTCAATGGAAAATAATAGTGGTGGGTGGTCTTAGTCACTGTTCTATAGCTATGGAGAGTCACCATAACCAAGGCAACTCTTCTTAAGAAAGTATTTAAATGGGGGCTGGCTAACAGCTGCCGAGGGACAACCATCATCATAACAGGAATCATACATGGCAGGTAGGCATGGGGCCGAGAGCTCTACTTCCTGATTCATAGGAAGGCAGGTAAAAAGAAACACTGGACTTATGGGGGCATTTAAAACATCAAAGCCCATCTCTAATGAACATCTCCTCCAACAAGTCTGAACTTACTTCAACAAGGCCATGCCTCCTAATCCTTCCCAACCAGTTTCACTAACTGGGACCAAGCATTCAAATATATGAGCCCATGGGGACCATTTTCATTTAAATCACCAAATGTAAGCCACCAAATGAGGATATTTTTTTCCCTATCAGAGTTGTAAAGATGGTCAGGTAAAATCTGTAAGACCGTGCCGCTGCATCACAGCACAGGGGCCAGCATCCATATTGGAGCCTCAGCCAGGCCCATGATGAGTGCATTTTATCCCACCACTGTCACCGAAAGGTATACAAGCAGGCCAGGAAGTGCTCCATAAATGATCCAGACAGCATTAGGATGGCTTCTGCTTCCCTATCCCATACGCTACCTGGCTTCCCTTTGGGATGTTTGGCAAAGTCACTGGAATAAAGCTCTGCTCATATCATTCATTTCCATCCCCTTTGGCCAGGTAGATCCCAAGCTACAGTGGACAGAGCATAAGCTTCCTTTAACTGACAGTGGTTTTTATTTGAAAATGTTCCTACAGTTTAATGATACTCTTGTACATTTCAAAGAATAAAGCTTTGGACATCATTTAAAAAAAAAAAAGGCTTGGTAGGCATTTCTGGGGCTGCTGACACAGCAGGGCTCGTCAGGGTCCAGCAGTCCTGAGCCGTGTCTATAGATTAATACAATTCCTTGTGAGATCAAGAGTGTCCCGGGGTGGAGGAGTTCTCAGCTGTGGGCTGTCAGAGCTTTGAAAAAGCCCGGATCTGAATAGAAAAGCCAGACTCTCTCACTGAAAGGGAAAGTAGTAGTTTTGGAGCAGGACCATCAAAGTCCAATTAGGAGCTATGACTCCTGCTTGCTGTACAGAGTCTAGACACAATCTGATCTACAACAAGGCTTCTTAAATAGTGACAGCAATAGCTATATTGAAGGTTCTTTCCCAAGTCCACTGCTGTCATTGTGCAGAGCCAAAAGAACAGAAATGTTCAGAATATTTAACACCTCACCTTGAATCCAGCACAAAGTGGCTTTTGACCATCACGAGTGTTTTTCCTTTCATTTCCCTACAACTCTCCTCTCTCTCTCTCTCTCTCTCTCTCTCTCTCTCTCTCTCTCTCTCTCTCTCTCCTTCCTTTCTTCCTTCCTTCTTTTTTTTTTTTTTTGACAATGGACAAGGAGACTGGCCATGGATTAAGGGTGAATTGAAATAAAACCTGGAAGATGTTGTAGGCTTGGAATCTCTTCCTCCACCCTTCCTAAATCTCCCTCTCTTTATCTGGAACCTGAAACCATATAATTTAGAAATTGCTTCTCTCTTTCCAACCTGATTTTCTCTGCCACAAAAGTAATTTTTAAACATTCTAAAGCTTTTATTTCCAGACTTCAGCCTTGTGCCTGTGTCTAGTGAATGTTCCCAGCTTCTGAGCACTTGAACAGTTGATGTGTTGGGAGGCATGGCTGGCTGGCCAACTTGTCCCAGAGCTCAGCAACAGAGCAGGTGGAGAGGCGAGGGGAAATTGGAGATGTGGAGAAGCACAGTTAGTTGGCTAGGGTTCCAGCTTTGCAGATGTGGATTTCTCAGTCTACAGGACACACTGGTATAGAACATGAAGAACGTGAACATTCAGCCTGTTCAGGGAGCTTTGTTGTTTGTAGTGGTCGAGATAAAGTACCTGTTCATAACTAGTATCCTTAACTATCAGAGTTCTCAGTGTGTGTGCTGAAGCCACCAAGAACCCTTAGGAACTCCTAAAGACACCAAGAGCTATTTCTAAATATAGGAAATGCAGCAGCATGTCGCAGACACCATGCAAGCTGCTAACCTTAGGCAGTCTCTAGTTTGGGAACTAGACCATGCGGCCTACGTGCATTTGCTGTGATAGCATAGCTTTGCAAATCCAGGTTTGGGTCCGTGTCTCTGATGAAATGCAATTATTGGATACAAATCAACTTGGAGCTGGCCACAGATCTAACAGTGTCTGAACTGGACACACAGTCAAGAAACTGTGTGGTGCTGTTCAAAAAGATTCACGTGTTTATTAGGGAATAGTGATTGTTAAGAGTAAAATAATTTATTCTCCTCTTGATGTGTGTGCTGGATAGTTTTATGTCCACTTGACACAAACTAAAGTCATCTGAGAAGAAGGAACCACAATTAAGAAAGCGCCTCCACAGGATCTGGCTGAAAGCAAGCCTGTAGGGAATTTTTTAAATTAGTGATTGATGGGGGAGGGCCCAGCTCATTATGTGTGGGGCCACCCCTGAGTTGGTGGCCCTGGGTTCCATAAGAAAGCAGGCTGAGGACATTGGGATGAGCAAGCCAGCAAGAAGTACTTCTCCGTGGCTTCTGCATCAGCTCCTACCTCCAGGTTTCTGCCCAGTTTGAGTTCCTGTCCTGACTTCCTTCCGTGATGGACTATGATGTGGAAGTGTGGACCAAGTAAACCTTTTCCTCCTCCAAGTGGCTGAGGTCATGGTGTTTCATCATAGCAATAGAAACCCTGACTAAGACAATGTGTCTGTCTTGTTCTCTCCAATCCTTCTTACGAAGCCCAGGTAGAGGTATTTAAGAGATTATGCGAATTGACTCCTGAATGAAGCTACTAGGTGTTTCTTTGGCTTGGGACGTACAAAAATAAATTACTAAAACACCAAGGGCACCATGAACTGGGAAAATCAGGGAAGCTGTGGTTAACTGTGTACGAAGAAAGGTCTACAAAACAGAGACAGTAAGGGGAGGAAATTAGACAAATGGCATCAATGTAGGAAGCAGCAGCCTCTAGAGCCAGCAAGAAAGGGAAGGGGCTACAACTATGAAACCCTAAAAGATAGGAATAAAGAGTATTTTTCTGGCTGGTGCTACTATGAAGCTTATTCTCTCATTCTCTCTCTCTCTCTCTCTCTGTGTCTCTCTCTCATTGAAAAGTACATTTTTTTTATGAAGCTCAATCTTTCACTATTGGAGAAACTGTAAACTAGACCTGTATATTTTGATGAAAGACCCCCACCCTCAGATGAATAACTTGCACTGGCATGAGCTCACAAGAATTTGGAGGTAGCATCTTCCTACTCCTCTGGCCCCACCTTTGCTCCACCTATTGGCAAAAGTTGCACTGAGGCCAGTGATTAAGCAGAGATATGTTTTTTTGCAACCTCACTCCCCCCACCTAAAAGTTGGGTATCAAAGGAGTGTTTGGAGACTGGCATGGCAGTGCACACCTGAAATTCTAGCACCTGGGATGTGGAGGCAAGACAATCAGGAGTTCAAGGTCATCCTCAACTACAGAGCAAATTCAAGGCCAGCCTGGAATAGCTGAGGCCCTGTCTCAATAAAGCAAACAAGAACAAATGGTGCTTAGAGCCAAGAAACAATGCTTTAGTAACTGGTTCAGTGCCCTCAGTTTCCAGCTCTGAGGCTCTTGTCCCAGTCCATCAGTGACTTCTTGAGACTGATTTTATCTGAATCTTGGCTCTCTATCCTGGTCTTATGGATAGAAGTGGACCAGGCGTGATTAAACACTCCCATGCATTCCAACCAAATTCAGCCATAGTGTGAGGTCATGGATTTGGATCAGAGTTGCTGATCTTCAGACTAAGGTCCAGAGTTGAGTAGACGCTGAGACAGACGTGGAACTATAAAAGAAAAAGGACTGACAACTTGTAGTCCACACATCACCTCTGCCTAACCACCCTCTGTGCCCAGCACACATTGGCTGGCATTTTATCTAGTTTGTCTCTCATCTGATTTCTTTAAAGCAGTTACTATATTATTGCAACATGACATATGCTATTTCCTTCAGCATGTAATTTGGTCAGACCATGTGCTTGATTGCCACTGTGGTTATATGACTCTGCCCTGCCAAGTATTAATCTTGAGGAACCTGTCACATTTTTAAGAAGACTGTGTTCCCAACACCTCATCTGCCACCCTGTTGCTACCTATGTTATTTTAAACTAAATCACAGAGAGAAGTAAAACTTTGTGTAGATGGAGAGGAAAGATTTAGGAGGTGGTAGCAGGACTTAAAATCAACCTGATTGGTTTTCTCTACAGTGCTCATTATCAAATGGCCCGCAACACATTTGTCTGATATAGTATTCAATCCTCTTGCCTTCAATAGAATATATTCCCCATAAGAACAGAGAGGATATTTGGTCTGCTCTTACATATCATATAGTGCTGGGTATGAAGTTAGAGCTTAAAATATTTATTGGAAGAAAGCATCTTTCTAGTGTTTTACTTTGAGCAAAGAATACTCTTATTGCACTGTTACAACTATCCTGACTGTTACTGTTCTTCTTTGATATGGGTGGGAGGATGGGCCAAGGCATGCGGACTTGCTAGGGCATCACTGTATAGGAATCACCTGTCTGGTAGGAGGTAGGGATAACTACTCCAATGCCCTTTCCTTACACACCTCAGCATTTCAATGGCCATCTGGCTACCCGTTATAATTCCTTCGATATTAAACATGCTATCTTCTCTGTTTGGGCTTTAATCTTTTCATCCCCCACTTCTCCCAGCCCCATCCTGACATACCTTCCTATTTACTTTCACATATGTAGGTCTGTGTTCACTGGCATGAGATGATTATACAATTGATAAGTGAAGCTTAGTCAAGAACCAGGAGCCTTTGAGTCAAGACCAAGAACATACCACTCAGGAGAACACAAGCATTTGAGTTGAGAAGTCTGAGCCTTATTGAATACTCTCAGTACCACAGAGGCTTCTGGCACATATCTTGGTAGATAACTACTATTTTGCCAATTGGCATAATCAGTACAAGAAATTGGTTGTCTTTAGAAGCCTATTGAGTAGCACAATGATTACTATAAATTATTAAAGTTATTCAAAATATGTAGACTAGCCAATATTTTTGTTTATTTTATTGGAATACTGGAGACAGAACTCAGGACCTTATGTATACTTGGCAAACATTTTAACTCTGAGTTACACCTTCAGGTCCCAGATACCTTTCACAACATTTTTCAGACTTACACAGTGACAAACAAGATCTCTGCTTTTCAAACCTTTTTCCTATAAGATATTTTTTATTGACTATTTAAATAACACCCCAGAAAATTGACATAATTAATTACATTTGTGTTGTCTCTTGAACCTTGCTCAGTCTCAATTAGTGTCATCTTGTATCTCCCATTCTATACATCTTTTTCTTTTTTTTTTAAAGCTGAACCTTATGCCATGATCCCTAAATAGTCCTGTGACTAAGTGACTTTAAGACACTTGTTTTGTCCCTTCTATGAGATCAGTCAAATGAATCCCCATAACGTTGATTGCCTGATCTAGACAAAGTATTATGGAGCATAGGCATCCCCATTATGCATGGGTTGTCTGGCCAGCTGCCATTACAAACACAGGTATGAACAGACATAGCAGAGACCATCAGACCTTCAGGGTCTAAAATATTTTCTATCTGGTCTCTTACACAAAAGGAAAATGTTTTCCCACTTACGATACTATCCCATCTGCTCCAAATGATCCTTTCATGCAAAATGGAAAGCAAACTGCCTTAAAGGACAGACTTCTGGGCCCTCACTGAGCCATATGGAACAGACTGACCTATTTTGTGCTTGCTGGCTAATACATGTTCATATAATAAATGTTCATCTGCGAAGTAGAATTGGGCTCAAGACTTGCTCTCATTATAACCTAATAATGCAGTTATAGAGGAATCGTTAACCTGAACTCACCTCAAATTTCTTTGGTGGCTTCAGTTTCTATCAAAAAGAATGTCCGGGTTGTGCAAGAGTCATGTTCAAATTGACTCAAGTGAGCCCCCAACGTGAAGCTATACATTGCTGCTCTGTGTACCCCGGGGGCTAGTACCTCCCCTACAGAAGACACAGTGGGCTTTGCCATGCTCTCCTTCATAGCTATCATGCCTGTACCCTGCTAGTATAAATTCCATTAAGATGAGAAAGTATCTGCCTCATTCACCTTTATCTCTAATGCCCAGTCCACCTCAGAGATCTAATATATTTTCATAGAAGTTATAACCTACCTAGAGTATTATCTGAAGAGGCATCCTTGAAAGGTTAGTAATGATAAATTATTGCTGGTTAAAGTGTAAGCCTAGAAGCAACCTATAGTACATACAAGGTCAGGAGCTGGAGCATGGTAATGTCCATGAGTTCTGCTTGACTTAATATCAGGTCATCTCACTTCCTCTTCTGGGAAATGTAACTGTGTCAAACACACAATTGACATACTGAATTCTTGGTTCATTCATAGCCCTTGGAGACATCCATCATCCAAATAAGATAATGAGGCCCAGCTATAGATGGGAGAAGGGAATTGCTTTCCAGTTAGGTGCTCACAGAGACGGTGATCTTCTCACCATA
Organism: Alexandromys fortis; assembly: GCF_014885135.2. NCBI lineage: Eukaryota > Metazoa > Chordata > Mammalia > Rodentia > Cricetidae > Alexandromys > Alexandromys fortis. The sequence continues at coordinate 5,716,360 of NW_026067952.1, forward strand.
CTATGATATCTCCTTGATCAATATATACATGTTCAATTTAGGGATACAATGAAATGGTCAATGAATTACCTTCTCCAGGACATTGCCACAAGAAGGTAGTAAACAACCCAGCTATTTTGGAGCTATCTTGCTCCAGCTTCTGATGGTTAGAATTGTCAAGGCAGCTGCCATCAGATGTCTGTGTGGTTGGTCATGGTCAACAAATTCAGCCACCAAATATCTGTAATAATAAAGTTAGTAAAAAAGTAAAGGATTCTAGAAAGAAGATGGATTTTAACTTTTCTCTTTTTGCCTTTTTCCCCTCCTTTGTGTATCATTTCCATGCAGAAATTGCAAATTAATGGTCACATCGAACTATCTGTCAATGTATTACTGCTCTTGCAGCGTCAAATTATGTTGGCAATAATGTCTCCAGCTGCCTAGGACTCCATTGCAATTTAATTTGAAAGGAACTCAAATTGCATCTCCAAATGGATAAAAAATTAATTTTACATACAAGCTCTCCACCTCCACATTTTCAGCCCCATGCCCCAAATTATCTCAATTTAGGTTCAACTTGGAGCAGTACATGTGCCCACAACTCCACATGCCAAGATGAATACATAGTAAATTCATGAACTGGAAATCTGATTTCTGCTCCTTTCTTTAATAAGATGTTCTGCTTTGATTAAGGTCATTAGGAGATTCTACAGCTATTTCCTTTGACTTAATGGCTGAGTCCATGCAGAACAAAACCAGAAGGCAATTCTGACTTAACCACATGACTACCCTTAAAATTGAAACACAAAGAGACCCCTGGAACACCCTGTTGCTTATTGTTTTTTTCCTGTATTATACTAGGACCTTGGTTATGCTCCTGAGGTCAGGCATCATTGGCTTTTTAGATTTACATATCCATCAATTTAATTTGCCTGTCTGTCTAATCTATGTTCAATGTTCTATGTTCAAGTTATCATGCGACAAAACCTCCTGCATTGACAAAAGTCTCTAGGTGTGCTAATTAGAGAATTTAAGGCAGTCACAATGGTCAAGGAAGTCCTTTGAAAAATTTACCAGCAAATGGTGATGTTAGAACTGGACTTTGAATATATTGACAAGCGATTTGTCTCTGTAGGCAGCATATCAAACACAGAGAACAACACAGGCAAAAGCAAGGGATGTCAAAGGACTTGTATACCATATCCCTCTTTAGAAGTCTAGGGTTTGATATATGAATAGTAGAAAGAGAGGCAGAGAGAATTGGGGTAGGAAGGTCCCAGTAAAGAAGCTAAGCTTCTTTTTGGAAGTGGCAATGGTTTCTTAAAATGTTAGGGACACACACACACACATGCCTGTACCTAGCACATGCAAAATCCTTAATGACCCGGAAATAAAAGGACAAATGGAAGCCTGTGGCCAGTTTCCATTCTCCTTTGACCCAACTCTGTTTCTCTCACAAAGGACTTGTGCAAATATGTGAGGAGACCTCAGGCCTCAAATTCAAGCTCTCGCTGCTCCTCTTCTCAGCAAATCTTTGCTTACAAGAAGGGAAAACTAAGGAAAGTAGGCCTCACAGGACCTGAAATGAGTTTGGAGCTATGGAGACAGAAAATCTTAGGGTTTCAGTGATGTGAAGCATGTTCAGAAGGGAGATCGGGGGACAGGTGGGCACAGTGCACTCACTGCTGAGCCCTTGTCCTGGGAAGAAGTCAGTCTGACAGGATCCAGTATGGGAGTCAGAACAAGGTCCATGGCTGCACTGCGAAGGTTGGGATGAGAGCCACTTCTATTTTCCAGGAAAGAATAACTTTCAGAGGCTCACATGAGCCAGCAGCTCTGTGCCCTGTCTGCTGGCTTCTTGACCTGTAGGCCGGTACTGAAGAAGGTCACATGAACAGGACCTTATCTGGAAGCAGAGACCAGAGGCTGTAGGCTTGGATGTATTTACACGGGGGATAGAAATTCAACAAACCAATCTCTACTGCACACACAAGACTTTCTCAGCAATTTCAACTTGTTTGCACCGACCCAAATATAAACCCAGGACGTTGACCATGGAAGGCAATTACTGGAGCAGCATCTCAGTTTGGCAGGTGGAGCTATTTGGGAGGTGGGGGTCATCACACTGAAAGCACGAGTGTTCCCATCACACATCCTGAAAACTAGTTTTTCACGTGTAGGATTTCAGGATCTCCTCTTGGTTGAAAACAAAGCGAAAAAAGAAATGCGTGCCTCGGAGATCCTGCCGATGTGTTGGCGTGAATAGAGGAGGAGGGGTGGAAACAAGCGATTGGAACTCAGTTTCCTAGAACAAACCACCATCTGGTCATCTCCTAGGAAGTCCGCTCGACAGATCCCAGAGATGCTAGACAAACAGAAAATAGTCGTTGGCAATCTGGGAGACAAATGTATAAACAAGCAGTTCCTGGGCAGTGTGACAAGTGCTAATTATGATGGACAGTGGTGCATGGAGCTAGGGCTGTGTGCCGCCATGAAGCCTCAGGGACATAGACCACAGGGTTGTTTCCTAAAGGCAGATGCTGAAGCTCTACCTAGTCCAGAGCTCCTGCCTCATACCAACGCCTCTGCTTTCAAGAATGTGAATAACCACGGTCACAAGACACTTTCAACTGCATTTAGCTTACCTAGGAGGCCACTAGAGCCCCAACTTATTGCCTTTGAACTGAGATTTCCTGGAATCTCTTAATTTCCATAGGCAGGGGGAACCTCCAAAATCATCTCCCAAAATCTCTTTCGTCAATGAATGTGTTCTGAGTCCCCTTTTCCTGGTGATGCTGTGGAGAATCCTTTCTAGCCAAAGTGTGCATGCATGTCTCAGTTCTGTCTGGAGTCTAGTCATAGTAAATATTTTTGTGACATCTGAAGAGGAGTCACATAGAAAGCGGTCATATTTGTGGGTCCTCCCAACATTCTACATTTACTTACTTCCCTACCTGTTCTAATTTATCCACCCCCTACCTGTTCTAATTTATCCACCCCCTCAGACCTTGGTGTTTGTCTTTCCATGAAGGCTTTAGTAGGGATGTAAGCAAGGCCCTGGGAATGCAGCTCCTATTCTTAAAACACTCCTGTACATGTGGGTAGCAATGACTGGACTTAGTGGGCTATAAACAATAACAAAACAATGTGAAGTCTGGAAGGGGTTGTGTTGGGGGAACATGGGGCAAGTTGGAGGGAAAAATGGGAATAGATGTGGTATATTATTGTATACATGTATGAAATGCTCAAGAATAAAGAAGAACTTTTAAAGCCTTCTTTGGGCATTTCTCCAAGAGAGGCAGTTCTGTGTAAGAGGAAGCCCCACTGTTAGGGAAAGGCAATTTTCTCTCTTTACAGTTCATTTTATGCTCATTAGCAGCCCTCTGAGATTAGTGCAGTAATTTCCATGTTATAGATGAGGAGATGGAGGCACAAAGATGGAGTGCCCTTGGCCAAGGTCACTTAGCTATTGTGTGCCAGACTCTGGCTTCCAGCTATGTTCCAGCTCAACCATGTGTTCTCCGGAGAACCAGGGTCTACACCTGTGCCCCCAAATTCCTAAACCAGAGGGAAGCTCTTTGTTGCGTGACAGGCTTGCCACTACCCTTGAACCCCATGAATAAAGGGAAGGAAGGCTTTAAGATAGGTCCCTCACAGAAAGTCAGGAAAGTGTTTATACGTACATCAGTACAGTTGGGTGTGGAAAACTAGGGTGGGAGTTGGAGACAGGCCCGTGTAAAGCTTAGCATTGAGTCCCAGCATTGACCCCGCTGGTGGCAGGTTCCAGGCTCTTAAGGACAAAGCAATTTTTGTGTTACAATTTTTGTTTTTCCCTAGCTTTCCTCTAGGTCTCTTCCAAATTCCCAATGGCTGTGGCCTGCCTCATGTTTACGCTCCTATTCTGACCTGTCTCCAGTGGGGCCACGTAGAGAAAAATCACAGGATTGGGACTTTCTCAGACTGTAAATCTCAGCCCTGTTTCTCGCTGTGTGGCCTGAGGACATGAGTCTCATCTCTCAGCACTTTGGTTTCTGCTAGAGTAGGTCTTCTGATGCCTCCTCAAGAGTTGTGAGGTTGATCAAGTCCAGCACAGACCCCTTCCATGGCTGTGGTGGTCTGGCCCACTTTTTACCTCCCTTGTACACTAGACATGAGGTCAGACAGATTCAAATTCAAAGCCTCATCTGTTACTTTGTCCAAGTTCTGTTACCTCTCCAGGCTTTGATTTGTTCATTTGTCAAGTGAGTTGGCAATCCCTTCCTCCTAGCGTCATAATACAGAAAATAGAACAAACACTTTCTGGATGCTGTTCCATTGTTGATACTTTATTTGTACTTGTAGACCATACTAAACATCTCAAAAACTGTCTTTGACATGGAATATTGTAGTATTTAAGATGTGTAACAAAACTATGTCCTTATCCTTAACCGAGTCTTAAATATCTGTGCTCTTACTTCCTAATGAGGGACTAGAGGGCCCCATGAGGTAACTGTCCTCCTGGGGTTCAGTGTCGGTTTTGAAGAAGGTCCCTGAGAAGGAGCGTTTGAGAATGTTACTTCAGGGTGTATACCGGCAGAGTTCTGGAATGTGTGCAGATAGAACAATTCTTGCTGGACGAAAGCTGGAGGGGTTGCTGACACTTCCCAGGCAGGACGTTCCATCTATCACTCTTCCCACGTATCTGTAGTCACTGCAGACTGGACCACAGAGAGACACCCAGCCAAGCATTCATAGCCATGCCTGCTCACAGCCCCTAACTGTGAGTCCCACATCTTTTATCTTTCATTCCACATAGGTTCAGCATACTGGGCCCTGAGCATCTCGTCCGCGGTCCCTTTCACCAAGTCACTCATTTGCTTTTGGGACTCTGACTCTCTTTTGCACAAAGGACCCTGTAGCATGGATAACCAGGCTGAAGAATGAGGTGTGAATTCCTCAGCCCAGGAGAGGCCAAAGCTACTGATTTAAGTAGTATGCACATCTATGGGATGGACTACCCTCCTCTCTGACACACTGGTGAAGTGTGTGCCTTGACAAAGCTCCATTATAAGCTACACTTCTCCCATAGGGGTGAATTAGGGACCTAAGTTGGTATCAAGAGTCCCCACCATAGCCTTTCTTGTGGTGCAGAGGCAGCTGCACTCCAAAGGCTCTGGGAACTCGAGGACTGGAGTGGTGACCATATCCTAGTCTGTTGCCCTACATGATGGTGCTACCCACAACTGGCATTTATGAGTCATTCAGGTTCTGTATGGCATATGAAAGATGATTATTATTCTTATTACTCTTCCTATTACTATAAAAATAAAGCTTCAGCTAGTCTATATGGTGTGCTTATTAATTCCAGGAGCAACTCTAATGGCTCAGAGTATTTTATCTGGCTCCACCCTCTCCTGCAGTGGGACTAGCTTCTATTATCACTAATTTACAAATGAAGTAAAAAGTAGACTCAAAGACATGGCACAACTTGATAATGGCCTGGAAGTAGTATGGGGCTAAATGCTGACCAGACCCCTACCTTCACTATTCTTGTCTGTTTTAATTAGCTTTGTGCAAAAATCATCTCTTTATCTCTTGCAAGGTATAAATATCAGTGCATGGATTATGAACTATGACATGGTCATTGTTATATATGGGATCTGGGACAAAGATGAGTGTGTAAAGGGAGGTGAGGTACTGGGGACTAGTAGAATGGTGTTCATGGGGGACATGACGGGACAGGAAGAAGAGTGAAGTGTGGCAGGATGCTAGCAAATGATCCGTCCCTATCATAAGTGAGAGCAGGAAGGTGAATTCAAAGGCCAAGTTCTTGTGGCATTGTGGTCATAAAGATGGATTGGAGGTTGAAGGTCTGTCTGTGGTGTAACCAAAGTTCCAAATTGTGCAGCTGGATGGAGAGACGCCTCAGCTGAGTTAAACACAGAACTCCACTAGTCATCTAAATCAGCGAATGGCAGAAGTGGGTGCACTTGGGAGCACCCGAGTGTTGTCACCCGACAGTTGTCAGTGGAACTCAGATGAAGCCCTAATTTTATATTTTTGTGACTGGCATATTTCATTGTGAAGGAAATAAAAATTTTTCACCCTATTTATTTTGTTTTGTCTTAGATCTGTGTCCACCCACTTCCTGCAGTCTCCTCAAAACTCACGTATCTTGTGTGTCTTTTCCAGATCCCGTGCACGGCCCTCAGAATGTGGAGATTGTGGACATTCGGGCCAGGCAGCTGACCCTGCAGTGGGAGCCCTTTGGCTACGCAGTGACCCGCTGCCACAGCTACAACCTTACGGTGCAGTACCAGTACGTGTTCAACCAGCAGCAGTACGAGGCTGAGGAGGTGATCCAGACCTCTTCCCACTACACCCTGCGGGGTCTGCGGCCCTTCATGACCATCAGACTGCGCCTACTGCTCTCCAACCCTGAGGGCCGGATGGAGAGTGAGGAGCTGGTGGTACAGACCGAGGAGGATGGTGAGTGAGGGATGATGAGCCAGTTTATGGGAACAGAGAAGGTGGAGTGTGCTCAGGGGTCATACCAGTAAGTGGTATGGTGCGTGTGTGTGTGTGTGTATGTGTGTGTGTGTGTCTATACATGCGTGAGCATTCATGTGGAGGCTACAGCTCAGTGGTGCAAGTGTCTTCTCTATTTTTTTCCATCTGACTTTTTGAGACATGGTCTCTCTTTGGGGATTGATGCTCGTAGCTAAACAGGCTAATCATCCAGCCTCAAAGACCTTCCTACCTCAGCACTCACACCACAAGGAATGCAGTCTGACTCTGCCATACACATTTTTTTATTTGGATGCTGGGACTCTGAACTCAGGTCCTCGGTCTTACACAGGAAGCAATTTACTGATGGATCGAACTCCTTAACCCTGTCCTCCATCTTCCATCCTCCCACTGTTCTCAAGCTCTCCCAAGAAGCGGACTGTGCGTAGTATGATTCCAGAGTGGCTATGTTGCCGGGAGCAGTGTCAGCTCTGCCATAAGTATGTGCTTGTGGTAACCCCGTGTCTCCCCCATCTCCCCCTCAGGTTCTATCGCTCTTCCTACCCAAGATTTAACTCTTCAGATGCCTCCTGGAAAGGGTAGTTATTTTATTGTTTAAGCTTGTTGAGAATGAAAACCAAACAAATTGATTCTGCACATATTTTTAAAAAAATAAAATAGAATAGCTTAAGGCTTAATGTGCACATTGAATGCACAAAGATGATTATCCACCTGGATGTCCAGCAGGCATCTCAGATACCATGTACTGCAGAATGAGCTCTTGTTCTCTTCCAGGCTGACTTATTTTCTCGTGTTCCTTGTTTCAACGAAGTACACCTGGGAGAGAGAGAGAGAGCAAGAGCGAGCGAGAGAGAGAGAAGATCAACCTAGAAATTTCTTCCCACACCTCCACACCTCCCACCCACCCATCCCTCCTCCTCCCCTCACCCCTGCCCCATCACACTCCCCATCCACCCCATCCCTTCTATCCCATCCCACCTTGCCTTCCCACCTCACCACCCTATCCCACTCCACCCTTCCCCTCCCCCACCCTGCCCATCTCCCCTCACCTCACCATACCTCCCCAACCCTACAAGGTTCTATGGATTCTGCCTCTTGCACTGCTTCTTGGAATGTGTCTCCTACCTTGAAGATACTAGATTGTGGAGCCTTTTTAAATAGAGAATATAACTCTCTTCCTCTCTGTCATGGCAATGCTTGTCCTTCTGTTTAGACTGACATCTCCCTTCATGTCTGCAGGACAAGTTCCTCTACTACTATTCCAAAACTTTACTTAAATTTTACTTTCTCCTTAAGTTATCTTTGCCTCAAGTGTCTTGGTTGTTTCATCCCAAGGATTGCAGTACAGTCTACATGGAATTCCAAACAGTAGCCATCTTCTGTATGACAGAATTTGTGATTTCTAAGACATACCTAAGAAGCACTTCACTCTGCGATTATTTTGGTTTTCCCCTTAGCCTGGCTAATTACCAGCCCTATTAAGTTCTCTAGAATCGGGTTCAATGTAGATTTGTGTACAAGCGATTGAAGAGAGTTTAGGTAGGGATGACAAGTAGGCCAGCAAAGTGGAGGAAGCCCTGTTACAACTTCCGGCAGGTCCGAAGAGAGCGCTCCAGGGTTTGTTATGTATCACAGATGTTCCATGCCAGGGGAGGCAGCTGCAGCTTGTCCTAGATCTGATTCCATTTTTTATTCAAACACTCAGAGTCCCTATCTCCAACAGAGAGAACAACACTCTTTGAGAAGGCAGACTCTCCAGTCCAGTATGCCTGGGGCATCCTCTTTAAGCTCTAAGTACACTGGTTTTCTCAATTATAAAATGAACTTGATATTAATACTACCTTGTAATTGATTATGAATATTAGAGGGGGATGGAAGATAAAAAAAATGGCCCAAGACCCAGTTCCAGGCTCTCAATAAGCATAGCTACCTATTACATTTGCAGTAAGTCACAGAAAAAAAAAAAAAAAAGTCCTGAGCAGGAAGCCTCTGGTACAAAACACCTCAGCCAACCAGATGTTGTGGGATTTGTCTCCGTGCTCTTACCAACCATTGTCCCCGTTGTGGAAAGTCTACTGAGGGTCTTGAAGGATTGGCAGTATACCTGGGTCTTGATGGGAGAAGCGGGGTTGTGAGCAGAGAGTGGTCGGTGATTGCTATTCTGAGGCTGTCGTCTGGTGCTGGCAGGGAGGAGCCTTTGTGTACAAATCATCATGATAGAGCCAAGGAGCACCTCAGAGGGAAGTTTCTCTGTGTTTCCTAGGCCCCTTTGAGCTGCACTATGAGAATGACCTCCATCTGCAACAGCAAGTCCTAAGTCCTACCTTTAAACTCTGTCGTGTCCTCTCTCGTTCTCATTTTTACCACCAGGAGAAAAATAAACACACCACAAAGCCTTTATCAAAATAATGTGGGAACAGCAGTGCTTTGAAATTAAATTTATAGTAAACATCATTAATAAAACATCAATTCCTGCTTCGGGAGATGTGTGGACATTATCATATTAAAGACACCAGCACATAAGACACCCTTCCTTGGTCTGTAGCTCTTCTGAGGCCATAGCTCATAATCTCCTGGAAGGTCCCAGCGGGGTGTGGAGACTCTTTGGCAGTTTGTATTTGTTTTTGTTTGTTAATGTGTTGTCTCAATATGTTCCTCAGGCTACTCTTAAATTCTTGGCTGAAGCCATCCTCCAGCCTCAGCCTCTTGAGTAGCTAGGACTAAGGCATGCATCAAGATTGCTGTGGACAATCCTTGAAGGCTAGGGCCAGATTGCCTTCTCCATAGAGGGTGAAAGCATTGGCTCCTTTTCCTGGAAGCTCATTCACAGTGAGAAGACATGGAGGTGGGAGCCCTTGAGGGATGCTTGCCTGAACCTCCCCTCCAGGAGCCAGAGAGCAGCCTCCTAGACTGGGCTCGCTGACTCTGTGTTGCTCTCACCTGCCCTCAAAAGTTTTGAGGTGGAAGAGTTCAAGATCAGTCATTTTAGCGCCCCAGTACCTTTGAGGGTCCATGGAATAATTGCCAGAGAGCAGCTCCTGGTCCCTGAGACACTGGGCTTTATCAGGAAAACAACTGTTGATTTTTTTTTTTTAAAAAAATTGAGTGGACTTTTACTTTGCTGTGTTCTACAAATATATCAGCTCTTCATGATCATCATCCACCTTTAGCCAACCTACAGCTAAGTGTACGGAAATGTAACAGAGGCAGTCCTAGGAGGTGCAAGCTATATGACATGGAGTCGGAGAGGTATGAAAACGGGTGGGGTAGATCTGAGAGGAGTTGGGAGTTGGGGTGGGGTCATGGATGAGTATGGTCAAAATATGGTGCATGAATGTATCAAATTCTCAAAAAGTTAATAAAAATATTATATTATAAAATAAATTATGGTATTTAACCTATTAGTTCTTCTGTGTGCATAGCTGAAAGTAAAGATATTCTCATATAAATCCACAATATTATTATGCAACATCTAAGAAAGTTGACATTACCTTAAAATGACACAACCCAGGCCATCAAGAAAGTCTAGTGCAGTGGTTCTCAACCTGTGAGCCACATCCCCTTTGGTCCTTATGATATGTCCTTGTTAGTCCTCCTCTTTTCTGGCATGCTGCAATGCCCCAGACTGTCTGTAATGTTCCTGCTCCAGAGGCCATCACTTATCTAAAGATTTCTACTTGCTTCTTTAGGGAGCAGTCTTTGGGCTCGATGACAGTTTGGTACATTCAATGGAGCAGCAATGTCACTAACTGATCCGTGAAGACAGAGCTGGGGACTATAATTCACCTGTTTTAAATCGTGAGCCAATCCTGACTGAAACACATACTTCCCGATACTTCTGCACACATATTCCAACAGAGAGTACCCCGGATTTTCTGCATCCATCTGTCTGTCCATTTGCACAATCCCAAAATGTACCAACCCACCAGCAATTAGTGGGCCTACTAACAGAACATTTTCATTTCTCTGCGCTACACTTTGCTCTGCTTGGAATGTGCAGTCAAAATACTGTGTTCAAACATTCTGAGTTTCTATCTACATGATATTAGTTTTAATTTGATAGCCAATTAAGGTCCTTTTCATTTTAAGGTTTTCCTTCCTCTATTCTTTGAAAAATAAATGTTACTACTTCCAATATGCAAATCAGTTGCTTCTTTAAAATGTCAGAACTCTATGTTACAAAGGATTCATTCTGAGATATGACTGACACGACCCTTCTGTATTCTTCAATTCCAAACCTGAAAGACCAACATTTCAAATATAAAACACTGCATTTTGCTATCCATTTTCAATTTAGTATTGCATGTATATGTATATTTTAGATCCGACTGCTTGGTATTGGATAACCAATTAGGAGATTCATTCCTGGGAAAGGCTGATGATCTCTCTCAGCAGCCATTGGTTGACTATAGCTCCTAGGGGTGGAACCACATATGACTTCTCCATGCAGGTTGGCGTGTTACTTTGTAGTGTCATTGTAAAGACTGCTGAGATTTCATGGCTGCAGCTTCTGAGATATATACAAGACACTATCTCACATCAGGTGCACTGATCCTCTGGCTCTTACAATCTCTCTGCTCCTTCTTCCATGCATTCCCTGAGCCTTAGACACAGGGATTGTTTTGTGGATATCAGTTGGAACTGGGTACTCCATGATCAATTGTTGTCTGCTTTTGGACCAACTGTGTCTCCATCAGCCACAACCATAAAACTTCTTTTTGAAGGAAAAGAGCTACATTGACGTTTAACTCTTTAATTATTCTTTCATTTCCACTTTATATAGTTTATTTAACAAAAAGCAAATAATATTTTCCTCTTCCCTTCCTTCTACCTTCTCTTTATCTTCTTCCTCTTTCCTCTTCTCTGCTACTTTTATCCTTCCCAATCGCCCCCCACAATTCCATTGAGCCCAGAGCCTTCCATACGCCTGCACCACTGCGGCAACTCGAGGTTCCCTTTCCCTTCTATTTAATACTATACCTAAGGAATAATGTATACTTCACCTGTATTTATGTTCACTTTCTCTGTCTTAGAAAACATTCCATGTAAACAATGACCCGTTCCCTTAACACCTTCTTGTGCTATGGCTGTGTGGAACGATTGCCTGAGCGTCCAGTGGCAGCTGTTTCAGTTATGTTCTATGACCTACTTTTTTTCGTCTAGGTCATCTTGTGCTGCACCCCCCCATTTCAAGCATCATATTTGCTGGTTGATTGGTTGCTTGCTATAAAGAGGTACACTGTAGTCATACTGCAGCCAATAGCCTTGTTGTGTAAGTTGTTGGGTGTTTGTGGAGATGTATTTTCAGGTAAATTCTTCACGGTAGGCTTGCTGAAGTCAAAGGGTAAATTCACAATCAATTAAGTTCTCCTTCAGAGAAAGCCTATCATTTTTCATTTTCCCAGGCACTGTGATTTAATCTTCACACCAAATATGAAAGAACAAGCAGGATTTCCCCCTGTTGTATAATAAGGGAATGTAATTTTAACAATACATAAAAATGTAATTGATTATAATAAGCAACAGTATAAAATATATTAACATAATTGATATTTGATATGTTTAACCACATCTAATAGGTATATTATCCCAAGGTGGCAAAACAAGCTTAAACTCAAGTGCTGGCTTTCATGTAAGGAAAAGTAGCAGTGCTCAGTGCCTTAATTGTGTGTGCAGTTCTTATGAGCCTACTCAGTGGGTTTCTTAGGTTACTGTGAGCCGGAAGGAGAGTGCACGTTGCCAAGGATAGGCATAGCTACACGAACAAGAGGGGGCATGTAAGAGGTAAAGTAATAGGAAATAACAACAAGGCAGATGTAACGCAGTGCAGATGGGGACAATACAGATAGAAAACTATGTACCGTAGGCGGTCCTTCCAGCCTCATTTCACTTCAGCTTCTTGCACCATGGTGATTGTAAAGGTGACCTTGCCGTGTTATGAGTGACAGGGAGAAACACAGTTATGTTTGTCATAAGCCCGCAGTGAGTTAGGCTTTGCACTCATACTCTTGCCCTTGGAGTCTGATGTCAACCACCATGGTGCTGGGGCTGTTGCCATTGTTGGGCAGGTAAGGAAATCATACATTTCCAAGTCTTACCCGAGTGGCCTCCACTGACCATGTGATATGAAAGCCCAGAGCTGGCTGAAGCACCTCTCACTCTCTTCCTGACTGTCTCTGTCTCTGCAGCATACTTTACGTTAGTCCTGAAGCTTCTGACCTGTCCCTCTAAAGGGGTGGAAGCTTGGGCAAAGCAGAGATTTCATTTTGTTTCAGTGGATGGATAACTCTGATGGATGTTTTAGTGGATGGGTACCTCTGATGGATGTTTTCTGATAAGAAAGATGTTGGTCTGCACTGTGTGCTCATAAACCATTGGCTGAATAATGAGTTTATGAATGAGTATCTGACATCAAAGCCCATTCCCATTTCATGACAGCATGATGTTCGTGAATGGGCACTATTTCATAAGCTGGGTACTTGCACGTGTCCTTTAGGTACAACTGAAGCTCACTTGCCCTGGCTTGCTAAAGTTGACTGTTGGTAGCTCCTCTTGCCTCCAAGTTAGGTAATACATTTACTGCTTAGAGTCAACTATGGTTGGAAAATTCACACCATGTAAATTAGAAAACAAGTTATTCTTTTCCTCCCAGAGAGCTTGTGGAAAAAAATTCAGTAACATACTACTGTTTTCTTCAATAAAAGATGTAGTTGATGTCTTGAGCTATGAAGATTCATCTGGAAGAAATAATTTCCCTCCAGTGAATCTATAAAACATGAGTAGAATGAAATGTTTCTCCAATTTTTCTCCATAAGACTCCTCACACACACTGGTGTCTGCTGAAGTCTTCACTAATCAGTTTGATTTTTAAGTTAATTCCGGGCCTCTTTCTGAGAAGTGGTCAATCGGCCAAGCTGCCAGTGAGAACCCTGAAATGGAGGGGGGAAAGGAGGAAAGGAGGAGAAGTCCCAGTTTCCTAGTCCGTGGCTCTGAGCTCTTCCATGTACAGCTTTTATGCTTTCCATTACTGTCCCCCAAGTTCTCCGTGGTGAACCCATCTTACAGATATGCAGATTGAGACGATAAAGAAAGAAGAGAAGAGGATAGGGCACAGGGCAAATAAGATGGAAAGGGGACAGAAAATGAGGGAAAGCAGACAAGAGATGGAGAAACTTCCTTTGACAACAATCTGTTCTCTTGTCTATTGAAATAAAACCCCCCCTTAAATTACCACCTGACTTTAAAGCAGAAGAAAACATCTGGTTTAATTACAGTGAATTTACATGAACCTACTGACAAGAAGCACAGTTAAAATTAGAAATTTTACTGTGCTTTTTTTTAAGAGAATGAAATTATAAAGTAATTAACCTTTGTTGTAGAACTCTGTCAAGAGGATGGAAAGTTCCATGCTGTGACAGAAGAAGAAATGAAAGTGTGGACGAGGAAAATGTGGGTTCATTAAAGAATTATACAGAATTAGAAAAAGGAATTGAAGGTAGGCACAGGATTAGAAGATATGACAAAAAGAAATCTCCCAACACAGCAGAGTCTTTTAAGAGAGAGAGAGAGAGAGAGAGAGAGAGAGAGAGAGAGAGAGAGAGAGAGGAGAGACCCAGTTTCATCAAATGAAAGTCACTGTACTGCTTTGTAAAGGAAGTCCTGACCTACAGAAGCAGGGATGGAGCGGGAGGGAAGAGCCCTGGCCTGAGGCTGACTCATCTTGACCATGGCTGTGACACCTGGCAGATGCAATCACCTTTCCACCTCCAAAGTACAAACCCACAAGGTGATGGGATGGGAGAAAGGAGCGCATGCTCGGGAGTCGAAGGATGTGAGCCGATTTCAGCTCTCTTTGTCACCTTGTTAGGACACATTGCTTATGATATGCATATTCTAAGCATATCTGTCCCCCCACATGTAAGATGGAGCCAATAGTGACAGCAGGCTTCAGTCAGTGTAGAGATGCATATTTGGTCAAGGAGAGTAAAAAACTGAATGTTTATCCCTAATCAAGACGTCTTTATCATCATCATGATCCCTCTCATGCTCTCCAACCTCAACAAGGCTCAGGGAACAGCAAGGAAGAGTCAGAAAGGACGTGAGAGCCAAAGGATGGGAAGGAGTGCTATGGCATGCTGACTTCTGGACATGACATAGTTACCTCACTCATGAACTCACAGAAACTGTGGTCCTCAGCCCAAGATCAGGACAGCTAACGTTTTGACATTAATGGGGGAGATGGCAATCTCCAGCCCAGGCCTCTTACTAAAGTGCTATTAGCAGTTGATAGCCAATGTGGGAAGGAAGACCACTCTCCTGTGAAGGTGTGGTGCCTGCTAGCTTTCCCTCAGCTCTCCACCCATATGGTGATCAGACAGAGCGGAAGAGGGAGGGGAGGGAAGGGAGAAGGGGGCAGCAGCAGTGGCAGCATACCGGAAGCTGTGAGAATCCTGTGTTAGGGGACGTGGAAGGAGCTGGATGGGGACAGTGGGAGTGTGATCTTATTTCATTGTATACATGTACAAAATTCTTACGAATAAAGAAAATATATGTTACAAAGCTACACTCCACAGATGTCTGCACATAAAGCCCTCAGCTGTGCTAAGTGGTGCGGAGCCAGAAACAGAGAGAGAAGATAACTCTTGATTGGAAAAGAGCCAGGCCAAGGGTTTATGCATATTTTCTCCTCGCCGTGGCAAAGGAGGACTTTTAAACAGCTTCGAATCTTTATTTAATCCAGATGACAAACACTCAGCTTGACTGTGACCTTTCTTCTCTCACTCCTTCAAGTTCTGTAGGTACAAAACTTCAACCGCCCTGGAATGGACCTTTCTCCTCTGGGCCTTCCCTCCTGTTCCCTCCCAGGTTAACTGGCCAATCATTCCAGGCCCCCTCTGCTTTCTCAACCTCTCAGCCTGGCTCTCATGTTCATGTACGTGGAACACTGTTTCATGGAATCCCTCACCTATCCGAGGCCCTCTTTTTGTAGCTGACCACACTGCACCCTTCCATTTGTTGCAGTTGAAATCAGGGACACTGATAGAGTTTGTCCTAAAAAATGTACAAAAGCTGCGTTCTTTTCCTAATGAATTCATTATTTCTATCTCTTACAGAATAATTATCTGCATCCTCAAATCTCTATCTCCTCCATACTGCTATCACACTTAGCTGATGACCTTGTCTGCAATAATAAGGAGACTGAAGACATTTGATACTTTTTGACCCACGTAATGCCCACATACTCAATCTTTCCTCTCGTTTCTAGGGATAAAACATTTGTTTTCTAAGTGAAAACCAATATCTCTACTTAATGTGCAAAATCCTACTTCCCTTTCCCTAAGGGAGGTCATTACTCTAGTGCTAGTCTACTGTCTACCCTACAGCTAAATCCTTCTCTGTAAATGATTATTGCACGTTCCATGGAAGCTTTATTTTCATCATCTTTAAAAAGACAAAAGCAAGATTGTCCAGTCTTCCCTTCTCTTCCAGCTGCTTTTCCACATGACCAGTTTCCCCTTCTGAATTTCATGAACACACTTAGCCAAAGTAGCTCAAATCCAGATCACTTCTCCAATAGTTTTTTTTTTAGATCACCTGTTGAATTAGTTTGTCTGTTATTGTCATAAGATGCCGTGACAAAACTTAAGAGTCAAGCAGTTTGTTTTGGTGTTAATTTGGCAGAAGAGTTCATCATGGCAGCAGGAGCTGAGGCCTCTGGTTCCTTTCCATCCACAATCAAAAGCAGAGTGCAATAAATGCATCTGCTCTACTCATTTTCTCATCTCTATAGAGTCCAGGATCTTGAACCAAGGAATGGCGTCACCCACTGTAGGCAGCTCTTCCTGCCTCAATTAACCTAGTCAATATGCTTGTGCCAGGCACATTCAGAGATCCATCTTCTAGGTGGCTCTAGATCATACCAGATGCTCATCCACAGGTACATTTAGAGGTCCATCTTCTAGTGGCTCTAGATCATATCAAGATGCTCATCCACAGGCTCCTCCAGAGATCCATTTTCTAGATGACTCTTGATCATATCAAGGTGACAATTTGGAATTCACCGTTACTCCTGTGATCTTAATGCATTCAACCATCATTATTCCAAGAGTCAAATCTTATTTATCCAGCCATCACTATTGGTCATGGTTGACTGCCACATCCTCCTTAATCTCCATTTTCCACATAGTTTCCAGGTTATCACACATTTCTAGACATCCCTCTCCCTAGGGGACTCCTTTTCTCTCCTGTATTTCTTTTAAACATCTCAGCTTTATTGACTTATATTTTTGAGTCTCTTTCCAGTCATTTCGGAATCAAAGGTTGGATAGACTTGGAAAAGCAGATTTGTAGACCGCATAGATCTCTTTGGCAGTTATTTTATTCTTTTATTCTGCTGTTGCAGCAGGAAAGTATCCAGCAACAATATCTACATGATTGGGTATGACGATTTTCCAATAAAATTGTATTTATCAAAGCAAGCAGCCGGTTGGATTTGTATCAAGAGCCACAGATTGCTGACTGTGGATCCATTTATTTACCTAATTATTTCTGATCCCTTGGCTTTAAAATCCACACACAAGCTAATAATTTTTCTAATGGATGTCTCCAGGCCAGACCTCTCTCCAGCCCTCCCGAATGATTTACTTACCCGCAAGCTCAACCCTCTCACTTGGATCGCTCTGGTCCTTTGGAAACATCCCGAATAGAAGGAGGTAGTCATCACTCAACCAGTGTCAACCTCCTTCTCCCCACTGTCTTCTCTATCTTAATTAGTAGCACTGTGTTTTATTAGTGGCTCCTCACTTTAGGAGACCCTGGGATGCACAGCTCTGGGAAACCCCTTCACGTTAGGTTCTCTGTAATTGGTGCTTCAGGCTCACTCTCTACATCTTACTCATCATCATAATATCTTAGTTCTGCCATCAATGTAGTAGCGCAGAGACATTGAACAACCTATCCCATTGCTGGTTCACAACCTCTATTGCTGCCTCCCTGGTTTCAGCTGCTCTGATCACCAGTGTGGAGGATGTGAGCAATTAGTCTTTCAGCCTCAATCCTGGGCTCTCCACACTCTTCTCTACAATGCATCCAGAATGTTTCTGGGGGGTTGTTTGTTTGTTTTTTGCTTTTGTTTTTGTTTTTTCAAGATAGGGTTTCTCTGTGTGACTTTGAGGCTGTCCTTGAAATCACTCTGTAGACCAAGCTGATCTTGAACTCACAGAGATCTACCAGCCTCTGCCTCCAGAGCTCCTAAGTACTGAAATTAAAGGCATGTGCTACCACTGCCCAGCCAGACCTTTTTTTTTTTTAAACCATGAAAAAAATCACCTCAGCCTCTTGCTCTAATCCCTTCTGGTTTTTCTCATGCTATTGAGATAAAACCCCCATGACATACAATGTTCAAAGTCACTAGGAGCCCCAGTTCTGTTTTTTTTCTGACTTTATCTCCTACTTCTGTTTATTTTATGAATCCAATCATTGACTTCAATTTTACCAAGCATGCACCTGCCTCAGGGCCTTTGTACTTGTCACCCCTTCTGACTAGAATGGCCTTCTACCAGATAAACATGACCATCTTCTTTGGCCCCCATCACGTCTTCATTCCTATTTAGAATTTAAGAGCTCTTCATAGTCAATTTCATTTAAATGTGGCAGCCTCTTATATGACACTTTGTCTCTCTTCCCTGCTTCATGTATCCCTTTAGCATTTATCAACTGGAACTCTGCATTTATAATTTACCTTTTATTATGTATATTTTCCCAAATAGAGTGCACTCCACAGAGACAGGATTATTCTCTCTGCTTTGTTTACCATTACAATGCAAGTACTTAGAACAGTTTCAACTAGATAATACGCACACATAAATATGTTATCAAATCAATGAATCTTGAACCCTAAGAGACAAAATAAAGTTTACAATTATTTATTGAAGAAGTCCGAAGACCATTGTTAGAGCTGTTGAGCATCTCTGGTAAGCCGTGAGAAGATACAGCTTCTGTGGTAGGCAATATGGTATCATTCCAGAAAAGGAGCTTGAGGCAGAGACACATTGGAAATAAGAACAATCTACAGAATTCAAAGTGTGATACCCAATCCTTATTAAAGCAGCTCTTGGGGGAACACAGTGGAATCCTAGGGAGGGACAAGAACACAGGGCACTTAGTTTGTGCCTTGCTCAGTGTTGAAATATTAAATACTCATGACAAACTATGAGAAAGATGCCAGTTTCATACCCTCCGTAAAGCAAAAATAATTCCACTTAAAGATGTTAAGTAACTTGCCCCAGGTTACACAGCAAACAAGTACAAACAAAACAAAACCCTGGCAAAATGGGTCCAGTAGTAGTTTATAGTCCAAGTGATAAAAATAGAAGTTTTGATTTAAAATTGTAGTCTTTTCTTGAGATACCTTCCCAAAGAATGGAAAATATCCTGAGTGCCATGAGAGAATGTAACACAGCTATAGCAGGAGGACCTAATACAGAGCTGCATGGAAAGCTAACCCCTAAGAGTCAGGGCTAAAGGCAGGGTTGAACTACCAAGAGCTCAACTCCAGATGTCAGGCCCCAGTGCACAGAATGAAGGCTCTTACTCGAAGCTGATGTCCAGTGTACATGTAAGGAAAGTAACTTGTTCACATTTCCTGTTGCTAGGATGAGAAGCTCATACAGCAACAACTTCAGGAGGAAGTATTTATCTTGACTTTAGAGTTTCAAGAGCAGAGCACAGAAATCAAGGCATGGCTGGGGGTGGTGGTGAGGGCTTGAAACCACTGTTACATAGTTTCTGCAGCCAAAAAGATGGATACTTGTACTCTGCTTGCTTTCTTTTTCTTCTGCATCTTACCAAATTGAGCACTGAGACTAAACATCTCAACATGGAAAGGACATTAATACATCATTAGAAGGAGACACTCCAACTAGAGGAAGTACAATGTTCTGGACACTACAGGCTGGCCCTACTTAAACACCTAGAAAGTCTCTCTGTAGAGAACCCTTGTAACTGGAAGGCCACTTGTTTGTCCTGGCCACCCAGAACTGAAATAATCACACAGAAACTGTATTAATCAAATCACTGCTTGGCCCATTAGCTCTAACTTCTTATTGGCTAACTCTTACATATTAATTTAACCTATCTCTATTAATCTGTGTATCACCATGAGGTCACAGCCTACCATCAGAGTTTCAGCACATCTATCTCCAGCAGCAGATCCATGGTGTCTCTCTGACTCTGCTTTCTTCCTCCCAGAATTCAGTTCCATCTTCCCCGCCTACCTAAGTTCTCCCCTATCAGGCCAAGGCAGTTTCTTTATTCATTAACCAATGCAAGCAACACATAGAAAGAAGGACCACCTACACCAAACCCTTCTCATACCTGTTTATTTCTCTAAATGCTCTGAGTACACATCCTCACAAGACAAACAGAATCCTTGTCTGGTCAAATAAAGCATGCACGTGTTCTATTCTTTCCTTTCCCTTTGAGGTAAAGAAACAGAACTGGGCCTCAGTCATTAACAGAATGTCTCACAAAGCCAGACCATTTATAATATTCCCACCTCTGAAAATACCTTTTATGAGTTTCATAAAGACGGGTTTCTGGTCAGATAAAAAAGGACTCCATTTTTATTAAAGAGGAAAGGATCTGATATTGTAAAACTAGGATCCCCCAGGAATTAGAGATAAAAAGGCCTTTTTGTTGTTGGTTTTATAAAGAAAATGCTAATATCTAGTCTTAAGAATAGCTAAGTAAACACTGATATGGAATATGTCCCTAAAATGGAAATTAACATTGTAAAGCTATGATTTCCCCCAAAATGATCGTAAGAGTTCAAAACTATTTGCTAGATGTGTAGTTAAGGAATAAAATCTATAAATAAAAGCAAGGTCATTGAATGAAGTTCACTAGAACTAAATTAATGAGATGTTTATTTGTTTTATCCACTTGTACAGAGTTAATTTCACATACATGCATACACACACAAAAGAGTTTTAAAAGATTGCAAATATAATTTTATATTAACATTGAAATATTTTCTGACATGGAAAAATTCTTAGACATATATTTAAAACCTAGTAAAGAGAAATTTTTTCATGTAGTTCTGCAATATATTCAGAAATAGAACCAATGGCATAGACTTTTTCAATGAAGAAGTAGTTTAATAGTTGAAAAGTTTGACTTGGTTTTACACATGTGGTCGAATCATCATTGTGGGAATTTGTATTCTCCAGCTACTCACAACCATTCATAGAGGGGAAATACCAGCACCCCCTGCCCCAATTCATGATGGGATCATAATCTTGACTTCCAAGGCAGACAAGTTCACAATGAGAGAAGGAAATTAAGTGTAGATGTTCTAATCAAAAGAGAGCTGAACAACCCAGTAACACATATATGAGTCAAAAATATATTTAAAGAAAGAAGTGGCTTAAACTTTGCAACATTGTTAAACTTTGCAATGTCCAATTATATACTTCACTGCATTAACATCCTAAGAGAGGGGAGGAAATGTATCATTACTACAGTGGATTCCGTTAAAGCACAGCAGGATTTCAAAATAAAATTTCCTTGAATATGATAAGTGAAATGGACCTTTTAACCTGCTAAATGATAACTACAAGTGACCTACAAACACCACATGCATGGATAAAAGAATAGCATCATTATCTTTGAAATTGGAAAAACACATATGTCTATCATTATTCCCATTAAATACTGTATTGTTGACCCTAAAAGACAAAAATAAAATGAGCTAAAATATTAGAAAGAAAAAGACTGTCATTAGGTACAGATGCTGTGATTATTTACATAGATAACCCAACGGAGTCTGAATACAAATATTAGAATTAAAACTGGTATATTTCCCAAGACATCCACATTGAAGAACATATTCCATTTCTATTTGCCTAACAGGGATGTGGTATTTTTGAAAGATACTATTTATAATTGCAATAAAAATGTAGACAAAGGACATTCAAGAAGCCCCCCCCCCAAATAGGTACATTATACTTGTGATGGAAAAATACAACATCATACAAATAGACTAATATAAGAGGCAAATTATCTTCAAGCAATTACAACAAAAAACTTCAAACGTTTTTAATGTGTGTACGGATTCAAAAGTGTATTTATGCTAAGAAAAGATGGCTACTTAAGACAGACCTGAAGAAGTTCAATACTCAGCTTGTGAGAAAAGTATCCAGTGCTTTTAACCACTGAGCCATCTCCATCTTTGGAGATTCATTAAGAGAAAGCAATGTGCATGCAGGGTTGGTCTATCAGAATGGCTAAACAAAACAGAACTTCTGGACCCATACCTGCATGGGAACGTGATCAAAGTTAAAAGCAACATGGCACATAAGTCCTGTAATTTATTTTGGTAAATGATGCTAGACTGCAGGTGTGCACGTAAGAAAGATCATTTTATCAAAGGCATCGCTTCCAAAATTTTAGAAGCATTTAAAAAACACTGTTGGACCTTGGAAGAGAGAAAGCATTTCTTCAACATGACTATTTTGTTTGGTTTTCTCAGAAGCTAAATCTACAAGGATTTCAGTGGAAGGCTATTTAGGTGGCCACATTGGACACGGAGAGGGAGATGCAGGGGAGGAAAGAATGAATCAAGGCAACATATATTAGCCAGCAATTCCATCAAATGCTGGATTTTAGAACAGAGCCCAAACACAGCCACTGACTCATTCACTCTTTCTCCTTGAAAGATGAGTACAAATGCATGCAATGAGTATTTTTAAAAGCGAAACTTTTATTTTCAATGTTTTTTAGGTGTCATTTTTAGTTTTCAGTTTTGTTTTCCTGGTGATTCACGCTAGAGTCATTGATGATAGCATTAGTCTACCATGAATTGGAAAATGTCTTATTGTCTTCTTCACTGCCATCACCACTACCAACCCCACCCCTAACCACACAGCCACCAACACTTCAGTGTTTGGAGATGAAAGCCAGTAGGATGTGAAGTAACCAAAACAGTGATGATGAAACATGGATACCCATCTGTCAACTTCCTTTCTCTCGTGATTACCAGATGTCTTAAAAACTCCAGGACAGGCTCCAAAGCCACAGAGAAACCCTGTCTCGTAAAACCAAAAAAAAAAAAAAAAAAAAAAAAAAAAAAAAAAAAAAAAAAAA
>NW_026067952.1:5739022-5746392 GCF_014885135.2 Alexandromys fortis
TTGAGATTGTGTGTCTTTCAGTAGAATGGGGATAGAGCACCAACAGTGTCTGCTACTGTTTACCTTTCTCTCTAAACTCTCATATAAAAATTGAAAGTCTCTGGTGAATTCAACCATATTAAAATAAACAACTGATTTATATCCAAAGGCAAATATAAGACACAAACTGAGAGATTTCCTGTTGTTGTTATTGTTGTTGTTTTCTTGTGATGGGGATAGAACCCAGGGTTCTGAATATGACAGGCAGATACTCTGCCCCTGAGGTGCAGCCCAGCCCTCAGAGAGTTGTTCTTTTTTAAAATGTAAGACTTGTTTTATGAAATAAAGAAACCAGTAAATCAACACAAAGAGGCATTGCAGGCAACAAATATTAACAGATGCTCAACTCATTTAGTAAATAGGGAAGAACAGACAGAAATCTCTGTGAAATCACTTACCAGGTAGCCTAGGCTTTCAAAGCTGACAATGCCAAGTATTTTTAAGGCTATCAGAATGTGCAACCTTATAGAACACTGAACAAGAGAGTCTAAAATTCTTGCATCACTTTGGAAAACAATTTGGTGTGACTCAGGGAATCTGTACACTGATAATCTCTTTGGTCCATCTATTCCTAAGTACACCTTGGTATCTATGGATGCACTGGGAGGAAGGGTCAATAATCTCAAGCTGGAGATGAAAGCAAATCCATTCAGGCACTGGAGGGTGCTGTGATGACAAAGGGATGACTAGGAGGCACCGCCTCAAGAAGCAGGCGTCCAGAGCGTCTGCCAACTTTAGCCTGTCTGGAAGAAGGGCAGACCACGCCTTGGAGTGGGTCTGTCTGGCCTTGGAGGTAGAAGCCCCTTTCAAGTCAACCAGGATTAGTGAGCCACACCCCAAATGACAGATGATAAAAGCCCACGGGATGTAGATAGGTAGGACCTAGAATATGAGAGCCGAAGTCCCTATTTCTTCTAACAAAAGATTCTCAATTGCAGCCGAAGTGTTGGGTCCACCTTAATGGAGCCTAGTACACATTCAAACAGATTTTTAAAAAATTCATGTATTCATGTGAGCCAGGCACAAGAGAGACCCATCTGGAAATAACTCTATGTTCAGTCTGAGGTGGAATGATAAGATAAACCTGGGAAAATGACATTCATGAACTGAAGAGTAATAAGACACGGCTGATGGATCTCCAGATGTCCTAGAATGATGAATGGAAGTCTTGGAACATTTAATCTGCATGTGTGAAGAGAAGAAAGAAAAACTAGATGACCTGTTATTCTGGGTCATGTGATTATATTGCTGACACCAAATAAGAATTTGGGGTGATTAAGATGAAGTTCTGTAATATCTGGTATGTTGATGTCAGTGGTAAAGAGGAAAGAAGGAGTCAGTGATGAGAGGCATAGAGGGTATAACACCTTGCTTCTTATGTAATCATCGTATGATTATTCCATTATCAGCCTGTAAACACAGACAAATTTTATAGATTTTATATTAGGGCAAAGAAAAAGAGAAGCTTTTTAATATAAAACAAAACAAGAGGAAGAAAGTAATAAAATTATTAAAATGTAATTCATAGGACACAAAACAAAAAATACTCCATAGCTTTAATTAAAGGACACAATTAGAGGTATTAATGAAGGAAGATTTAAATAGTGTTACAGATTAGAAGGACCCATAGTTATATACCTGTTCTTTGCCCTCAAAAGAAGATAAAAATGAATCTGCAAGAATCAGTTCTGTTGGAATAGCTTTGAAATTTTATAAAATTATTTCTAAATTCTTCTGACTTTTTTTGACACTGGTTCTTATGTAACCGTGTTTACTCCCAAATGGTTATGTAGACAAGAATGACTTTGAGCCTCTCATCCTCTCATCTCTACCTCCTAAGCCCTAGGATCACACGTGTGTGTTCTTCTTGAAGAATAACGGGATAACCACACCCCCAGAAACATGGAAAGGGAATGATAATGAAAGAGAAGGGCTTGTTCCGCCAAGTGTTAAAACATATCATTCCAAACTTAATAAGGAGGTAGTGTCATACTAGGATCTATGACTCAGTGAAGGCTGAAACATATGCCAGACTATAAAATAACCCATCGTGTAAATGTGACATTTTAAATCACAGTGGAAAGTTTTCACTGGCCAAATAATTGTCCTAAGAACACTGAAAGAATTATGGGTAAAATTTCTACTGTGTGCAATGGAGAAAATAAATTCCAGATGGATGACAGGATTAGATATAAAAAGAAAAAAATGATAGTCAATAAAAAGTCATAAAATAATTACTCATTGGTGTTTTCTATTGGCCTGATCTGTAACGAGAAAGAGAACCTGCCCTCAGCTGGAAAGACAAGGTAGCCTAGTCCTACTAGCTTGAACGTCACCATCATAACCCCCATCAGACAGGCCGTCATCCATCGCCATCCCTCAGCCTTACCTGCTAAGCTAACCATCTGCTACTCAACAGGGAGCCCCTCTTCCGCTAGACAAACCCTCCCCAACTTCAGACAAACATTCAGATGAATCATTAGAAGCCCCATTTCTCTCTTCATTCTACTGTCTACTCAGTGATTCGACTATCTCAGCTCACCCTACTGTCTTGCAGTGCTGGAAGTCAGATGAGCTCCCTCTTTAACATTAGGCTACTGAGGTTCCCCTGCCTAAGCACCTTCATCACTTCATCCTCCTTTCACCTGTCACAGTGAAAAGGGGACTTCTCCCCACCCATTCCTGCTCTTGTCTTTCCAGGGTGCTCCCAAGTCAGCCCCCTTCCTCTTCTCCACCCTTCTAATCTTTGGAAATGAACTGGTTTGTTTGTTTGTTTATTTATTTATTTATTTATTTATTTATTTATTTATCTTTTGCCTCACTTCTCATCTCTCTCGTCTTTTACATTTTCTTGTTCTTCATAATGAAAAGATTTTGCTCATTGCACTTTACCTTCTACTTCTTTTTTAGCCCTCTCCATGTACTGTTTACACAACCAGTCTCCCTACAGTATTATTACTCTTGATGCAAGTGTTGGGATACTAGGTTCATTAGCAATCTCAAGGCCACATCTGAGTTGATCATTCAACCATATCCATCACTGACTGCTAAGCAGTCCTATCCCAACTCCCTCTCCCTCCATAGCTGCTGCAGTGACAACTCAACTTTCTGCTTACCTAGTTGCTTCTCTTCAACACTGGCTCCTAGTGCCCCCATGTGTTTTCCTCCTCACTGTTGAGACAAGTTTCTCTTAGCTGAGTCTGGAAACTGCCTTTCCTCTCTTCTCTTGCTTTTGCTGCTAGACCTATTCCCAGGATACGATTTTAATATCCAAACTTTGGCCTTGACCTTGACTCTCCAAAGGCTATTCACCCACTCTGGTTGAGTGTTCTACATATACCTCAAGAACATGCAGAAAAGTTGAGCTCATGATTTCTCTCCAAAATTAGTCATCCTTTAAGATCCTTCCCTATATGAACAACAGCCTGATTTCCTCAGTTATATTTAACAGTGCTGGGGCCCTCCCTGACACATCCTGTCATCTTTGCCCTCATCCATCACCATCAATTCATGCTGGTTTAGCATGAAAGAATTCTACAGTTCGTGTCTCTTCTAGACTCCTCGCCCTGCTGCAAGCTAACATCCTTTATCTCCAAAATGACTGCAGACTTAACTGATTTTCCTTTTTCCACTCTTGACCTCAGAAAGCTATCCACCACACTCCCAATACTCCCTTTTCTCTAAGTACTCTATTTATCCATCAACTCTGACTTACATGCCACTCAGTGTCCTGGCTTGCTAGCCTAGCTTTTTCTTTGCTCATCATTCTCCTAGTATTATATACCCTTACCTGAGAGTTCTGATAATTTGTATGAAATAATTACAGGTATAGCTATTTAACACATTTATTTAATGTTCCCTGGATCACAAGCTTTGGATTTAGTCACATTTCCCTTTGTTAGTTGGTTAATCTTAATGTCAATAACAGTCCCCTCATCACATGAATTACGATATGTTTGTGGAGAGGGAAAGGGGGTTAGGAAGAAGCAATAAAAATTTTGACTCATTTTAAAAGCTGTAGAACTTTAAAGTTTGTACTTAAAAACCTTAAAAGGCAAGTGAAAATCTGTAGGAGGAGGGGGCCGCTTGTTCTTCCTGGCCACCTGGCTAGCTTAGCCCTGAAATAACCACACAGAATCTGTATTAATTAAATCACTGCTTGGCTTCTTATTGGCTAACTCTTACATCTTAATTTAACCTATTTCTAGTAATCTGTGTATCGCCGCGTGGCAGTGGCTTACCAGGTAAAATTCCCAGCGTCTGTCTCTGGAGGTTTCATGGCATTCCTCTGACTCTGCCTTCTTCCTCCCAGCAATCTGTTTAATTTTTCTCACCTACCTAACTTCTGCCCTGTCAAAAGGCCCAAAGCAGTTTCTTTATTAACTAATGAAAGCAACACAAAGACAGAAGGACCTCCTACACCAAAATTCCTGCAAAAACAAAAAGACTAACAGTCACCAAAAAAAAATGTAAACTATGTAAAAACAAATGTGTCTTTAGAAAGGGATAGCAGTGACAATGCCATAAGATAAAGATGAGCAAAAATGAAGACACATACAGGAAACTGAGCACGGGGTGTAGAGAGCAAGCTCCCAAAAAGAACCAATGCAAATGACTAATTAAAACTGGAAAAAGTTCTGCTTTCCAGTATTCTAAAAATGGCACATATATACTTAATTTTTTAAATAGTCAGTGTGGGAAGAAATCAGGCCTAGGCATATTCTTCTGTTAGGAGCCCAGACTCACACAGACTTTCTGGGAGGCAATCTGGTAATATGTGTCAAAATCTCTAAAAATACGATCTACTTAGGCCTAGTAAATTAATTGTCACAAATTTTCTTGAGGACACAAGCAAAGTTGCATGCAGACTCTTTTGTATAAGGATGCCATCAAGACAGCTGAAACTGTGAAATTTGTCAGAACATGGATGGAACCGGAAAATATTATATTAAGTCAGGTGACCCAGGCTCAGAGTTTCAAATATTGTATGTTGTCTCTTGTATATAGCTCTGAGTTTCTAATTTTTATGTGTGCATTTTTGTGGGAGTGAGTTTTGGTCAAAGTAATGACGCTCCAAAGGAGCCCACGAGAGGTGAACAGGGGCACCTGTTTGATCTCAAAAGAACATTAGAATTTTAGGAATTTTTAAGGTCTATGCCTTTCTAGATATGAAAGAAGGCAAAATACAGCATACACAGTATAGATTAATTTTGACAAAAAGTCAATTCAGATTTTATATTTAAAAGATGTATATGCAGCTATATTCCCACACATTACTGGAAAGCTATCTTTGGATTTGGGTATGAGTAATTTTGTTCATCCTCTTTTAAGATTTTTGTTTTATTCATTTTTTCATTGTTTATTTCTATTTTCCCTTTTCACCCTTTTATTGAAAATTGATTCTTTTCTCATATACTATATCTCGATTGCACTGTTTCCCTTCCTTCTACATCTCCCTGATCCTCCATACAGATCCATTCCCTTTCCGTCTCTGATTAGGAAAGGACAAGCTTCTATGAGATAGAAAAATAACAAAAAAAAATATATAGAGATACTTTACAAATATTATCAAAATTGTACAAGGCAAACCAAAAGAAGGAAGGAAGCCCAAGAGAGGCACAAAAATCAGAGACCCACTCATTCGCACACTCAGGAGTCCCATAAAAATACTAAACTGAAGCTATAATATATCTTAAGAGAACGTGGTGCCGACCAGAAGATCTTTTTGTATATTCTCAATATCAACCAATTATATGCATCATGACCATAATGAGAAAAACTTAAATAAATTTTAATTTGACAATGGGGAACTGATTGCAGCATATGGCTGAGGCTCTATCCAGAGAAGCATAGCATGGTGATTAAGAATATATGCGCTGAAGTTCTGAGACAGGTGTTCCATTCCCTCTTTAGAACCTAAGAGGGTATGACCTTGACCAAGTTACTTCATTCTCAAAACTTCACTTCCTTTATCAGCATGGAGATAATACACACTAGGCAGAGTTGTTTTGTAGCTTAAGTGAAATAATCTATGTAAAGTTTCGATCAAAGAATAAGCACTTAATAAGAATACCTGCTTTTATTATGCTGAAGTATAAATAGATCTGGCAATGATTTACATGAATTCTTCATCCTCTAAAGGCGTGTAAGTGGAAGTTTGGGGAATCGTTTTCTTTCTGGCTCAGCATCCTCCAGCCTGTTGTACGAGGATGCTGGAATCAACCAGAAGATGCTGAAGGAAAGACTGGCCTATTATAGAAGCAATCTCAAGAAAAGTGTGCTCATTAGGGTGA
This sequence comes from Alexandromys fortis, assembly GCF_014885135.2. Taxonomy (NCBI): domain Eukaryota; kingdom Metazoa; phylum Chordata; class Mammalia; order Rodentia; family Cricetidae; genus Alexandromys; species Alexandromys fortis. The sequence continues at coordinate 5,745,355 of NW_026067952.1, forward strand.
AATACTGGCATAAGCCATGCATCAACCTCTTCATCCAGCCAACAAATGGATATAACACATCTACCCAGCAAGGGATTAAGAGACTTAGCAGCAAAATGAGTCAGCTGACTTCTTGGAGCAAGATGAGGTTCTTCTATTTGGGCACATGGTTACTGCTGGATACAGGAATTAAGAAACCAAGGAAGCATTTTATAAAGTTGGAGAACACTTGGCAGGGCCCAGGAACAAAGTTGTTAAAATGATGGCAAAGCCATTTTTTTTAGGCATCAAATCACAACCTAAAGTAAGCTGGAGCCTACCTACTTAGGTTCCCTGTGCCCAATCAGGTTCACTTCACCAGTAGGCTTACTCAGTGAGTGAATGAGAAGCTGTCAGTCAAATCCAACCCACTGTCTGATTTAGAATATGAAGTTTTATTAAAATACACCCATATTTATTCATTTACAGATTTTCTGTGGCCATTTTTGTGCAAAGTCAAGAGATTGAAGCAGAGGTAGTATCAACCATCAGTCATGACATACAATGCCTAATCCTTTATAGAAACTTTGATAGACTGTGGTCTTGGTTAGTAGAACTGGAGAAATGATTTGGGAAGTGACATCAGGCTTACAACATTTCCCTTCTGCAGTTCCAGGAGCTGTTCCTCTTGAGTCCATCCAGGGAGGGCCCTTTGAGGAGAAGATCTACATCCAGTGGAAACCTCCCAATGAAACCAATGGGGTCATCACACTCTATGAGGTAAGGAAGCTCCTGTGCCACTTCAGATAGTTCAGCTTCGTTCAGTGAGCTACTTCAAGGGCGTAGAGGTGAGTGAGACACAACTTGGGCATATAGTTGGACTGTTTTGATTATCCCAAAGAAAAAATACATGTGGATATGCCTTGCATTGAAATTATTGTGGTTAGGAGTGATCTCTTCTACAAATGGGTCAATAGTTTAAGGCATCAGGTTGTCCTGAGGTAAAAGAGAAAGACCTGGAAGACAGAAGCTAAAGTTTGTATGGAAACCACAGTGCTCATGGCAAATCAATATATATAT